>NW_022436948.1:7704413-7792670 GCF_009761245.1 Sapajus apella
GCACGTAGCAACAGTTGTCTACATGGATGAGTGAATGATTGAAACTGAACAAAGGTTGTCTAGAATTTGTAGCTGTTACTTGCGTTACTCACATCATCTGGATAAAGTCTTTTTCCTAGAGGACTGAATCCCTCTAAGTTCTTTTCCCTAGTAACTTCTCTTCTTGAGACAGATATACCAAAACACATGCACTCTACTCAGCTGATGGAATTTTCCAGAGGACTAGGAAACTCAGTCTCAAGTGAAGACATTCTGTGTTTTGATATTAGGATGGGTCTTTTAGAGATAAATGTGCGAAGCCAGGAAAAATAGCATCCAGAGGAAATAATGCATGTGTCGGCAGTGGTGGAAATATTCAGGATCTACTTCATGGGAACTCAGACCATTATTATTTTAAAATTTCCTTCATGTTAGCACAGCTGTGAGGATGCCATCAGGCAGGGCTGTGTCCCAGGCCCGTGGTAGGGCCTGAGTCCTGCGTGGCCCTGACTCTGACCTCCATCCGCACATGGCCGTGCCCCCACTTCACTGTCAACACCTGAGACCCGTCCATAGGCTTCAGACACATTTGTAAGTGATGCTGAGAACAAACCTATACTTTCAAGTTCCCAGATGCTGAACAAACCCTTTCCCTTCCTGTCCACGTCCCAGCTGTGACCTTCAGGTGTGGAATGATCTCCTTCTCATCCCACTCAGAAAGTGCCCTCCTGCCTCAGATGGTTTTGACCTGCTTAGACTTGAAGGTCACATCCATGCCAAGCCTGTAGCTTTTTGATTCTACAAGTTCTCTGTAGAACTCCAACTCACAAGGTGTGGAAAAGATAAATGAGGGTTCATTGGAGTGGATCCCACAACCAGAAACACTGGAATAGAAATCTAAAATCCAGAGAGAGTGAATTTTCCCAGATTCCCAGGAAAATGAAAAAATAGGTGTATTGGATAGAGGCTGAGAGGCATTTCTGGAAATCCACCATAGACCACAGACCCTGAATATTAATACTTCTCAACTACAGTGACCCTCACTTGACCATCTATGTGTTAACCATCTAAGAAGGCACTGACATGTATTTTCTGTTTTCTGCTTAAGCTGGATTTTCATTTTGGCATTTCCCTATCAGGTGTGATATCACCAATGTCCTGTAGCTTTTGCATCTCACTTTTAAAAATGTTTTCCTTTTCTTTCTCCAGAAAGGTAGGTTTGACTTTATCCAAATGACAGTGACTACCTTACTAACAGAAGCACTGTGACCTGCTGCCCAAGGTCAGTAGTCAGTAGCTGACCCCTCTCTGCATCCACACGGTTCCTTCCACATCCCTTTCCCAAGGGTCCTCTAGGACTGCTGGAGTCCACTCCCATGAGGCCTCCTCTAGCATCAGCCCCCACCCTTCCCTGCCCTTCCTGTCTACACCTAAGCCTGGAACACAGCAAGTCTTCAAAGCTCCGTATGTAAAGATTGGCTGCAGGGATTTGAAATTCAGCAGGAGGATTTCATTCTGAGGTTTTGAAAGGAGCAAGATAAACGTCGCTGAGCAGCAAGGGTCCCTGGTGCCGCCTCCCAGCATCTGTCTTCTCTGCCTGTTTACTGTCATACTGCAAGAACAAAGAGCAGTTCACTGTTCCCCGCAAGTATTCCCAATCAGTTGTCACAGATGGACTTTTGACACAACAGCTTCAGGTGGAGCTGCTTAAGAAATAGAAGCCAGGTGGCAGTTCCGCCTCCCTTGTGGATGCTCTGTCCGTCCAGCCAGTGCGGGCACTGTCCTAGCCGGTGCAGGCTGCCTTCACAGAGCCCCACAGACTGACTGGCTGAAACAACAGGACTCAAGCCTGCACAGTTCTGGAGGTTGGAAGTCTAAACTCAGTCGCCAGCAGGGCCAGTCCCCGAGGAGGTCTCTGTCCTTGGGCTGCAGATGGCCTGGCTACCTTCTTGCTCTGCCCTCATATGACAGAAAGAGAGAGCTCTGGTCTCTTCCTTTTGTTATAAGGGCACTAATCCCATCATGGGGCTCTAACCTCATCACCTCATCAAGCTGAAATACCTCCCAAATGCTCTCTCCCCTAATACCATCACGCTGGGAGTTAGGGCTTCAAAGTACACGTATTGGGAGCACACAGACATTCAGACCATAGCAGGCACGGTATTTGGCTTTTCCCACCTCTCCCTTCTCCCCCAGTCGCTTCCGCCTTGCCCTTCTTTGGTTCTCTCTGTGTGTGGTGAGAAGTCGATGGGACACGCTCTTTGGTTGCTATAGTAATGGAAGAACATTTCTTCTTTTCCTCCAGGAACTCTCCTGATGAATGCAGTGTGGCAAAAGGTGGGAAGATGGTGGGCAGCCCAGACACCGTGGGGATGAACTACGGCAGCTACATGGAGGAGAAGCACATGCCGCCCCCAAACATGACCACGAACGAGCGCAGAGTTATCGTACCAGCAGGTCAGGTGCCCGCAGCTTCACTGCGCTAAGCGGATCACATCTTCCCCAAGGCGAGGCTGAGCCGCAGGGAGCTCTTCTCCCCACCTGTGGCGTTGATTACACCTCTGTTGTCCAGAGCAGGGCTTGTAAATGGGAGCTGGCAGAGGTCTGTGTACGTGTGTTCATGGATCGCCAGCAAAGTGAGATACACACATTTGTGTAGTTTAGATTTTAAAATTATGTGAGACAGCAATATGTAGCCCCAGCTCTTTATTTTGCCACATAGGGAGAAGTGCATGCACACACACACACACACACACACACACACACACACACACACACACAAAACATATGGAGAGAGAGAGAAAGAGGACATCCAGGCAGACACACAGGCATGCTTGTGCACACGCACATATGCACACATGTCTATATGTCTATGAAAGGTGACCTCTCTAGGGAGGAACTGCCCCTTCTTGGAGATCATTGTGCCAAACATCCTGTCCTTCATGAAGTGCTATTTATGATAGATGATAGATGTGGTTGTTTTTAAATTTTCCTTATCTGGCAAAATAAAAATTTGGGAGCCATATATTGCTCTCTTACATGCTCTTAAACATCTAAAATTCCAGCTATCACTGGCCTGTGACACAGAGTCCAATAACCAGGGTAACTCTTTACTGCAGACATAATTGAAAACCAACCCGAAGGAATAGTTCTCGAACTTGAGAGAAATGCCAAGAACTTATTTATTTAGCAAAGGAAAGGTAGCAGAAAGATTGACTTAAAGCTCCTCGGAGGGCACGTGCCAAAGAAAACCAGAAATATAAGAACAACAGCAACAGTCACCAGTGAGTGAACTCTTGCGCTACAGGAGGTATTTTGATAAATGCTTTAGAAGCATGATCTCATGCAGTCTTTGAAAATGGGCATCTTTCTTATGATTTCCCTAATGAGGATGACGAACTTCAGAGGGTCCACCACCTTTTCCAAGGAGGGCATTTGGCTAATAAGAGACCAAGTTAGGATGCAGGCAGGTCTGCCCTTTAGCCTCTGCCAGTTGGCATTGGATTACATCTCAGCTGCTTACAGCAATTTCTATGGGTTCCCTCCTGTTACTCGTTTCAGCCATCTGGTCACCCTGTGGTCCTGCCCCAGGGATTTGAACTTGGCATCAGCTCAGCCTGAAACCCTTGATTCCAGGTAATTCCTTCACCAAGCATCCATGCCAGTGTCACGGCCTCAGAGAGGCTGGTCTTGAGCGCCTCCATTTAGAATTGCTCTCCATTCCATCTGTGACTTCCAGCTTCCTGTCTGCCTGACTTTTCTTGATTTCATTTATTCCCATCTCCCATTATTTTGCATATTTATGTAAAAGTTTTCTGATTATCTTCCTCCCTGAATAGAACGTAAGCCCCACAAAGGCCATATTTCCAGGGCCATTTGCAGCACCTGGCATGTAGGAGGTGCTCAGTGAATATTGACGGAGGGGAGAATGGATGAATGAACCCCTTACCACTGAGCTGCACTGCACAAGTTACTCCTCGTTGCCAAAGTAGCCAAGGGCGTGCATGGGTGAAATCTTCACAAACTCAATTCTCCCTTGCTCCTGGGGTCACCTAAATTCATATCTTTGAAGTGTGATGGCAAACAGGTTAGATTGTCTCCATGGTATGATTTTTCCTTTACCTGAGTACAATCATGCTCAGTGAGCTCCTGTTACCTTTGAGACAGGAGAGTTCAGGAGTGCAGGGTACTTTGCATAGCATCTGGCCTGGATTTGTACCCTGGGTTTCACCTTAGATTTCTCACTCTGTGGCTTTCAGCAAACACATGAAGCTGATTCAATGCAGTGGGCTGTGAAAGGGACCCTCCTTTGGGGTTGTGCCTGATTTCAAAGCACTTTTTAAGACTTTTCTAGGAGACACCAATGGTAGATTCCATGTGTGCTTTACGAGAGAGACAAAACTATCCTTAGTGTTTACTGAAAGGCAATTGACAGGTGCACATAGGCCATGCGTTTGTTTTGGCCTTGGCAATGCAGCTGTGTGCCCGAGACTACCTCACTTGCTGTGTCTTGGAATGGGGAGCAGTTCCCATTGGATGGAAAAAATAGAAGCACAAATGTCCCAGGTGCCCATTCTGGATGTGTGGCACATAAGAAAAACTCAAGGGCTGGGATGTGCCTGGAGGAGGGGTAGGAGGGAACGCATGTGTTGGAGTCAACACCCAAAGGAAGTCCCCAACCCTTCTCACCCTTTGCCTTCCTCTTGAAGAATGTAATGCCTTCAACTGAGACAAAATAAAGTGTTTAGATCTCAAAGATGAGAGACTCCATCTGAGGGAGTCTGAAGATTCCTTGCTTGATTCCTCATGAACCACAGACGTAGGAGGTAATGCCTGGTACCATCTTTTAACTCATGAGCCTGTATTTCTGTGGGGCCATCAATAGGCTTTGATGTTATCAATATCCTTTTCAATAGGGCCAGACTAGAGTCCTTCCACACTAAGGAAAGTATTTAGAAAATAAGAGCGATATGGCCAGGCGCAGTGACTCATACCTGTAATCTTAGCACTTTGGGAGGCCTAGGCAGGTGGATCATGAGGTCAGGAGACCGGGACCATCCTGGTTAACATGGTGAAATCCATCTCTACTAAAAATACAAAAATTAGCTGGGCGTGGTGGCATGTGCCTGTAGTCCCAGCTACTTGGGAGGCTGAGGCAGGAGAATCGCTTGAACCCAGGAGGCGCAGGTTGCAGTGAGCCAAGATTGTGCCACTGCACTCCAGCCTGGGTGACAGAGTAAGACTCCATCTCAGAAAAAAAAGAAAGAAAATAAGAGAGAGATTTATGTGGGAAAGAGACAGAGAATCAGCTGAAGTCAGAGCACCCAGCATTTTTTATACATAGTAGGTGCTCATCAAATGTTGGCTGGATGGATGCAAGGATGGCTCTGCACATTGGCTCAAATTAAGCTTTGATGTAAAGGCTGTTTCCTTTCTTCTGAGAAAAGTACTCTTCTCTTCAGCTCTTCCCTCCATCAGTTGCTTCATGCCAGTGTAGGCAGTTATTCAGTTAATAGTGTTTGTAAGAGAGCTAGTTGTGGCTGATTTTGCAAGTTGTGAGTCTTTCAGTTATTGGTCAAGCTTCATGTATGTGTGCTCATACACAAACAGAGATGAACACACACACACACATATACAGCTTCATTGCACAACCTGGACAATTTTCCAGTGTGGCCATGAGGTTGCAGGACCTCAGGCAGCTGTACCAGCCGCTGCATCCATCCCCATGGTGTCCAGGCACCTCACGCAGGCAGATTTGGGGCACAGAGTGCCCCATGTACACAGAAAGAATTCTCCAGAGCTGGTTCTGGGTAGTTCACCTGGCTCTTACTACTTAGACACATTGCTCGGCACTAATGCAAATAATACAGATAGCTGAATGAAAAATAAATTAAACCATTAGTTATTTCTAAACATTTGTACCATCCGTTAAGACATGCCGGTATTCACACCCTAGGGATAACAGTGGTCCTGATAAACACTGATGAGAAAATTTGTACTGTATGGAAACTGACAGATGAAACCACAGAGGAGCTCGGGGGCTTTGTCCGTGATCAGATTGGGTTCTGGTACCTGGAACTCGGTTTTGAGAAGTAATTTCCTCAACCCTGCTTTTGAGACTCATGATCTTGCGTTACTAAAGAAGCCCATAAAATGTCCCTAATGAATAAATGTAGTCCGTCATTTGATATATTTACACTACCTCCTATTTCAGAACAGATTTCAGAAAGCTCACGTAGATATATACGAAAGAGCACAGTAGAATCCACCTTAAAAATAAAGGAAAGTAGAGTATGGACTGCAGTAAGAATGTAACAGAGAGACCAAAACCAGGAGTGTGGTTTATACACACGTGTGTCTGTTTAATTGCAACTTTTAAATACTGCAGAATTGCAAAAGGTAGTGTTAGTTGGCTTTGAGGTATCAGCAGGCAGTAAGAAAGGAATAATTCAGTGTCCACAGTACAAGAAGAAAGCAAATGTGAGAATGATGGTTCAGCTATTAATTCCGAGTCTGGAGGAAGACATGTTCCTCTGTCCCACGGAAGAAAGGGGGAGTCATGAGCAAGCCGTTCAACCAGGAGCACCACTGGGCATTCTGGGCAGCCCTGCTTTGTGCCTCCTGTTCTGGCAAGACTGTTGATTGTGCTTTCCTGAATGGTACTGGCTAGGCAGTAAGTCGCACCTCTGGTTTTATCTATGTATTTGGTGCAGGTATCATAAATCTAGGTCGATCTCTCATAAGGCTGGCAGTTTCTTACATTGTAGACTCAAGTGTCATTCAGTGAAACCAGTCATAATAAGAGGGGCCTGACAAGTGTGACACCCCCTATGCTGGTTACATGGCTCTTTTTTGGCCCAGCTTAATTTGGAGGTTGACTGGAAGGTGTTTTTCAAAGTGTAGTCAGAACCACTTTACCTGGAAAATTTGTGTTTAAAAATGCACATTTCCTGCCAGGCATAGTGGCTTGCACCTGTAATCCCAGCACTTTGGGAGGCCAAGGAAGGAGGATCACTTGGGCTCAGGAGTTCAAGACCAGCCTGGGTAACATAGTGAGACCGCATCTCTACAAAAAGTTTAAAAATGAACCAGGTGTAGTGGCAAGTGCCTATAGTCCCAGCTATTTGGGAAGCTGAAGCAGGGGGATTCTTTGAGCCCAGAAGTTTGAGGCTACAGTGAACCATGATTACACCACTTCACTCCCACCAGGATACCAGAGTGAGATCCTGTCCCAGACATGCACACTCATGCATACACACACACGCGTGCGTGCGCACACACACACACACACACTTCCAAATGTTCCAAAATCCGGGTCTAGGGTTGGAGATTTTACATTGTTAACATGCTTATTTTATGTGTAATTTTCAAGTATAATAAGATTGAAAAGTTCTAATCTAGATAGAAGACATCAAATACATTTTACTTTAATAGAGTTGAATTATTTTTATTAAAGAGATGGTTTATCACTTTTAGAAGAGGCAAGTAGACAAAAAGCACGGCTAGAAATGACTAACAATATCACATTAACATTCCAAAAAAATTTAAATGAAGAATCTTTCATTGTGGTAGTTACTATCACTCTTTAGGTGTTGGCCATGAACATGGAGAGGTGCTAACCAAGCAGTTAACAAAGAGGAAGGCACAGCCTCCATTCACTTTTCTTGAAAGTTGCAAAATGCTGACCAAAATGCAATAGCACCTCTGGCTTTAGCAGCTTATGGCATTTTGAAAGCTTTCTCTTTTTCTGTTTTCATTCTCTAAAATAGGTGCTGAAGTGTTGAGTTTTTCAAATCTCTCTGCTTTTATTTTTAAAATAACTCACTTTGAGCATAGACCTCTGTGATAATCAGTAATCTCAGAGATAGAGAGTAGCCACATTCATCTCTTCACTTTATTTCTTCACTTTCTTCTTTATTAATTAATTCATTAAATTCTTACTCTGTTCCATTCACCATGAATAAAAGTGCTAATGAGACTTAAAATCACCTTTTCTTGCTCACCTAACACGTGTGTCTGAAGCTGCATGATTTGTGTCTTACTCAGATCCCCATGCTAGGTTCCTTCTACTCAATTAGAAAGTGTGGTTGGGTGCAGTGGCTCACGCCTGTAATCTCAGCACTTTGGGAGGCTGAGGCAGGTAGATCTCGAGGTCAGTAGTTCAAGACCAACCCGGCTAACATGGTGAAACCTCATCTCTACTAAAAATACAAAAATTAGTGGTGCATGGTGGTGCACATCTATAGTCTCAGCGACTTGGGAGACTGAGGCAGGAGAATTGCTTGAACCTGGGAGGCAGAGGTTACAGAGACCTGAGATCGCGCCACTGCATTCCAGCCTGGGTGACAGAGTAAGACTCCATCTCAAAAAAAAAAAAAAAAAAAAAGGAAAAAGAAAGGAAAGGAAAAGAAAAAGAAAGCATTCATTGAGTTCTCATTACTCTTTGCCACTGAGGATGATCTAAGGCTGTCAGAAGTAGCTAAGACCCACCCATGTGTGGTAAGTAGTTTTTGACAGACAGAAGAATATGTGATTGAGAGCTTAAATGAATGACTCAGACCAGTGTTTCAGAACATCTGAGGAATGGAGATCAGTTTAAACAGGACTAATCAAGAAAAGCTTCATTTAGACCCATGGTGATGTGATTCGGAAAGCCTTTTGCAGCCTCCACCGTTTTCCTCTGCCACATATGAGTATGGTGAAAACACATATGCTGTTTTCACCACTTGGTGTCCTTGTCCCTGTGGTCCCTCTCTGGAATGCTCTTCCTCCTTTCTTTGCTGACAAACCCTTCTTATTCTTCCAGACATCTTTGAAATCAAGGGAGCCATGCTTGATCCTCTGGCAAATTAATCACTTCTCTTAGGACATTTTACCAATGACTTTGTTATCACACTTCATTTTTTTTCTTTACATTTATTTGTTATACTTTAAGTTCTGGGGTGCATGTTCAGATCATGCAGGTTTGTTACATAGGTGTCACGTGCCATGGTAGTGGTTTGCTGCACCCATCACCCAGTCATATACATTAGATATTTCTCCTAATGCTATCCCTCCCCAACCTCCCCACCCCCTGCTATTCCTCCCCTAGTCCCCAGCCCTCCAGGCCCCAGTGTGTGATGTTCCCCTCCCTGTGTCTGTGTTTCACACTTGATTTTCCTTCATGTTGTATTCTCTAATGCATCTATGTACTTACTTAAATATAGGTATTCTGCAAAGGATTTGAGATGCCTTGTGAATTAAACTCCTGATGGGTATGTGCCCAAACTACTTATCAAATAGAAATTAGGAATCAGTACTCAGGCGTTTAAAAATACAAATGAGGCAGGAGAGGGAAGGGTGCAGCCATTTTGACCACAGCCTTGCCCAGGATGCTATACTTAAGTTTCTAATACGGCTTTGAGCTTCCTGGTAGCCAAAATAAAGAGAGTTATTTGGGGAAATAATTTTCCCTTTCAGAAAATAAGTTTCACAGGGAAGGCAATGTTTATCTCAGTGTGAAATCCTAAAAGCAGGATCCCTTGGGGCCACTGGGGCCTTAGACCCGATCACCAACCATCTTCTTACCACTGTTGCGGCACTGCATTTCAACAGCCTATTTCTTGTGACATCCTCTATAAGCGCTGAGTTACATTAGTGAAGAACTCAGCATAGGTAGAGAGCAGACACCCAGCATGCGTCTTTGGCAGTCTGCTTTCATGTAAAGAAGGGATTTTGAGGTCTTGGAGTGGTAGAGGACTGCATATGTTTCATATGATCCTCCCCAAATATTGACATTCCCAAGCTGGACTTTGAAAGCCAGCTTGAATAACAAGTCATAGAACATACCCTCCTACCAAGCCCTGATGGCTGACGCATTATGTTTTCAATCCGCTTAGCATGAGTTATGTATAAGCCTGTCTGTTATTTAAGATTGTAAGTTTAGTGAGCTAGTGATCATGTCTTTTGTGTTCTCAATCACCAGACAACGTAGCCAGCACTTGGATTCTGTGTGGAGGAGAGTAAACATGATTTATCGAGTTAACGGTCATCTAGATCTAATTAGCGGGAACTGCAGCCTCACAGGGGTTGCAGGACTCTTGGTGTTCTCAGTGCAGTCTTCCTTTAAACATGAGAGAACCGAGACTGAGAGAAGTGAAATGACTCCCTCAGGGACGCTTGCCCAACTGAGTGAGGCCAGAGCCTATTCTCAGACCTAATAAGAACCCGCTGGTGAAATGACATGTGTCTTCATCTTTCTTTGCTACATCCCTGAATACACCCGAGGGGCTCTTCCACTCTGTCGATATGATGGGACGTGCTTCTTTAATCTTCTGTTTAAATTTGTGCTATGCACAGTCAAACAACTAAATAACAAGACTCACTAAAATAGAAATGCTAACATCAAAGTTTATTATATGTATTTTAAAGTTATCAGCTGAATAGTGGTTGAGGAAAGTGCCATCGGGTTAAATGTGACGCTGAAATCATTTTTTAAAAAAAGCAATGACAGCTACTCTTTATTGAGTATGCACTGTTGTTAGGCACTTGGACACGCACTTCGTAGCAAAGGTATTATTTCATTTAAATCATGCGACCACCCTATGACGTAGGTACTCATTATCATTTTCACTTTATAGTAAAGAAACTAAAACTAGAAATGCTAAGAGAGTTGCTCAAGATGTCACAATCATTTGAAGAGCTGGGATTCTAACCCAGTTCTTTCTGACTCCAGAGTCTGAGTTCCTCTGCTGCCCTGACAGAAATAATTAGGGAAGTAACACAAGGAATGGGATGAGAAAATATGTTTGTTAAATTGTTGTAGACATCCTGCAAGAGCCTTTTCAAAGAAGACTTAAGTAAATAAAAGAGGTGGAGAGGGAATTTTGCAGAATAATCTACTGTGTTGCCCACGGCTAACTTTTGCATTTCTGCAGTGCTAATGATGTTATCTGTTTTTCTTGAAAGTCAAAGAGAAGAATGGAATTGAAGACAGCTTAGATTTAGCATGAGCAGCTGGGTAGGTGTTAATGAATACACACAAAAAGCGTTTAAAATAGGTGACTTCAGTTTGGTTCACCCTGTGTTTGAGATGCTTCTGGGACCCCTGCCAGGCAGTGTGGTGGGCCTAGAGCTCAGGATGGAAAGTCATTTTTATGGAGTCACAGCACTTGAGTTTAAACTCTGCCATGAGTTCTAAACCCTGCCATGTACTAACTGTAGGATCTGGAAAGTTACATAATCTTGCTGTTTCTCAGGTTCTTCACCACCAAAGTTGGATGATCATAATGCCTACCTCATGTGGTGCTATATGGATTAAATATAGCAATATGTGTAACATGGTTAAACAGTACCTGGGATAAAGTAACATCTCAAAAAAAGGTGTAGCTCTTCTCTTTAGATTTGGGTCTGGCATTTGCAAGAGCTCCCTGGGGACTCGAGCTATAGACTGGCAGACACTGGTGTCTGTTACAGGTTAAATTGTGCCTTCTTCACAAGATATGCTGAAGTCCTACCCCCAGTTCCTTAGAATGTGACCTTATTTATTTGGAATAAGGTCAATTTGGAAATAGAGATTTAATCAAGTTAAGATAAGGTCATTAGGGTGAGCCTCATAAAATGACTGGCATCCTTACAGAAAGGAGAGATTTGGAAATTTATGAAAAGGTGAAATTCGGTGGTCTAAATCTTCCTTTAACATGAGAGAACCAAGACTGAGAGAGGTGAAATGACTCTCCCAGGGACACTTGCACAATTGGCTGAGATCAGAGCCTATTCTCAGGTCTGATAAGAACCCGCTGGTGAAATGACATGTGTCTTCTTCTTTCTTTGCTACATCCCTGAACACACCTTCGAATCTCTTCCACTCTGCCGATATGATGAGATGTGCTTCTTTAATCTTCTGTTTAAATTCGTGCTATGCACAAACACCTAAATAACAAAACTCACTAAAATAGAAATGCTAATGCACACAGAGGGAAGATGATATGGAAACACAGAGGGAGAACTCCATGTGAAGACAGGCAGAGGTTGGACTGATGCACCTGCAAGCAATGGAGCATTCCATTGCTGGACAGCACCAGAGCTGGAAGAGGCAAGCAAGGACTTTACCCACAGCCTCAGAGGGAGCAGGGCCTTGCTGATGCCTGGATTTCAAACTTCGAAACTCCAGAACTATGAGACAATAAATTTTTGTTGTTTTTAAGTCCTCCATCTTGTGGTACTTGGTTACAGCAGCCCTAGGAAAATAATACAGCATGCATGTTGTTGTTCAAACATGAGAGCAAATAAGAACGCCCAAAGATATCTATGGATAGAAAGGAGAGGGGTAGACCAAGGATGAAACTCTGGCGATAACAACATTTAAAGAGAGGACAAAGAAACAAAACCCAGGCGGGGAGAAACCTTTAAATGGAACAAGTCATTGCATTTCTAAAACATGAGGAGCATATGCAGTGCTGTCATGGAATAACTAATGGGAGGCAACAACAACAAAAGAAAACAAAGAAAAATAAAGGTCATTATCCAAAAACAAGATAATTAGTTGAGAATGGTTTCATCCAGAGAAATAAATTGGTGTGTCAGAATGACAAAGCTATGTTTAGAGCCCAACGAAAATAATTTAGTCATGTATTTTTAAATAAAATACACAGAATTGTAGATTCTCCAGCGAGTTGAGGACAGGCACTCTTTCTTACTGTTTATGACTCTTTCATAGAGGGTTATACAATTCGTATAAGAAATTTTTGGCAATTGATTAATAAATGAAGTAAAGCCTAGCATGAGTTAGGATGATAGGCTGCATTAAAAATGAAAACTATTCAAAGTAAACAGGTAAGAAGTATGCAGAGAGGACTCTTGGTTCTAGTAAAGTAGAGAAGTTATTATAAAAGAACCTAAATCACATTCTTTTTGTAAAACACCTAGAATTGCCATAAAGAGTTTACTGTCCTTTTAAATGCACAGCTGAACTGGGAAGAAAGTCCATGAACTTAGGACAAAATAAGGAGAAAAGTGAGAACAGAGCATCACATTCTTATGTTGGCACCTGGTTGTCCTAGTGGCTATGATGCAGAGAGTTGGGTTTTAAAGTTCAACTAGGGGCAAGGAATGAGGTCTTGGGCTTGCACAAGGCAGGGAGTTGGAGCTGAGCCTGTTGTTACTCATGTCCCCACCCCACACACACAACCGTGGGTGCCAGCAACTCTCAGATGGAGAAATTAATACGCAAAAATGGTCACAGGCTAGTGATAATCTGGGAAACCTGGCAGATGTAAATACGAAATCTTCATGGAGAGGCTTGTCTTCAGCCTGTGCTGTACAGAATTCCTGCAGGTAAAGACCTGCTAAAGATGACTCTGCCACCACAAATTACAAAATACAGCTGAAGAAAGAACCTCTCCTGCTCAAGATTTAACAGAAACAATGAATGTGATTAAACCCTCAAGAAGGTTACATAAAGTATTGGATAAAGGTATAAAATAAATAGATTTTTTAAATATTAAGGAAGAACATAAAAAAGGAGTCAAAAAGAGAGTTTGTTGCTAAATGAACCTTACTTCATAAAATAACACAATATTCAATTTAAAAAATGGATCCTAGAAGAAGGGAGTGAGATACAGGAAGGAAATGAGAGCGATGAAAGTGATTAAGGTGAGGGTAGATCTAGAAAGAAATGGCTGTAAAATGACAACCACAGCCTCCTAAGTAGGGAGTAGAAGATTCGGCGGAGTGAAAAAATGAGGCAACATTGTCCTGTAAAATCAGAGATGGATGATTCAAGAATACGCTTTCTAAATTACTTGCATTATTTGGGAAAAGGATAAATTTGGTGATTAAACTTAGAGTTTATTTAAAGATTAGCAAGAAAGAAAATTAGAATGTCAAACAGTCAAAGCAATACAGAAACAAAGAAAAAGAAGGAATGAAGAAAAGTAGATCAATCTGATTAGACACTTGGAAAGGAGAAATAAAGAATGGACAAAGAAAGTTTGACATATAGCACAAAATAAGATGGTTAAAATCAGACAGACCAGTAATAATAAGTGTAGGTAGACCAAACTTGCCATTAAAGACAGAATGAGAGTAGGCTAAAAAAATACTCCACAGTCAGTTATGGGTTGTGTACAAAAACATCTTGCACAAAGATTGAGAGCTGACAGAAGAAGATATACTAATCAAAGTTGAATTTTTAAAAAGCTGACAAGCATAGAAATAGAAAGCAGACAAAATTTACTTTCAGGCAGAAAGCATGACTAGAGATAACTAAGCATCATTTCATAATGAAAAAAGGTTAAATTCATGAAAAATATATTCTAATGATAAACTTACATGTACCTAATAACATAGCATTGAAATATGTAATGAACTGCAAAAAAATAGTCAAATCCACTTTAGTGAGATATTTTGTGTTTCTCAATATGTAGTTGATAGGTCAGTGACATTAAAATTAAATATACATTACCAAGGGATTTTTCTAGAACTCTGCACTCCCAAATTAGACAATATGCATTTCTTAAGCAATTGAGGAACATTTATAAAAACTGACCATGCACCAAAGTTAATTTCGGCTGGGCACCGTGTCTCACGCCTGTAATCCCAGCACTTTGGGAGGCCAAGGTGGGTGGATCACCTGAGGTCAGGAGTTCAAGACCAGCCTGGACAACATAGTGAAACCCTGTCTCTACTAAAAATACAAAAAATAGCTGGGCATGGCGGCGGGTGCCTGTAATCCCAGCTACTCTGGAGGCTGAGGCAGGAGAATCGCTTGAACACGGAAGATGGAAGTTGCAGTGGGCTGAGATCGTGCCACTGCATTCCAGCCTGGGTGACAGAGTGAGACTGCGTCTCAAAAAAATAATAAAAATAAGAAGTTAATTTCATATAGACTCTATTCACTGGCCAAAGTGCAATAAAATTAGAAATCACCAAAACAATAAATGAACTCTCTATATAAGTTAGAAATTTAAAAGGCTCCAAAACAGCCTTGAGGTAGGTTCTTTATTTGAGATCAAATTTCCATTTGTGGTGGAGTGAAGCATTGCTCAAATTTAAGCCAGTTCTCTCTGTTGGGCCTGCTTTATAAATGTAGCTTCTGTCCTCCTGAGGAGACAGGATGCTACGTCTTATTCTTTCAGCCTTGTGAGTGTCTTGGACAGCAGATTGGCTGACTTGCCCAGGACCTGGTTTTATAAACAAAGACCTCACTAGGCTTGTGATATGGCTTAGAGGTACATTTTATTTTTTATTTTTATTTTTTTGATGTTTTTTTCCTAACCCAGAGTAATTTTTTTCTATTGGGAAGCCAATATTTTACATTGATATTATTCAATAATAATGACATGCAGGACTTATATTATCACCAGTTTGGCTTTTATTTAATCTTACTTCTATTCATTTCTCTAAAGGGGTCTCTGAAATAGGATGTCTGCCTGTGTGAGGCATTTTGTTTCACAAAGGCACAGTATGTCTTTGGCAATGCAGTACCCCTTTGCCTGATTTAAATATCTACTCAGTATTTTCCTGGCAACAGTGAAACTCTACTAGGTCAGAATCCTGTTTCATGAAAATATTTTTTTAAATGTC
This sequence comes from Sapajus apella, assembly GCF_009761245.1. Taxonomy (NCBI): domain Eukaryota; kingdom Metazoa; phylum Chordata; class Mammalia; order Primates; family Cebidae; genus Sapajus; species Sapajus apella. The sequence continues at coordinate 7,719,957 of NW_022436948.1, forward strand.
AGCCTTCCTCCCACCCACTGCTTATCCCCCAACTCCCACGCCACATAGAGTACATTAATAGTACAACTCCAGAACTCTGTGTGTAACAGTTTGCTTTTATTTATTTTTTAAATTCCAATTTACTGAAGTAGATTTCATAATAACCATGTAACTGAAGATACAAATAAGAGGCATCAGAGAGTGATGGATTCTTCCGTTCAGCCTGAGCTGTGACTGTTTACCATTTTGGTGTCCATGAAATGTAGAATGATGATAGAGATGTTTTCAAAACAATTGGAATGAAAGGCTGCAAACGAACAACTTATCTTCAGTGGCTTAGGATTCATCTGACAGAAGCACCTCCAAAAGTTTCTTAAAATAAAATGATAAATTGGACTTCTGTGTCTTAAGGAAGAAGCTGCCCCTGTGATAATAGATTTTGTTCTCTTTCCGTTTTAGCAGTTTGCAATGCAGAATCCAGTGTGTGGATGCATTCTTTTTCTGCAATATGTTATTGTTGGCAAAGTGCTTTCACATCCATTATCTCATTTATTTTCTATTTTCCTAACATTTCATTTAATTACCCACAGAAAAATATAAAACAAATTCCAGAGAGGTTGACGTTTACCTCTAATAAATGGTTGAATAAGGATCTAAATGTGGGTATTTGGGTTCCCAATAAAGCTTTTTATTTTCATCACCAAGTTTTCTGTGATTGGTATTATTTAAGATTTTTTAAAATTTATCAGAAATTTTCAGTTACTCTGAAATCTCTAGATATGAAAATCCAACCTTGTTAGCAAGATACTCAAGGGTCTTGTTGATCTGAGCCCAACTTTCATCCCCATCTTCATATGTTGCTGTGCTCTCTCTGAAATCCTCCACTGCAGCCACACCAAATTTCTCTCTTTTCCTTAAATATGTCAGATATTTCATGCCCATGTAGGATGAGGCTGGGCTAAGTGGTTCCCCTGAACAAAATAGCTTCTCTCTACTAATGTCAAAAATCCTGGTTGTTAATCCAAGCTCATTCTCCTGGTAAGCCTTTCCTGTTTTTCCTGGTTGGTGCTGCCTCTCTGCACTTCCGCTTCCTGCTTGGATCACGGAGTCTTAATTCTGCTTTGTGGCTGTGGTCATAGCCATCTCTCTCAGTGGATCCTTAGTGTCCCTCTTGTTCTTGGCTACTTTGGAATCTCTGTAGTACTGGTGCGTATGACTGTATGCATAATGCTTAATGACTTTTACTTGCATTAAATCCATCTTAGTTCTTATCCTATTTGAGTCATTTCTCAGACCTGAAATTCTTCACATTATTTTATAGAAGAGAAAAACGAAGTCCAGTTGTAAAATTAAATGACAGGTTCCGATCACGCTGCTACCTGGAGGCAAGAGGTGTTCCTACCCAGGGCAGAAGGCTGCACCTAAACATAGGCAAAGGCGATGCCTCTGCTGGGGCTCAAGCTGTAGTCCCCCCCGCCTTCCTCCTACACATATATGGTGGGGGTCAAGGAAAAACAGGCCTGCTGAATCTCATAGGACCTCTCGAGCCCCTTTCTATGATTCCTAGTGTGACAGAGGCCATTAAGCTTTGCTGAGATATCATGGGCCATGGAGGAGAGTAGAGAGACTACTGGGGCTCTCCATGGAGTTAAAAGGTGAGTTAGGGCCAAAACATGGCAGCCTGGACCCAGTGCACTGACCTCAACTCTTAAAAACCATCATCGATAGCTGCAGCATCCATGCCTGGCCAAGGTAGTGGAGGCGGAGTTCAGTGTGGGCGAGACTAGGTCTTCAGTCTTGTTATCACTTTTCGGTCCAGAAATTCGTTAAGTGTTTCCTCTGTGAGAGGATCGAGGACAGATGCCCAAAGGAGGTGGTGAGTGTAGGTGAGGGCACAAGAAGGCACTAGTCCTTCATGCTGTGGGTGGCATGTGGCACAGGCACAGAGGCGTTGGCTCAGGAAATGTAGGGTGTAGGAGGAATGGTTGGGAATGACACCCATGAAGACGGTGGGACCCATGGAACAGAGGTCTGTGTGCTTCATGCTGAGGAATCTGGGCTTTTCCCCTGCAAACTGTCCGGTATTGCAGCACCTCCAGCATGGGTCCAGGACAGTGGTGCCGGTGCACAGGAGCAAAGGAATGCCCTCATTTCTTCTACCAAGTGGCTATTTTTTGTTTTTACTATTGTTTGCTTATAAATTTCTAGGGCAGAGCTGTGGAGATCAAATCCTAAAAGGATATGGGAGTGTTCTGATTTCATGTAATTTTTCCCTTTTCAAACAAAGCAATCCGTATTAACGAAATGTAAAAAAAAACTGAAACTAATGCTTTATACACTTGAAAGAAATTTTATAAAAATACTTTCACATATATAATATGTAAGTAGTATATATGTATATATGTATATAGTATATATGAGTATATATTTTATATAATTTATTTTATAAAAATATTTTTATAAAATATTTATAAGTATTTTATAAATATTTTATAAGTAGACTTTATGCTTTTTATAAAATGCTTTTTATAAAGTAGTTTCGTTTTTATTAACTTTTATTTTTGTTTATTTTTTATTTTTTATACTTTTAAAAATACTTTCTATAAAGTATTTTAGAAAGTATTAATACTTTCATATATATATCTGTAGTATATATATAGTATATATATATAATATATATAAAATATATGTTAAGTATATATATGTATATATATTTAGTCTTATGGTCTTTTTTGAGACCATGTTTTGATTTAAAAAACAGAGAATACATTTTTTATAAATACTGTAATGTTAACCCAAGGATTCCATATTTATTATAGAAAAATGAGAAGATATAGTGTAGTGAAAATGAAAAATCTAAAATTTCCCATCTCCTTTCCCTCAGAGACAACAATTCACATTTTGCTGTATCTCCCTCTGAATTTCTTTCTCTGCAGATATTTATATATCTTTGCAAAATACAATGATATTGTAATACTATTTTGAAATTTTAAAATTTAATATACTTTGAACACTTTCTTATATCCATAAATATATTTCAACAGCGTAATTTTCAGTCTCTTAATATCACAGGAACATTCCTAAATATATTACAAAGCGAGTTTTCTTTTGCTGGACATTTAGGGTGTTTCCAATGTTTTGCTATTATAAACAACACTACAAAGAACATCCTTGACAATAAATCATTGCGCACATCCTGCATTATTTCCTTAGGATAAATTTCTAGAAATGGAATTTTTAAGCCGGGGAATCTGCACCCATTTGAAGACATTTGAGATGTACTGTTGTGTTGTTCATCACAAAGGTTGTGGACATTTATACTCTATCAGCAGAACTCCAGAAGAGTCTTGTATTGACTCAGAGTGAGATTTGTAGAGATGAGTACAATACAGGTTGAGGACTTGGTTTCTGGGGTTTTGTACCTGATTCCCTTAAAGGAAAACTGATTGGGCCATGATAGCCCTTGGCTTGATGAGTGAAACCAATTAAGGGGCACATCAAGGGATCTCAGTGAGATTAGACTTCTCCTTTCCCCATTTTAAAATGAACCTGGTGGCTTTCAGGCAAATTGTTTATGTATCATTTTGAGAATATCCGGTTCCACCATTAAGAGAAGAAAGTCTATTCCCAGAATGGAATTATTTCTAGGAAGTACAGTTGTTACATTAAAAAAAAAAAAAAAAAAAGCCCTCCCATGTTGTTAAAAGAAGACAAAAAGGTGGTTTTGGCTAACATCAAAGGATGGAACTTACAGGGAATGACTTGGGTAGGATGGTGGAAGGCGGGCCTTCTCTCTGCAAGGGCTGAGCAAACCATCCTCTGCACAGAAGCGAAGGTAAAAAGAACTTGTCCTAAGACTTCAGTGTGATCCATTTTTGTAGAAAGAGGAATTCTGACATGTCATAAAAAAAGAAACATTTTATCCCTGAAAGCCAAATTCTCACCCAATGACAAAGAGTCATCTGAACTTCAATTAACTGCGTGACATTAACTTTCCATATCTACAGTTTTCACAGACTAACTACATGTTTTCAAGTGTTTGGTTGGCAAAGAAATATGTACACTTTTCTGTCATTGCCGACGTTGGAGTTTTTGTTGATATTCTCTCTGCAGCAAAACCAGAGTTCTCTTTAGTTTTCAGTTTCTGTGCGCTGATTTTTAAGCGAGAATGTGGGTGTTTTAACATTGGTAGACATCTAATGCTAGCTGGTCACGTTGAAGATGGATGTGCCCTGTAACTCAGAAATCCCACATCTGGGTATTCAGCCTAGGTCAGTGTGTCCCCAAGTTTCATGCGAAAATGTGGATGCTGGGTCCACAGGTCTGGGTGGGGCCTGAGAGTCAGCATTTCTAATCAGCTCCCAGGTGATGCTGCTGCTGCCGGATTGGAGGACCACTCTTGGAGTCGTGAGGCCCAGAGCAGATGGTGTGAACCTTGGCTGCGTGTTATATAGTCACCTGGGGGAGCTCGTATCAACTGTGATGCCCAACTGCCCTCCAGCCTAATTCAAACAGACTCTCCCTGGGGAGACGAGGCATCACTAGGTTTTCAGTCTCCGCAAGTGATTCCAACAAGGACCCCAGGCTGTGGACCAATGAGAACTCCTTCATGCGTATGCAGGGAGATGGACAGGGGACATTCAGTAAATAAATTGGGACTGGGGGAGGCCCAAGAGCTCCTTAATAATTGAGTATATCTTTGTGAATTAACTTGGCTGCGTCTTGAAATTATAACATTGAGTGCTGATAGTAAATCAGATATCGTTTATGTTCACTTTAAAAACACAAAACAATATATGTAGTTTAAATTGTAAAAATATTAAAATATGTACTCACTTCAGGATAGTGGTTACTTATAACCACTAACTGCTAACCTCAGGATCAGTATTTGCAGTAGGAGAATGGAATGGGGATGGGTAGATTGTACTGGACCTGGAATAATTTCTTTCTTCTGTGAAGCTGGAAGGAAGAAAGGGGGAGAGAAAGGAAGGAAGGAGTAGGGGAAGGAGGGAGAGTAAGAGAACTCTGGGTGTATGACTGGCTGGCTATTTCTCACTATTATTGTGGTTTATCTCTGTAAACCTAACAATGTATTTCAACAGCATACTGCATGCTCCATTCTTGAGTAGCCTAAAATATTAGTGGGACCAAACAAGGATCTGAAAATGTTAGCTAAAAAGTGACTCCCACAGCTGACTTTCATTCAAGAGGATTGGAACATCCTGGCATGCCTGACCCCCAAGGGCTTGTCCAGGGAACTGAGGTCAGTGCTCTTAGTTTACGGATGGGACAGACAGAGAAAGGAGAAGCAGCTGCCCACAGCAAGGTCCAGAAAGTGGAGAAATGGTGGTATTAAAACTCAGGGCTCTAGCTCTCTGGCCAGGTGTCTCAGGGTGCAGGACCCAAGGGAGCAGCTGCCCCGTTTAGCACACATTCGGAAGACCCTACCACTGAGGGTGTTTACCACGGATGTCCCCGCTGGCGTTTCTGTTGGAGATCACCTGCTCCTTCTCCCCAGGGCCCTGCCCTCCCTGTCCCGTAGGTGGCAGTGGGGTGTGACGACGTGGCCTGCATCCTGTGGGGTATTTGTGCTCGGTGGCCAGCTGTGGAGTGCAAAAACCACTCACCAACCCCACTCCTGCAGGTGCTGGTTAATTGCAAAACCAAACACCCTGTAGGAAAAGTCTGGAACTGACAGCTCTCTATGAGGAAGGCTGGCTCACAGGAGGGGCTAGAGTCTTAGTGTATCTATATTTCATTTCCAATTCTGTGGTCAGTATTTTTCAGTATTTTGCGTACATACTGTTATTATTTTTGCTGTTGTTGTGGTCTGTAATTAGCACCTTCCTGACGTGTTGCTAACTCTTATTTCCATATAAATATATCAGTAGTTTTTTAAGGAAAGGAAGTTTATTCTTCTTATTCTTTTTCAAATGAATACATAAAAATGGACGTGCGTGAGGAAAAAGAATTTTAAAAATCTCATGCCTACAGGAAACTTGAGATTGTCTGAGCAACAGAGAGGGTGGGTGATGTGAATAATCCCAAGATTCCAGAACTATTCACTCGAAAGACAATGATCTATGGATGTGAGGCAGCATTTGTCTTTTCCCCCCGAGATGCTCTCCTGGGTAGCCAGGGAGGCTGGCTGGAGGCTGTGCTTGCGGAAGGCAGCCGGTGGGAAATCCCTCCTGGATGGGGATCTGCCCCAGATGCAGACGCCTGGCTTCAGGAATTGACTGAATTTGTTTCCACCCCTTTCAGATCCTACGCTGTGGAGTACAGACCATGTGCGGCAGTGGCTGGAGTGGGCGGTGAAGGAATACGGCCTCCCAGATGTCAACATCTTGTTATTCCAGAACATCGACGGGAAGGAACTGTGCAAGATGACCAAGGACGACTTCCAGAGGCTCACCCCCAGCTACAACGCCGACATCCTTCTCTCACACCTCCACTACCTCAGAGAGAGTAAGCTGCCCCCTTCCTCCAAGGATAGATGGCTGTGGCTATGGGTCTTATAACCTGAGCCTCAGAGGGTTCAAACAGGTGTGTCGACAGCATCTTCCTTCCCTCCTCCAGTTCCCACTGGGGATCTGAGGGATCCACAGGCTTGGTATGCAATGACTTAGCGGGACAACACCCTGGCCATATCAGCTGGTGAGAAGTAGTCAGCTCTCTCGGGAGAAGCCAAAAAGTCACCTCTGCACTCAGCTGCCTCCTCCAGGGTTTTGCCACCAAGAAGATGGAATGTCAAAAGGAAAGGAAGCAGTAACTGGTCACACATGAGTTAGTCTCCATGATAAGCCAAATTGAAATAGAAATATTAAGGAAAGGCTCCTTTTTAGTAGGAATCAGAGGGTTTATTCTCCTTAAAGCTACACCAAGCCCCACTTTGTATTCTAACCTGAACACAGAACAAGGGAAGTTCTCACTTTGTATCATGTGATTGGGCTTAACCTGACAGAATGTGATGGCATGTTGGCATGAGTCCAGAACGTTTGCTGCATGCTTTAATTTCTACAATGTCCAGCATGCTTAGACGGAAGTAGTGTGACAGACAGTGAGGTGGAGTAAATTCTCCTCCATTGCTTTGCCTGGCCTCCCAACCACTTCTTCCCTGAATTAAAGATGGGCCCCCATGTAGGTTTTAACATGCTAACAAGTAGGAGGTTGATGGAAATAGTTATAAGCTGCCCATGATGTTAGGGTGGGAGGGGGGAGTGGTTCTCTTTCTTTCCTTTTTTTTTTTTTTTATAAGAAAGGTGATTCTCTCCCTTTTTTTTCATTTTGATGTCGCTTTTTGTTTTGTTTTGTAGCTCCTCTTCCACATTTGACTTCAGATGATGTTGATAAAGCCTTACAAAACTCTCCACGGTTAATGCATGCTAGAAACACAGGTAATACTGGCCCCACCCCTGCCTCCTAGCAAGAGCGTAGGGTCTTGCGTACAGGTTGCATGCTTTCGTGGGAAACCAATCAGTGTGTGTCAGGAAGACAGAACACAGGTAGATGATTCAGGATACTTTCCAATACTTAGGAGGTTCCACAGCCTGAAGGAAGGTGAAGCTCTTTGGTTTTCTGAGCACTTCCTGTGCACCCGCCCTTTGATTATCAAAGGGTTCTTTTTAACCAGGAGACGTGTAGAATTTGCCTTCAGCCGTAACTTTAGCTCACATTTGCCAGAGTACAATCTTCTGTTAATCCCGATATATTCGCTGTGCTGACTCTGTAGACAATAAAAGCATGTTCGATATAAAAGGGCCCTTAGCAGCCTCCTTTAATTTCTTTTCATTTTTATTCTTAAAGAAATATTTGCTAGGATAAGTTTGAGTTTTATTTTTCCTTTCCAATAAGCTTTTAGGCTGTTTGATTTGTTTTCCTACAGAATTTGTATGTTTACAAAAGGCAGAAGGAGGGAATTTCTGTAACATTGTGAGAGCTTTTGTTCAGAGGGAAACTCTGCTATAATTTTGGAGAATGTGAAATTAGTCACTAACCAAATGCCTGCTTTCCATCTCTAACCATTGACCCTGCATTTGACTTATTTCTGTATTCATTTTGCCTGAGCCTACATAGGGTTTAACACCTTACCTCATCCTGGCTAACCTTCCTCCCTCACCTCCCGCTCACAGTAGAGGCTGGGTTTTCTGTGGATGATGGTGGTCCTGGTTCACATCCATCTGCTCCTTCCTGATGGAGAGAGTTCCAGAAGCATAGCCACCAGCTGCTCACCCCACTCTGTTAGCTGCAGGGACCCTCCACAACCACCCAGGCTAGGGATGGAGATAGGAAGTGCCAGGAAGTCTTAGATAGCCCCTTTCAAGTCAGCCAGTTAACTCATGGTCAGCCCTCACATGGAAATACATTTTCCCAATATTTACCATTTTATTTTAAAATAGAAAAAGCGAATGCGTCCTAGTTTGAGTATTACAGTGAAATTGCCCATTTATCATGGTCTTCTATATTCAAAGCATTGTCTTTTTAATCTGAAGCTTTAAAAAACCTGTTTTAAGTTGGTAGTACACTTTTTCAATCATTTTGGTTGCACACATGAGCCTATTAATGACCTTGTGCCAGAAACAGTAGATAACTCAGAGGAAGTTACTTCCGCTTCTTAGGAAACACCTTTGGGCTTGCACATTTTCTGATAAGTTCATATTTATTTAGGAATTCTTTAACGATGGAGTGAAAGATTCAAAAAAGTTATTTAATTTTGCTATTGTTAAACACAGAAGCAACCAATCAACAGGACAGCAAGTTCCAAATGGACTGAATTATGAAAAGGGAATCTTCTCAGCTAACAACATGAGTGTTGGTCAAACGAGAGAAAGGGAAAACGCATTTGAATACAGATGTGTATTGATTAATTATTAATAAAATCCATGTACTCTTAGACTAAATACTTAGAATTTCTTGGTACTACTTTCCAGGAGCTCTGTAAAATATATGACTTTTTTTATACAATTTGAAAAATCAAACATGCATCATATAATTTTTTTAATAAAATGAGATTGCCCAGCGGGAAGTGGGGTTTGGGGGGCAGATGGGGTTTCATCAAGAAGTCATAAAATCAGAACACAAAACACTTCATAGCAAATGGGGTACAGGTGTGTGCCAAGGCTCCAAGTTCACATCCATCTTGAGAATCTGAAGTGTGTACCTGTCCACTTCTCCGGAGCTCTGTTAAGGCAGCTTTGAGGAGGGCTCTTCCTTTTGTTGTCACAGGGCAAAGTAGATTTGGCGCTGATGTTGAGATCGACAGCCACAACAAAAGACCTTCACATGTTTGTCTTTCCTTTTGTCTGCAGGGGGTGCAGCTTTTATTTTTCCAAATACTTCAGTATATCCTGAAGCTACGCAAAGAATTACAACTAGGCCAGGTACGAAAACACCCCTGTGTGATCTCTTCATTGAGAGACATCCCAGATGTCCTGCTGAGATCCGTGCCCTAAGTCACGCGACACACAGAGAGCTGATCCTGGATCTGAAGCCAGTCCCAGACAGTCTTATTCTGCCTCTGTTGATTTGGAGACTAAATCCACTCAAACAATTTCATTCAAAGACCACACTAAAGGAATTCAGAGCAGATTAGCCCTTTAACTAGCTCTTCAGAAAGACAGATGGGCAAAGAAGGCACCCTGGATGCCTGGCAGTTAGGAGTATATCCACTTTTGAACTAATGGAAGGATCCATCCCTCCTCGGGGGAAGAGCACAAAACAAGGACACTCCCCAGATTCACAGGGACCAATTCTCTGTATGGCAGAAGAAGTCTTGCAGAGCAGAAGCATGCAATCGATAGTGTTTACATCTGAGTCTTACTGCCTGTCTTCCAGATGATATAATTAAGTAATTAATTTACATGCCAATCATGCAAAAATAAACATCTGTCAAGTACCCATCAGTGCCAAGCGTGATGTTAGATTCTGGGAATATAGAGACGAACCAGGCTTCAGTAAGCTTCCTGTCTTCAGAAAGTTCCCTTCTTCATTCAGCTTGACTTGTTCATTTGCTGAGGGCTTCCTCTGTGCTAGCCACAGAGGGTATGGCGGTGAACAAGCCGAAATGTTTTGCCTCAAGTTCTAGATGTTTCAGTAGAGTGACCTAGAACCAGAGAGAGAGACATGTACACATAAATGTTTTCCCTCACGTGATAGATTTTATGGTAGAGGCACCCCTTCTAGCAATAGAGGCGGCAGGAGCAGGAGCAGGGAGGAACTCAATCCCCAATGAAAGGCATAAAGATGCTTTCCAGAGGAATGGTCACATGGCAGAGGGGAATTAGCTGTTTGCCAGGTGAATAATGACCAGGGAGAGAGGGGAGAGAGGGCATTTCACAGAAGGGTATTGCATGCCTTAAGCATCTGTCCCCTCCCTGGGACTGACAGTAGCCTTGTGAGCTAGGTATCACTGTGCCAGCCTCATAGCTGATGACATCATGTTCAGGGTGGTGGGATGGTTTCTCCATATTCATACATGCTTCCAGAATTCATGTTAAACTCAGGCTACTTCTCTACCACGTGTATCACATATCCAGGACATGCAAGTCTCAGTTTGAACTGGTTCAAGATCTAGGCTTGGTGACTACTCTTTCATTCTGATGAGAAATACTGGGGACCTAGTGAGCTAAAGAGAATGAATGAGGAAGCTTCTCAGCCTGTTCAAATCCTGACACTGCCCTATTACTGCCTGGTGATTTCAGGATGGCAATTTTCTCTTCTCTAACCTCAGAGAAAAAGTTTTCTCTCTTGCTCCTGGAAAGCAGGACAGAAAAGCTTAGCTAAGAGGTACTAAGTGTTAGTGAGTCACCTCTGTCATGTAAGAGATCTCACAGGCCATTGAAACATGGGCGAGACCCAGTGCCTAGAGTCTACTAGACTGGTCCTAAAGAAATCCACCACATGTATTGCAAATAGAAAATAGAAATTCACATTTGACTCAAGCTGTAGGGATTTTGTAATTCTGTGAGCATTTAAAAAATATTTCCATCTATACTTAAAGAAATAAAAACTATCTCCAAAACATTTGGCTGGGGTTTTAAAATGTTTTTGCTTTTTAATTTTGTATTTGTTTATGTTAAGCCATCTCATACATGCCTCTGACTGAGTTACAAAGCCAACGTGGTGAGCTGGTGTTAGAAATTGTGTTAAAAGATCACAACACTGGCCAAATCCATTGGCACAGCCTGTCCATTAGACAAGCCAGCTTACTGATGGATGCTACCTGGATAAGACAGTGGGTCCTGGAGCTGCTTTGCTTTCACATTTTGGGATATAGTGGAATTGGAAGGAGTGGTCCATCCAGGTGGATGGAGAAGAGGATGGCTGTGAGGGTGTCGGTTGGGACTCCCTCTCTGCCCAGCCTAGGGAAGGCAGGGGCGGCAAACTCAGACACCTGGCATGTGCTTCTCTGATGGTGCCATGGCCCCATGATTTGAGCATGAGCTGGGTGAGAGCATGCTTCCACATCTCCACTACTAGTCAAGTACATTTTTGAGACTCAGTTTGTACCTGAAATAGCCTGTTTTGACTACTGCTACTGTGATGAAGAGAAGTGAGACAAACATTGGTATCTGACCTGTAAAGATTTAAAGCAGAGTGAACAAGCCAGAGGACTATTTACTGTAGGCTCTATTCAGGGACTTGACCTTGGAGATAAGAACTAGTTCTATACCTTGGGTCACCCATTGCTACCCAATTAACTTTAAAGGACTGGTCCTGTGGAGGTAAAAGCTGTGCACCTGCAACTGGAGAATGAATGTTGTGATGGCTGAGGGGAAGAGTCTTTGCATCACTAACTTTCAGAGCCACACAACTCACAGAGGGAGGTCCCTGGGAATCTGACGATATCCCTGTGGTCAGTGGGTATCTGACTGCTTTCAGAAAGGTGATTGTTGACTGTTTCTTTGAAGGTCCTTGGGGATACAGATCCAAATTCCTGTCTCCTCCACTCTTGGTTTGCTGTGTCGTGATCTTGATTTCCACACCCTTTGTCTAATCCCACATCCAAGGGAACCAAACTCTGGTCAGCATTATTGTGCTGACCGTGAGGCAAGCCAGGCTCCTGGGTAACAACTCTACTTAGACCAGAATGTCTCTCCTCTGCACGGTGGCTGTTTCATTATAAAGTCCCTGATAGAAGAGACAGTGGTGTTTGTTCACGGTTTGCTGGTTGAATTAGACAGCATTCCACCCCCTTTCTGCAGAGACTCCTTCTACACATATGTGTCGTCCTGCCTGTCCTCCTTCCCAGCGCTTCCTCACCGCCCTCCTCTCCTTTCCTTCCCACTGTGAGTCACCTATCCCTGGGTTACTACCCCAATCTGCCTTTTCTTCTGTTCATGGCCCACCTTCCCAAATGGGTCATTTATGCCAGAGCCCCCTGACTACTTCCCTGTCAGGTCAGTCTCACCTCTACTGTGTCATTTCATTCCCTGCACCTCACAGGGGACCACATGTGACATTTTCCTGATTCAAGATGTTCCTTCTTTCATGACCCCTTTGTTGAATTAGCATTGAGACAGTGTCTTGTCTACGCTCGTAAGGTATCAACCCACAGGCATGTCATTTTGCATGCTGTGGGTTTATGATCATTATTTTATGATGTTTCATGTGTTTCTCATGTTGTTGCAGTTCCTATGACCAGAATCCCTTTCTGTACCTTGTCAGCAAACACTCGTCTTTTTTCCTGAATCCACTTCTCTTGGAGCCATAGGCCTTTGAGGTCTCAGGGGAAAAAGTAGCAAAAACAGAGACAGACCTGATTCACAGAATCTTGCAAGCCCCTATTAACTCCACAGTGCACCACTCTGCCTGTCCTCTCGGGAGCAGGTCATGCGAAAGCTCAGTTCTATCCCAAGGATGATGTTCTACAACGCTATCCTTTCCTCTTCCATCCCCATGACAACCCATATATTGTGATATGTATCTGGGGTGTTATCAAAGGAGATTAGAGAGTTAAGCCTGCAAATGCAGCCTTTGCTTCTACTTTGAAGTTGCTGCTCTTCAGGGGTTTCTTGGAATCTTAAACTATTCCTCTGTTGGAGCTCATGGCTTAGTGCTTATCAGCACAGATAGGCATAGTGAGACAATACAACTACTTCATAGCACCCCTCAGTTAGGTGCTATGTAAAGCCTATATCTTAGCAAATGGCTAAAACTGTGTTCTTTGCTTCCCCCTAGTTCTTATGTAACCACAGAGATCTGCAAATCTAGGCAAGAAGGGAATGCAAAATGTCTCCAAATCTCCATGCCTTTGATATAGAATTTTAAGAAGATCTGGAGGAAAGCAAGAGAGAGCGACTTAATTAAGATTGACTCAAAAAATTCTTTTCATTTAACAGACGTTTATAGATTGATTCTCAGCAGCAGCTCTTAGTTTTCCTAATTTGTCTTCCCCATTTGCATGTAATTTCTTTATTATTATTATACTTGAAGCTCTGGGGTACATGTGCAGAACGTGCAGGTTTGTTACATAGGTATACATGTGCCATGGTGGTTTGCTGCACCCATCAACCCGTCATCTGCATTCGGTATTTCTCCTAATGCTATCCCTCCCCTAGCCTCCCACCTCCCCCCCAACAGACCCAGTGTGTGATGTTCCCCTCCCTGTGCCCATATGTTCTCATTGTTCAATTCCCACTTATGAGTGAGAACATGTAGTGTTTGGTTTTCTGTTCTTTTGTTAGTTTGCTGAGAATGATGGTTTCCAGCTTCATCCATGTTCCTGTGAAGGACATGAACTCATCCTTTTTTATGGCTGCATAATATTCCATGGTGTATATGTGCCACATTTTCTTTATCCAGTCTATCATTGATGGGCATTTGGGTTGATTCCAAGTCTTTGCTATTGTGAATAGTAGCATCTAATTTCAAGAGCAGACAAATCTCATCTTTTCCCATCCAGCCCAGCCAGGGAACCTCCAGGGTGGCTTTGTAGATATGGCATGGATCCTGCAGAATGAGGATGACCTCTTCCATGGTCCACATTCTGGCCCTTTAAAAAATAAAGCTGGTAGCGGGGGTCAGGGGCAAGAGGTAGAGGGTTCCTCCTCAGTGAGTTTGATGAAGGGAGAATATAAAACTTGGCTGATCTTAGCCCTCCTGGAAACGGTAGCCAGAATGTTGTATTAATTTATTGATGTCTTCAGAAGGGTGTGGTAGAGGAGGAGTCTCATTCAGAATGAGAAGCTGACCCCAGCTCCCAGGAAATCAACACAGTTGCTGGTGTGTAGGGCTCAGCACTAGCCGAGCTCCCTCTCTGTAGCTTCATGCTGTTTTTTTATACTGTTGTGATGTAACATACGTCATGTTCACCCAAGCGCCCTATGAAATGAGTTTTATAAAGCTCGGTTTTTAAACACAGTCTCTTACAGATAAAACAGCAGAACCAGTGCCAGAAAGCAGCCTTCCCTTACATGGGCAGTTCTGCCAACATATGAGTTTATTACCTTGAAGATCAAAATTAAAGAGAAATGGAGAGGGTGTTGAAATGATCAGCAAAAATTAAATGTAAAATGTATTTTTATTGGAAATCCGATGCTGTATTATCAGCAAAGCACACATAGCAAAGATACACAGAAGAGTGATTTTTCAAGAGTCAAAAGCAGAACTACTAAGGCTTTGAGATGGTGTAGCTGCCGAAGCGGCCACCCCTGGCTGTTGCCCATCTCAGCGAACCTGAGTTGAATGTTTCCTAATGTCATATTCCACAGGGCGGGTACTTAGTGCCCACAGCATGTGATTGGTAGCCGATAAGGAAGCATTGGACCAGAATGTCATGGAAGAAAACAAAAGTCCATTTACCTTCTGTGGCAGTATGTCTATGAACATGTTAATCATTGTTCATATAAATGTCTCAAATACTTGGCTGGAAAGTAGACTCTGTTTGGTGTTAAGTCTCAACTTATTTTCAAGGGAGGATGGGATATGGTTATACACCTAAGAAGGATTTTGTGAATAAAGAGTTTCAAAATATTTTGGGAGTAGTAGTTTGGCATTCATTTTTTTCCCAGTCACATTTCATGGGCAATAATTTTCTGTCTAAGGTAGAATCTGCCTTACCTACTGATGCTTTCTGTTAGTCCCATTAGCATGCTTATGCCATCGGCAAAAGCAATCCAGCTTGAATCCTTTCAACCATTTTTTAATTTGTCTTTGCACATTGTAGATAGCATTTCTGAAATCATTATCTGCTGGAAAAAGCAATTGTCTAGAGCAGGTTTCTCAGTCTTTATTATGCACCAAAGTCACCCGGGAACTTGTTAAATTGCTGATTCTGATGTGGTAGGTCTGGGGTGAGATTCTGCATCCCAAGTATTGTTTATGTTGCTGGTCCACAGACCACCGTTTGGCAAACAGAGATCTAGAACATATTTCTGTATTATCTTGCTCTTTTCATTTGGTAAATAGAAGCCCTTAGTTACTGTGCCTTTCCGCTCTCAAATTCGGCTAGATGTTGCTAGGATTGCCTTGTGAGTAGATTTTTCTTTCTGAGACAATTTGCAAATTGAAACTCTGGCTATCCATTATTATTATTATTTCTTTTTTTGACAAAATGCAATTGACTGAGAACCCCATGTGCAAAGTTTTCCCAGAGACTTAAGTTGAAATTCAGTTGTAAATCGGTAGGGGCTGCAGATTTAATTCCTATGTGTAACCTCAACACCAGAAAAGTGAAAATCCGAGGAGATGGGTAGGAAAAGCTTTAGGTCCAAAAATGCAAAAATGCTAGCTGAGAAAGAGGAGTGAGTAATACCAGAGTTTAAAAAGAAAATTATCTAATTCTGCAAAGCTCTGAAGGGTAGGATTTCACAGACCACACTAGTAGCAAAGATGTTTGCAGCCAGACAGACCAAATACATTAAGAAGATTTTGTATTGAATTTCACATTGCATGCCATTTCTATTCTCTTTGGGATATGAAAATAGGAAGAGACACTTCTGAAACACAGCCAATCTCTTTGAAGATTGACCCATCAAATTCCCAGTTTTAAATGAAGTTAAAATATCTGTTTAAAGAGAAGCTTAAAGACAATTCCATGGCCCTACCCTCCAAGTGAAATTTTATAGCTATCTCCTGGTGTCTGGCAACAAAATGCCTGCTGAGATATCTGACCATGGCCTTCACTTGGCCCAAAATGACACATGACATTGAACCGAGACCTGTCAATCCAAGAAGACATAATTTTGAAATGGTTGTATATTAATATTGCATGTAGAAATAGCCTTAGATATGCACTCTTAGTAAGAGTATGTATAATAACGTTTCTGGAATATGTTTTGAAACAAACTTGAAATGACTTAGAGGTTTGATCATCATTAGTAGAACCCACACTGAGGATGCAGAGGTATAGTTATTAAATTTGCATATGCAAAGCGATGAAGGTTTGTGGGACAAGTGATATTACTTTATAAATACAAAGAAATGATTGGCATGTACTTAAGCTCAGAAGGCCATCGTTAATGTGCTGTGAGAGCAATATTATTTCAGTCCTGTAATTCATTTCATGCAGTTCATATTAGAGAAATTCTAAATTTATTTAGAAAATAAGAAAAGCGAGACACTTGCCTGTAGAAATCACTAGATAAGACTGATTTAATATAAATGGATGAGATTATAAAGGGAAAACGAGAGTTGGCTAAGAGAGGCAACTGGCAAACAAAAACATAAGGCAGCGGTCATTTTCCAGGAGAAGCAAGAAGAAAGGAAGCTGAATGTTTGATGGATTTAGGGGCAGACTTCAAAAAAAATTGGTTCGTTCATCCAAGTTGTAGACCCTGTTTTGGATGAGTCATGAAGTTAATGAGACAGATGTAGATCAGTTCCAGCAGAAGCAGGATGAACTAGATTGTAAAAAACTTTTAATAGGGTCTTGACTTACGATTGTAGGAAATTAGAAGAGTCAGCAAGCTCTGGGAGAATCTGTCAATGGGAGTTTTCAGATAAACGGGTGAGAATTTTAGACCACTGTAATATATGAAATTATAATTTGTAAACAAAATTCAAATCTAGTAGCATACTTCTTTGGGCCACCAGATTTTTTTTGCACAAAATTTATTCTAATAAATGCAAAACCAAATAAAAACTCAAAACGTCTCATATAAAAATTACATGATTGATCTTTTAGTCAGTTTATTTGTCTTTACAGATTTACCGTATGAGCCCCCCAGGAGATCAGCCTGGACCGGTCATGGCCATCCTACGCCCCAGTCGAAAGGTACAGTGTTGGTTCCAATGGCTCTGAGTTTCATGTCACAGGCAGTGGATGACTGCTGATGGAGTAAATAATAAAATTTCTGTGGTTAATCTGTGATTTTGTAACATGAAGTGGGTTTGTTCCATTGACAACAGAGTACAATTGATCTTTAACTGCCGTGATTCTTTTTCTGTTTGGGTCATCACAAATTTCATAACAAAAATGAAGGAATGATGTAGTGTATTTCAGCCTTCACAAATGCATGCTTCATGGGATGTCTGAGTACACATTAAATAATCGGTGATTTCCTGAATCTTGGCCATGCTTGAAAGTGTCCCTGGCTTTACTTTATTTGTCTGGTGGTTTCCCTTTATGTATTTATGTTAGACTGTGATTTATTGTAATCTGTTTGGTAAGCCATCCCAAATTCTTTTTCTTTAATTTTTGGAAAAAGTGTGGGGGATATCCATTCTTTAAATGATTGGAAACGTCCTCCTTTTTTTGTTACAATGTTTACATTTGGTTTAATTAGAAAGGAAAGTTCTTCCTTACCATGAGATGCTTCTGAGTTAGACTACTATGTTAATAATGAAATTAACTGATAGAGTGATTACATAACAACATCAAAGACTAGTGACCAAATCTGTTATAGCTCATTGTCTTTTGTATTTTTGGATTTTCAGCTGCTCAGCCATCTCCTTCCACAGTGCCCAAAACTGAAGACCAGCGTCCTCAGTTAGGTATGTTTCAGGGGCCTTCTGGATAACCATAAAAGAAGATTCAGGCCCAGCAGGGAATTTCTAAAATGCATCACTTTTTAATGGAAATTAACATGATTTTTTGCTTCTTTGTGACTGCTCCATACATAAGATCAGATCCAAATCATCAGCCTACTCCTATGAGGTGGCTTGAGATGGTGCTAAAATACTTCCACAACTATGCAATAAACATGGAAAAAAACACTCTATTTGCACACAGACTGCTTCTTTGTGATCGATAAATTTTATTTTTAATTTTACTTTCTGTGCCTGAACAACACAGCCTGGATGGCCCTGACTGATGGGGCTTGGCACATGTTTGCCCTCTTTATATCACTAGTTGGTGTGAGCCCTGGGCTACGTGTCAGGAACCTGGGGTTGAATCCAAGCTCTGCCACCAATTAGGAGTCCCCTAGCAAAATATCTGAGATGCTGTGTGACATCTTCTCTCATAGAGAAGGTGGAGGCAGGTGATTTGGAGTTGGGGGAAATTTTCAGCTGTGAAATCTGAAAACACAATAGAGTCAGGCATTGTGTCTGAAGTCACATGATACTATGTCACAACTATGTCTAGAATTTGACTTTGTTTCTTTTTGCTGTAGATCCTTATCAGATTCTTGGACCAACAAGTAGCCGCCTTGCAAATCCAGGTGAGAAACTGCTGATGATTTTCTGCTTACAAAATTACTTTTTCGACAGTGGCTACTTTGAAAAGTAAACTGGTACTGGTGAGAAATTCCTTCAACTGAACAAATTTTAGTTTTAGTTCTCACCGAATTATTTACCTTAATGGAAAAATGGGTTGGGTTATAAATTAAGATTTCAGCTTCAGCAAAGAACATTATGACTGAATCCAAGCTGTAATAGTTTTCTGTGGCTGCTGTAACAAAGTACCACGGATGAGGTGGCTTAAATAACAACATTTTATTGTCTCGCCAGTTCTGGAGGCTGGAAGTCTGAAATCAGAGTGTTCTGGTAGCGGCTTTGTTCCTTCTGAGGGCTGTGAGGGAAGGGTCTGTTCTGGGGAGTCTCCTTAGCTTACAGATGGCCATCATCTCCTTGTGTCTCTTCTCATCATCATCTCTCTATGTGTGTCACAGTGTCTCTGTGTTCAAATGTCGGCTTTTCACAAGGACTTCGGTCAGACTGGAATATCTACTCCATAACCTCACTGTGACTTGATTACCTTAGGATCTTATTTCCAAAAGAAGTTCACATTCTGAGGTACCAGGGATTATGATTTCAACATAGGGATTTGAAGGGACACAATTCAACCCATTATACAAGCAGATAAAATAGTATATTTTTAAAAGAGAGCCTTAATTACAACCACAAGACCAGATTCAGGCTCATCTCCGATGGTCTGTTTCTGAACTTCGATGCCAGGAAAACGTGCAGATTCTTAATTGGCCCATTTGTAACCAGTGCATTGCCAAGGTTTGTCACCTGTCCTTGTGTTTCAGTGCCAACCACATAGTTTTATTTGTTTGTGTTCAGATCAGAACCAGCTGTGCTGGCATCAGCTTCAGAAATTCATAGCCTATGCTGCATATTCCCAACTGCAAATTCAGATGCCAAGATGTCACAGGCATATTGCAAGCACAAGATGGAATGTATATTTCCTAAACGTTGAGGCCAAAATAAGGCTGGAAATGGAAAAATTCAGATTTAATCAGTGTACACCCCAGCAAGAGAATCTATACATTGAAAACACAAAATGTTATCATTATTGAACATCTACATTTTTGATGTTAAATTTTGGTCGATGTTAGTGAATTCAATAAATATTTTTTACACAGATGAAAATCTAATGAAAACTAGTTAGCCTGGGGGTAGACTAGGTGCTCAATGATTATCTATTGCATACGTGAATGCCAAGGATCATGAGATGTAGCCCTTTAGCTCAGGGAGCTCTCGCCCGGTGGAGGGATGGACACAGGTAGTTACAACGTTGTCCCAGCCATGGGGCCACAAGCCCTTTTCGCTCATGCTGGTTTTCATCTGGTAGCCCAGTCTCCTGAGGCTGTGGTCCCTTCTCAGACTTCTGCTCAGCTTTTCATTTGCAACTGCCAGATAACCATTCAAATAAAAATAATGACTATGTTTTGAGATGATTATTATCAGTCGTGCTTCAGGAAGACTGATCTGGCAGCAATGTTCAGGGTAGATTAGAAAAAAGAAAATGATGGAAGCTGAAACACTCTGGGAATGTTAATAGAATCATGTGAAATAACAGTCAAACAACTCCCACCCCACAGCACACCCTCTGTAGAATGTCTGTGGTCCCTTCCGCACCTCATGACGACCCTGGGAGGTTACTATCTCCATACTGCAGAAGAGGAATTAGAAATCCAGAGAAGTTAAGTAACTTTTCCTGCGTCACACAGCCAATGATAAGGGAGGCCAGATTTGAAACGTGACTCTGTCTCCAAAGTCTGCTTCTGTTTCCTTGCCCTACTCTGTCCCTAACTAAGCATAAAGTGAAGAAGAGGCATTAGAAAATGCAGAGTGTGGGACTAGATGGCAAGGATTTCCTTTCAGGGTACTAACTCCTTAGGTCCAGGTGATGAATCTCAGGTCGGGAAGGAAGAGGAGGAAAGAGTCAAGTTGCACCAAAGAAGACCACACGGGCCTTTGCACTCACTCACACATCGGCCGAATGAAATACATGTCCACGACCAGGTTGTCACAGCTCAGATGTACTGCTAAGCTTGTTTGTAGAATAGGGCCAGAGTGACTTGCTCCTAAGCACAGTGCCAGCTCTCATAAGAGAACACTGCATCTGCCCTGGGCTCAGCAGCCTGGGGATGTCCTTTGTAGACAGAGGAAGCTGAGCTCACAGCAAGGTGACTGGAAACCCATTACAGGCCTGGGGAAACAGGACTTTTTACCATTAAGACTATTCTTAATGACCCTGGAGAAAATGGCAACATCCAACCCTTGATTTGCAGCCAAGTGTCTTTACGATAAAGATTTATTTCATTTAGTTTCTGATGAATTTGACTTTCTGTCCCTCTGTGCTTAGGTCTGTGTCTGTTGTGTTCATGTGAACTTTTCCCCTGAAACCAGAATGTCTTTTATCTTTGTATTAATGACAACGCTTCTTCCTGTTTGATTCTATTTTTCTATTCTCTGATAAATAAATCCTTCATCACTTAAAAATTGCTGCCTTTGCTCTTCATACAATACAAATTCCTTTCCATCATTTTGAGTGGAAAGGTTACATCATACAGTATGAATGCACAAGATGATATCAGCATCCCAACATCTCTGGCCAAATATTCATCTGATGTGCACTTTGGACATCACTTCTCCTGCTGAGAAAAGTGTGTCCCTACATTCTGATATCATGGACTGGTTATAAGCCACACAGCTCCTTTATGTCCTATCAGAGCAGCTGAGAATATAACATGGTGCCTCTAATGAAAGAGCTTTGTTGGGTTATGCTCAGAGGCGCCCTTGTTGCTAACAGGATATTCTTCAATGGTGAGCATGAAAATGCATCCTGCCTCTTCAGAACTGCAGACCAGGTTAGGGTTGTCCTGCCATTTGTAAGGAATTGGGAGCATGCAGTCTTCCAGTGGGAGCCCCCCGGGGAGCGGACAACATGGAAAGGACCTGAGGAGGCTGCAGAGGTGTGCACAAACCAGGCCCGAAAGCAAATTTGGGCAGTGGTTAAGCATGGCAGCCTAGGGTCTGGGTTCCAACCCATGCTGACGCTGAGCAAAATCCGTCAGTCTGCCTCTCTGAGCTCTCATTTCCTCACTTCTCCTTGGGCAAATCTCATGATTCTTGTGGGGATTAAATAAACTAACACATGTAAAGCATTTAGAATGGTGCGTGGCACACAGTAAGCTTTCAAAAAATATCAGTCAGCCTGAGAATAGCACCATTTCAAGCTTCTGCATGGCTCAGTAGGCCAATTGAACACCACAGGTGTTCCCCTTTCTTTAGGCATTTCCTGGCTATTAGCGAGGACCGTTATCTTTCCTTAAACTCTACTTTTCAGCCCAAAGAGCTTATGATGAGACCATTCATGTGCTGAGTTCATCCTTACCATGATCTTGCAAGATAGTTCTATTCCCATTACTCCCTCCCTACAGATGAGGACACTGAAGCCGAGAGAGGTGGGAGAGTTGCCAAAGGTCCCACAAAGGGCAGAGGCAGGATTCAACTGAGGCAGTGCCAACTCCAAAGTTAGTGCTCCCTACCACCAAGCTTTCCTGCCCCTCCAGTAAGTGATGCCTGGGCCTCACCGAGCCTCAGGGAGAGACTTCCATTCAGGACACACCTGCTGCCTTGCAGAGGGCCCAGGCTGTGTGCGTGGGATCTTCTGCACCACCCCTGGCTTCTACAGAAAGTGGCCCCAAACCACTGCCACCGTGGTACTGGCGAGGCCCCTCACTGCTGTGTTTACTGCCCTTGTTCATCAGCTGACGGCCGCAGGGCTTTGCACAGGGAAGCTGTTTCCACCAGACCCACAGCTGCTGAGTCACTCTGCAGCTCTCTGCTTTGCTCTGTGGTTTGTAAACCGTTTAGGTTTGGTTGTGTTTTTTTTTTTGCCTCTTTGCCACCCTGTTTCTCTCCCTTTCTTTTAAGAGTATTAGGAGATTACTTTGCCCTGTAAAATGGAAGGAGAGCCTTCTGTCTTCCTAAAAACCACAGCCACTCCCTTTCATCCACGGGGTTCTCTGTAGGTGGGGAATGCTGCTTGCCACTGTTTTTGACTCCCAAATCTGTTTTGTTTTGGTAATCACCCTAAGAAAAAGCTGGTTCCTCCTTACTGACATTGCAAGGATGTTATTAAGATAGAGTGATAAAATAGACCTGAAGGGTTTACCCAAGAAAAGTGAGTCCGGAGGTGGAAGTGGTGATGCTACTCGGTGAAAGTTCATGTCTTTCAAGAGTGCCTCTGTAATTCCCGGTTTGGCCCATGAGTAACCCAAGCTGCTTTTAGGCTTTCCTAAACGCTAAGCATTCTTGTTTGGAAATCTCTATTCCATGTTCTGAAATGCGCCTCATCACACATTTAAATGTTATTGTTTTAGAAGTAAAATAAGAATTGAAAAACTGCTCTTGAAATTCTATGACTGAGAATAACTCATTTAATTTACCATTGACAAGTTTTTTTTTAGCAACCATTGTTCAGTTTTGAGAATTCTTGCAGTGAGAAAATTCACTCTATACACTCCAAAATGCAGTGAATTTTGTTACACATATTAAATTTAACAATTAATGAGTTTGACATAATGTTACTCTTTCTATCATTTACTTAAACATTCTTTGATTTTGCATTTCCAGGTTTCTCTTAAGGTTTGAAAGCTGATGAGTTTTGCTTACAGATCTCTTATTTCTATAGACCCTCCCTTGAAAGGCTCACAGGTCTGAGCCTGTGTCTTCCTGGATAACGGGTAAAATAGTCAAGTGAGAAATTAGCTTGTCCATCCTTTAGGGATGGAGTTTGCAGCCACGAATTTAGGTCCCCTGCTTTCTAACTCTTCAGAAATAGGAGAGACATGAGATCACTTTTTTCCACTGGTTCTGTCTTTTACACGTTTATAAGAGAATTGGGTGAGGGACAAATTCCTAAGAGGCAATGCCAAGGTTTGTGTAGATCCTAAGTGTGATTTCGGCAGGTTTGTGGAGTTGCTTTCTCTATGGGAGAAAATTGACGCTGAATATTTATTTTCAAACAACCGTATGTGTTTATATGGAAGCATCTGTTAGACTGTTAAATCAAAAATCCATCCTTTTTCCTATTCCCAGGTCATCTATGGAATTTTTTTCAAGTTGTAATTTTTTGGTTACAATATACATACTAAGACCATATGGTTTCTCATACCATTCTTTGTATTTTCTAAATGCATATTATTGAAATGTTGGAGGCAACAAAACTTGATTGGGAACAGTTTGTATATGTGGTTCTGAAAAAGCAAAGGCTTCCACTGCAATGAGCTGTTAATACATTTCAAATGTGTTGATAGACTGAAAATGAGCACTTTCCAGAAGAGATTCAGAAAAAGCTGACCTTTCTCACAGTGGTGTTGTATGCATGAATTCACAAGCATATCCATTTCCATGTAGCCAAAGAAGGGTTTATGAGTGGGGCAATACTTGCAGGAGGCTAGTGAGGATTTAGAGAAAAACAGACTTATAATTGATTTTTACATTATATTAATTCCCCGAGTAGATGCCAGTTAAAGTTACTTTAATCATTTTATCACGTCGATTGATATTACTTACAATATAATAGAAGGTGATCTTTTTGGTAATAAGCCTAAGGCAGTGCTCTCACTGGAATTGGGGAGGAAAGACCCACCTCCCATCCATTCTTAAGCTTCTGAAATATGTTCAGCACAGCTTAGCTCTCTGGGTACTGACAGTATTTCCATGCTGCTGTCTTCTAGGGAGCCATACATGATGATGGCTAGAATGATGTACCTAGATTTTTCTTTCAAGTTCATAAGACAAAGCCAGATCTATGTGCTCTCAATGAAATCAAGACAATTCTGACTTTGTCCTCCCAGCTAAATGCGATCTCTGTGACTAAGGAAGAGTCTCATTCAGCTTCCCATGGAGACTTGCAATCACTCATTGCTGGGGCTTTTCTTTTGGAAATGCTGCTTCACACAATTGGCATTGCAGGGCACGGGCAGCACATGGGTTTCCGTTGCAATGCGCTTGACCAAATACTGGAACTGGGTGATCTGGTTTGAAAAAGAGCCAGCTTTTTTTTTTTTTTTCTAAACTTCCTCATTTTGAGTGGGTGAATTCTGATCTAGGAAAAATTTTAACAGAATTGCTTTCTGAGCGCCAGCAAAATGTTATGTGAGAAATAATAGTGTTTACATCCATTCTCTATTTTTTTCCATAAACTTTTAGAAGTTCATTTCCTAAATCTAACTTTTATTATCTTATTTGACCCAGCCAATATAAATGGCATTAAGTCATTATTGCCATCCACAGAACGATAACTTTCTGCTTCACAAGATAGGAAAAAATATATAGCTCCTTCACCCCCTAAACACCAGGTTGATCTGGCTGTTCTTTTAAGGAAGTCAGAAACAGATTGAAGCAGCCTGAACTTTGCCCCGTATGAATTCCCTGCATTCCATCTAGGTCTTGGATCTGTTAGGTCACCGTCCTAGGTGTCCTAGGTCAGGTTCCCTAGATGCAGAGGTTGGGGTAGGGCTGTTTAACGGCATTTTCTTGAGAGAGAGAATGGGAAGAAGCACAGGGCTTGGGGAGAGATAAGGAAGTTTCTGGCCTCCTCCAAGCCTCCTGTAGCTGGATATGTTTCAGCCCCATCCCACGGGAGCCCTGGAGTCTGAACAGCATCAGGGAGCTGGTGTTTCCTTGAGTGAAGGGGCCGGCCCACGGGACCCTGTTGAGTCCACCCAGCTGTGGGAGACCTGGGTGTGGGGGAGGCGGCGTCTCTGTTCAGGCAAGGGCAGTTCCCTGGAGAAACGGGTCGTCATGGAATGAGAGCAGTCAGCACCCCTGCAGCCGAGGGATGGGCGGACAGGCCTGGGGAAGGGACTGTGGGCGGCAAACCCACAGCACCTCCTTCTATCATCAGAGAGTCCCTTTCCCCTGGAACCTGTGCTCACCGGAGTTTTCCTTTCCTGACACCTCATTAGGCAGTGGCCAGATCCAGCTTTGGCAGTTCCTCCTGGAGCTCCTGTCGGACAGCTCCAACTCCAGCTGCATCACCTGGGAAGGCACCAACGGGGAGTTCAAGATGACGGATCCCGACGAGGTGGCCCGGCGCTGGGGAGAGCGGAAGAGCAAACCCAACATGAACTACGATAAGCTCAGCCGCGCCCTCCGTTACTACTATGACAAGAACATCATGACCAAGGTCCATGGGAAGCGCTACGCCTACAAGTTTGACTTCCACGGGATTGCCCAGGCCCTCCAGCCCCACCCTCCAGAGTCATCTCTGTATAAGTACCCCTCAGATCTCCCGTACATGGGCTCCTATCATGCCCACCCACAGAAGATGAACTTTGTGGCGCCCCACCCTCCAGCCCTCCCTGTGACATCTTCCAGTTTTTTTGCTGCCCCAAACCCATACTGGAATTCACCAACTGGGGGTATATACCCTAACACTAGGCTCCCCACCAGCCATATGCCTTCTCATCTGGGCACTTACTACTAAAGACCTGATAGAGGCCTTTCCCATCAGCGTGCATTCACCAGCCCATCGCCACAAACTCGATCGGAGAACATGAATCAAAAGTGCCTCAAGAGGAATGAAGAAAGCTTTACTGGGGCTGGGGAAGGAAGCCGGGGAAGAGATCCAAAGACTCTTGGGAGGGAGAAGTATTACCACAGAAATGAGGAGGATGCTAAAAATGTCATGAATATCACATATCATCTGTGGACTGACCTTGTAAAAGACAGTGTATGTAGAAGCATGAAGTCTTAAGGACAGTGCCAAAGAAAGTGGTCTTAAGCAGTGTATAAACTTAGTAGAGTTTGGAATCCCACTCATGCAAACTGGGATGAAACTAAAGCAATAGAAACAACAGTGTTGACCTAACATACCGTTTATAATGCCATTTTAAGGAAAACTACCTGTATTTAAAAATAGAAACATATCAAACACAAGAGGAAAGACACGAGAAAGGCTGGCCCGTCAACCGACATTGATATGCAACTGCACGGCATGTGCTGCTTCGGTTGAAATCAAACACATTCCGTTTGATGGAGAGCTGTCAGCTTTCTCAAACTGTGAAGAGGACCCAAAGTTTCCAGCTCCTTTACAGTATTACTGGGACGACGAGCTGAATGGTGGGACTCAGGATGTGTATAGAGTGAGTGTGTGATTGTAGACAGAGGGGCTGAGGAGGAGGAGGAGGAGACAGAGAAGGAGGAGACCAGGGCTGGGAAAGAAACTTCTCAAGCAGTGAAGACTGGACTCAGGACGTTTGGGGACTGGGTACAATGAGATACAGAGACTTGAGGGTTCATGCAGCCAGTATTATACCAAACCCAGTGTTAGGAGAATGACCCAGCGTAATGGAGAAACGGGAAGTAGTCGAATTCAGAAACAAAAATGCGCATCTCTTTCTTTCTTTGTCAAATGAAAATTTTAACTGGAATTGTCTGATATTTAAGAGAAACATTCAGGACCTCATAGTTACGTGGGGGCTTTGTTCTCCACAGGGTCAGGTAGGAGGTGGCCATCTCGGCTGCCACAATCAGAAATCACACAGGCATTTTGGGTAGGCGGCCACCAGTTTTCCTTTGAGTCGCGAACGCTGTGCGTTTGTCAGAATGAAGTATACAAGTCAATGTTTTTCCCCCCCTTTTCTATAATAATTATATAACTTATGCATTTATACACTACGAGTTGATCTCGGCCAGCCAAAGACACACGACAAAAGAGACAATCAATGATATAATGTGGCCTTGAATTTTAACTCTGTATGCTTGTTTACAATATGAAGTTATTCGTTCTTAGAATGCAGAATGTATGTAATAAAATAAGCTTGGCCTAGCATGGCAAATCAGATTTATACAGGAGTCTGCATTTGCACTTTTTTTAGTGACTAAAGTTGCTTAATGAAAACGTGCTGAATGTTGTGGGTTTTGTGTTAAAATTTTACTTTGTCCGGGAACTTGTGCAAGGGAGAGCCAAACAGAGAGGATGATTGGCACCCAAATGTTGTCAGCCTCTCTGTGTCCTTCTTGTCCACTCTCCTCTCTCATATTTCTAGCCCCTGCTGGAACAGAAGGACCCCAGGTTTCACATCGGAGCCTCTGTATTTATGCCTGGAATGGAAACAGGCCTATGAAAGTGGGGTTGTCATTGAGAAATTCTAGTTCAGTACCTGGTCACAAATCACCCTTAATTCCTGCTGTGATTAAAAGAAAACATTTGTCGAATGGTGAATGAGCTATCTCACATAATACAAACTGCATTATTCTTGGTAAATGAAGTGTCGTGGATAGCTGCAATTTCTTACT
The DNA here is from genome assembly GCF_009761245.1 of Sapajus apella. Classification (NCBI taxonomy): domain Eukaryota; kingdom Metazoa; phylum Chordata; class Mammalia; order Primates; family Cebidae; genus Sapajus; species Sapajus apella. The sequence continues at coordinate 7,747,863 of NW_022436948.1, forward strand.
TTACAGAAACAAGGGATAACTTCTAGATTTGCCACGGGGTTTCTCTTTCAGAAGATCTCACTAGGTAGACAGCTTTAATCTTTCTACATCAGAATAACCTGGGCACAGTGGCTTGGAACTCACTAACTCTGAGCCTGATATTGCTGGCTATCCCTTGAAGACACTGTTTGCTTACATAACCTAGAGTCAATTTCCCTGGGCATCTTTTCTGTCCATCACATATGCTGCCAACCTTGATCTAGGTGAAGGCAACTCAAGAGGTGAAATCCAAGGTGACTGTTGGAAGGCGCTGGCCTAAACATCTTAGCTGAATTGGTTTCTGAATTGGCGCTTTTCATAGCTGTTTCAGGGCTTGTTTTTTTCAGTTTGTCATCCTGTTGCTATGATTATGTGAAGTTGCCAAACCTCTGTGCTGTGGATGTTTTGGCAGCGGTCTTTGAAGTTGGCAGGATACGATTACCAATGCTCCTGACACCCCATGTCACTTGGATTAGACGGAGCCCAACCATCCATCATTTTGCAGCAGCCTGGGAAGGCCCTCAAAGTGCCTGTATCTCCTTAGGGAAAATAAATAAATACAATCATAAAAGCTGGCAGTTTGGCCGAACCAAACTGTACTAATGGAAAAGATCAGTCATTTTTATTTTGGAATGCAAAGTTAAGACACACCTACATTCTGCATAAAAATACATATTTACTTGGATAATCACTCAGCTCTCTCTTTCAAGACTGTCTCATGAGCAAAATCATAAAAACAAGACATGATTATCATATTCAACTTTAACATATGTTTTCAGTTAGATCCCTCAACCCTCCAGTCCCAAACCAGGTTATTAGCAAGTCTTATGAGCAACTGGGATGATTTTGGATAACACGATAATACTGAGTTCCTTCAAATACATAATTCTTAAATTGTCTCAAAATGGCATTAACTCTGCTCCTGTTGTAATCTAATTCCAAAGCACCCTCCAGGTCATATTCATAATTGCATGAACCTTTTCTCTCTGTTTCTCCCTGTCTCTTGGCTTGCCCTGTACACTCAGACTCTTGTACAATCTTACTCCTGCTGGCAAGAGATTTATCTTCTTTTCTTGTCTTCAGTCATCTTTCGGGCCTTGTATGTGGTAAAATCGCCAAATCTCAGTGAAGGCTTTATTTTTGTTCCCAGTTTGATGCCCTTGTTATGTCCTGGAGGAGTTCACGAAGTGCTCTGTCAGGACTGCTGCAGTTAGAAGGCTCTCTGCTCCTCCTAAGCCCTCTGCACAGGTGTAGCACCTGCAGCAGGAGCCCCGAGGAGCTGCCTTCTGACAGCAGGTGCAGCAGAGATGGCTGCAGCTTGGGAGCTGGGAAGGTGGCGGGGCACAGGGAAAGCACAGATGTCCTGCAGCGCCCCAAAATGACCCATTGCCTGGAGAAAGAGAAGAAAATTATTTTTTTTAAACTGGTTTAATTAGCCTCTCATTACTTGATTCAAATAAAGTTGTGAGATGACTAATTAGAGAATAAAAATTACTTTGGACTATTCAAAAATACGTCAAATTCTGTGCCTTCTCTTTATCATAACCTTGGTTTAAAGAAATCTTGTTGGCTGGGCACAATGGCTCACACCTATAATCCCAACAATTTGAAGGGCAGAGGCGGGCAGATTGCTTGAGTACAGGAACTCCGGACATCTTGGGCAACGTGTCAGTACCCAGTCTCTACAAAAAAAATACAAAAATTAGCCGGGCATGGTTGGTGTACACCTGCAGTCCCAGGAGTTCAAGGCTGCAGTGAGCTGTGATCACGTCACCAGCCTGGGTGACAGAGTGAAACCCTGATTCAAAAATAAATTTTTAGCAAAGCAGCCCATATTAATGCTATATAGAAACAGCTAGACAAACTTTTCTAACTTGTAATTTTAAACTCATTTTACCTAGTAAAACATAATTATTTTCTTACAAAAAGTGTTAAACTATTATTCTGTTGGAGGAAGTCATAACATTACCTGATTATAATTTTTGCTAGAATATGTCAATTACAAATTTCTGTGGGAAGCATGTTATATGTAGAAACTTTGTGGAAAAAAGAAATGGGTTTTTCATGTTCTATAACAACACAGCATGTTCCCTAAAGAAGATAATACAGGAATAGTAGGTCACCAGAATTTCATCCTGACCTGACTTTGTAAAACAATCTGGAGATGTTACAAGCTGGTGACTGGTAAATAAGCACAGCCAAAGAGTACTAATTGAAAGGGACCTCCCTCATCTACAAGGGAGGTCATAGGATTAAACCCTGGCTGCTGCCCTTGAACTTACTTGGTCATACTTTACTTGGATGAGAATACAGAAGAGACCCTGAACACAGTGCCCAATGCCATGGGACTGAGATGACAATAGGTTATATGACACATCCAGGATGCCAAAGAACAGGCTAACGTGATGGGCTAGATGTTAAAGGTGTTAGGACCTCCATCCAGTCCTCTCCAAAACACCTGGGAGTCTGATGGAGCAGCAGCACATGTGAAAAGGACTTCAGGGTGTTGGAGATGACAGCAATGAGATGTAGAATCACAGCTTTTAATGAGCCATGAATAGGTCAGGTGCTGTATATGCACTGCCTCATTACTCCTTCCAACTGCCCCCACAGCACACTTAAAAAAAATAACGTCTCCACAGATTGAATAATTCACCCAGCACTCCCAAGGTAAGAGGTGGAACAAATGCTTGCTCCGGTGCTAGCTATTCTTAATCTTAAGCTATTTTGCCTCATATGGACAGAAAATTAAACGGGAAGGTGATATGACTGCCCAATCTTAGGTTGCATTTTCTGAAATAGATCACAAACGAGAACTTATTTGTTATACATTGAACAGATTGCAATATCACTTCTGGGCCTACACTTAGAGAGTGACATAGGACACTTAGTGAAAATTTAGTGGGGAGGGACAGGGGAATGAAGGAACCCAGGGCTATGCCAAGGAGGGGCTGTCAGTGTCTCTGCTAGAAGTGGGATTACCCTTATTACCCATTGATTCAGGACCCAGCACAGTGCATAACAATATCAAGCTGTCAGAAAATGTTTGCAGCTGTATGCATGAATGAACATCCAGAAAGGTAATATCTGAACTAAAAGTGGTTCAGCAGGAATTGCCATTGGCCAAATTCAAGAGAACGCTTTTTAACAGTTGGAGGAGCTTCAGATGGAGTGGTAAGCCTTTGTCCAGAAGTTCCTGGATATGGGGTGTGCTCATGTAACAACCATGTATCTATTTGCCAGGTGTTTGGCAGCACATGGACCATGTGGCTATTTAAGTCTTCTTCAGTCTTGTTAAGAGTGTTGTCTATACACATACATAGAAAGTCAGGGGTGAGAGTCTGAAGTCCATGATGGCTTAGTAGCCTCACTCTTGATCAGTGCCACTTCATCCTAAGAGTCAGGAGTACATTAGGGCTTTAGATATTATAGAAGCACTGGAATTACCCCAAATTGAATTATGTTGTGACTTTGTGTCTCTAAATTGACTGGGGCCCAGTCTGCTTGGAGGTTAAAATACATCCTATCTTATCAGCACTGCAAAGCCCAGGTGAATGGTGAGAAGCAGCGAACTGATGGGATAAATGAACTTTGCTTCCACGTTTTCTCACTTACAAGGAAGACCATTCCCTATAGCACACTTGCATAAAAACATGTTGTGGAGGTAGCTGGTCACAGCCTGCTCAGCATTAGACATGGATCAGCTGAAAGAGTGTCAGTCTACTTCATAGACCCTCAATCCCACTCCAGATTAACCATTTTCACCTCCAAGTTGTCATGGGAGGCCAGGAGCCAGGGCCGATTTCCATTTACACTCATGAGGTTGAGGCCAAGGAAGGGGTGGGGTGTAGACAAAATGTACAAGAAAGAATTTGGTGTAGAAATCATGAAACCATCCTGTAAAGTCTCTTAACTTGAAAGTCAGGATGTTTCAAGATGTTAACAACTTTTTATTTTAAGTTCTCTTATGAATTTTTGGTTTTTTACTTGGCAAGAATATAACTGAAACTTGTTTGAAAGGTTTGGAGGTGGTTGGATGGGAAACTTGCCCAACCTTTTAAAATTAAGGGCAAAGAGAAAGGAAAAGGCTGTCTTCTTTTCAATGGCATCAGGGCAATGGTTTCTAAGCTCTCATCAGAATTGGCAGTAGGCTGCTGTGGAGGGGGAGGCTGGCATTCCAGTTCTAAATAATTCCTGATACGAAGCTTTCAGGTCCAGAGAGGAGCCTCCCAGTGGATATCATTTTCTCCTTTAAACAATAATACTAATTGCTACTATTTTTGATAATGATAATAGCGTAGTGCCAAACAATGTGCATACACTATCTTTTTCATTTAACTTGCACAATAGCACTTTGAGATAGTTTTATCCTTATTTTACAGATGTGAAATGGAGGCTTTGAGAGGTTAACCCATGTTATAAATCACTCTAAGTCACAGGAAAATCTTACAACTTTTGGGACTTGAAATTGGAATGGCCTTCCTAAGCCATTGCTTGGACAGCTTTCAGGGCATGTCAGATGGAGTGCCCTCCCCTTATCTAGCTATGCTGGGCAGAAGCCCGGTTGCTTGTAGTTATCAGACAGGAAGCAAAGCGCAGCCCTCCCATTTCCCTGCTTCGCCCTTTGGTTTTAGGGCGGGAGTGCTGCTTGCTGGGGATGCCGGAGGACTCAAGGCCGCTTTGATGGAGAACACGGGATACATGCTGTAGGTGCTCTTCTGGGGCAAGTCCCAGCTGCTGGGCCGTAACCTGGGGGAGGCAAGTGGCGCTGGACCCCACAGCAGAATCAGGGTTCTGCCTCCACCTGCTCTGATGCTTGGGGTCAGAGGAAAGGCCCTCTCAGATTGGGCAGGTCCTGCCTCCAGGAGAATAAATGCTCTTTTTTTTTTTTTTTTTTTTTTTTACCACCTTTGCAACCAACTCAGGAGTTGGGTGGATGCAATAGAAATGTCCCTTTCCTAGTACGAAGAATATGGTTTAAGCCTGCAGCAGTGGGTGAGCGCACACGTCCATCCTTTCACTGATGTGGTTGGGAAGGTGCAGGACAGGAAGCGACTCCCATTGGACAGAAACCACTAGGACCCGCCTCTTCCTATGTAAGACAGCGGAAGTGGTGGGAGAGAGCAAGAGTAACCCATCAGTGTCCGCCCGATGGAAACATGCGTAGTGAGAAATGGCTGTTCCATATGAACAACACTCCCAGACTCACATCCAACAATTCCACAGTTCTCTTTAGAAGAAACCCCTGTCTTTGTCATATTTTCTAATGGGAGGCCCATTCAGACTCATGTGGCACAGGGCATTTTAAAGTGGAACTAGGCAGTGGTCATTGAGTTTTAAACCAACACTGTCAGGTCCATGCCCACTAAGCTGCCCCACTCCAATTAAGAAGAAAATACCAAGAGGATTCTGTAGCTTCCATTCAAGGAAGGCCAAATACTTGTTAAGATCATTTTATCTAAGTTCACTTAGCTGTTAAGCAGCAAGGACAGGATTCAGATCAGGTTCTGTTTGATTCCAAACCCACCATGAGGAGCCCCTGTGCTGTTTTACCTCTGAGAAAGACCTAAGACCCAATCTCTATCTTATGAGCCAGGCTCACAGGATGGGCAACCACGATACGATGGCCAAACAAGAAATGATTGTTGATATGATGATAAGAAGTTAAGCAAGGCAGGAAGAAACTAGGTAGAAGGAGGAAGACAGTTGGAAGGAGGCTGAATTGTAAGTTAGTGTGTGATGTCCAATTGTATTGGGGATGGAGGAGAATTTGCAGCAAGAGAGCAGGACTATGATTACCTGGGGCCCACAACAGACCCACAGTAGAGATGCCTACAAAAGGACCCTGTGTCTTGCATGAGTTTACACCAAGTAAACAAGTGATGCACAATCAAGCCAAATGAATCCAGGCTATAAGATTATTCAGCTTCAGTTGAGTGAACGCTATGTTTTGAGATGTGTTTACAGGTTGTGATTTCACCAAAATGCTTCCTTTGCTCTGTTCAGTTCTTCAACCCAATTCTCAGATTTTGTTCCACTGTGTGTCGGGCTCTATAAGAATGGTTTGTGGAGATAATGTTACTGTATTATTAGAATCTAAGAAAAAATCAATGGGGAGCAAGAATGTCTGCTCTCATTTATTTAACAAGCATTTGCTCGGAATTTTTGATGTCACAATGATATAAGAGGTACAGAACGATGATAAGGAGTTCTTGCCCTTGGAGAGATTATTCTAGAAAGGGAAAATGTACATAAAAATGTCTAGTGTAAGACAAGACAATGTGTGAGCTGTATCTGAGTATGGGGAGGATGCTTACACTCATATAGTGGGCTGAGCAGGAAAGGCTTATTGAAGGAAGTGATATTTCAGAAGGGGAAGAATTTTAATGAATAGAATGCATTTTGGGCAGGGACTTTTTTTTTTCCTTGAGCAAAGGCATGGATCAGAAAATCTTCAGGAGCAAAACATACTAATGATGGGAACAAAACAAAACAGAAAAACACAAGCAGTCTATGGTTTACGAAACAATATAAGGCCAAGTAGAATGTTCATTTTTTTGTTTTTAATGAACCAAAAAATACTGAGGAGTGGGGATTGGGCCCTAATGCTACACGTGTGGACCATGTCTGAAAAGTCATGGCACTTCTGGATCTGGTCTACCGTAGTCTGTGATATGAAGAAGGGTTGGAGCACAAGAGAGCTAAAAATTGACTGCACACATTTTAAAATATAAGACATTAAAATAAATAATAAGCAGTTTGGGGATAGCCCTAAGACTTTTTTCAAGTGGCTTCTATCTCTTCCTTGAATAGAAGTCATATTAAACAATTGAAATATATGAAAATATTGGGGACTGACCTAAAGATTTGAGGGTGAGGGAGGTAAAAGCATATTTGAGGATACCTCACATTGCTGTGAGGTATAATAGAAAGAAAATAATAATATGTATTTGTCATGTGCTTAACAGTTTACAAAGAGCTTACTCGTGCTGTCTTAGTTCATCATAGCAGAAAATCTTGAAGATAGAAATTTGTTTACTCTTTCATTCAGAACAAAGATTTGATCTACAATAGCAGATGTGGAATTAGGCCCAAGGAATATTTTTCAAAAAATGGAACACAGGCCCTGACTTTGTAGACCTCATGTAGAATTCCTGTCCTCACTTGACGATGAGAAGTAGAGACTCCAAGAGTGTGATATAAATCTTAAAGCATGTAGCTAGTGAAAAGCAGAGCTTGAACTTGAACCCAGGATTTGGATGCTAGCCAGGTTATATTTTCAACCACCCAGTGCCACTTTCTCAATGGTACTACAAAAACTTGATACAAAAAAATCCAGGAAGCCAGGCAGTTGGTTTGTATATTTACAGAGGTGCTGACCTTTCTGTGGAGGGAAGCGTGCCTATTCTAGGAATTACTACCAGATCTTAAGTCTCAGCATTTTATTCCTCCACCCCCAAGTCTAAGATAGAGTTGTTTAAAATGAGCTTCTAAAGGTTCTTGGGGAAATGTTGAAAACCAAATGTAAAAGGAAACAATGGGCCGGGCGCTGTGGCTTAAGCCTATAATCCCAGCACTGTGGGAGGCCGAGGCGGGTGGATCACGAGGTCAAGAGATCGAGAGCATCCTGGTCAACATGGTGAAACCCCGTCTCTACTAAAAATACAAAAAATTAGCTGGGCATGGTGGCGCGTGCCTGTAGTCCCAGCGACTCAGGAGGCTGAGGCAGGAGAATTGCCTGAACCCAGGGGGCGGAGGTTGCGGTGAGCCGAGATCGCGCCATTGCACTCCAGCCTAGGTAACAAGAGCGAAACTCCGTCTCAAAAAAAAAAATAAAATAAAAAAATAAAGGAAACAACAAGAAGTGTAGCAAAACAAGAGAGGTTGGGAGACATTATCCCAATAATAGGAAAAGATTAGCTTCTATAGGATTCACAAGCAATGGGGACCTAGACCATCATGAATGTATAAGTCCTGGATACTTACAGGAATTCAGGGGCATGGCTCTGCTAGGGACCTGGGGCCTGGTTATGTGGATTCTAGCCCCATCAGGGAACCATGCACCTGTACTTGACACTGAAGCCACAACCTATAGGGTTTGGAGCAGCGTGTGCACTGAAGACCAGAAGACCCTTGCTTCCAGGATCTATGGGTGGAGCAGAAATCACAATGATAATGAGATTAAAAGATTCAAAATTCTCATCAATTCTTTGTGGAGTCAATTTCATTTTGATTTTATAACAAGAGCAACACAATTTCTTGCACTACATTCATACCCTGCTTTTTAATATACCTATTCGGTTACTGATGAAACAAGTGAAAAAACAAGAAATGGAAGAGTAACAAACTTGACCTAATGGGGTCAGAGCACTGCTCCCGACAACTGAAAAACACAAATTCTTACACATGGATTATTTACAAAAATTTAACATAAATAGTTTTATAAAGAAATTCACAAAACATTTAAATGACTAAAATAATATAATACCTACTCATACCTAAAGCAATTATGCTAGATGTCAATAAAAAAGTTAAGTAGAAAAATTTGCTTAGGAAATATACTAACATTTCAAAAAAGAAGTTACAATGTAAGTTATACAATATGATTGGATATAACAAAAATATGGATAAAACTTGTGGTATATAGCTAAAACACCAAATAGAAATTTATAGTCTTAAATGTTTATGTTGAAATAGAAAAAAGGATGATAATTAGTGAGCTAAGCATCCATTTTAAAAAGTTGGCAAAAAAGCAGCAAAACAAACAAAAAAAAATCAGGAGGTGGGACATTATAAACTTAAGAACAGAAATTAACAAATTGAAAAACACAGAGAAGCAACAAAGATAAAAATCGCAGTTTTTAAAAAAACTAATGGACAAATCTTGTCTTTAGTGAGATTACTTTAAAAAAGAAAAGACAGATAATATTAAGAATAAAAATGGGAATAAGTCTATGGTTTCTAGAGACTTTCAAATGATTAGAGGATGTTGTGAACCACTTTATGCCTATTTATTTGAAAATTAGATTAAATGAATAAATTTGTGTAGAAAACAAACCTGGTCAAAGTGACACAGGAAGAAACAGAAAACCTGAATAATCTTATAGTCATTAAAGAAATTGAATTAGTTGTCATAGCTAAAATTTGTAGGCTAACATAACTTTGATACCAAAAAAACAATAGTACAAAAAAGACCAATTATTCTTATGAGTGCAAGATCCAAAAATATTAGTAAAGAAATTCAGCCATGTATAAAAAAGAAATTATATCATGACCGAGGTGTGTTGATCAAAATAGTGCAAAGTTGGATTAATATTGGAAAATCAATTAATATTGAGAAATCAGTTAATCATTAATCAATGTATTCCCCACATGAGAGCATTATAGGAGAAAAGTATGATTATCTGAATACATATAGAAAGTGTAATTAAGCATCTATATATTATTAACTACTAACAAACTAAGAATAGAAATTGCTTCTTTAACCTGATAATAGTATCTATAGAAAACATATAGCAAATATGTCACATAAAGCTATATAATTAAAAGCATTTTCTTTGCTGTCAAGAACAAGACAAAGATGTTTACTATTCAATATAAGTTTGGAGGCTCACCAGAACACTATGGCAAGGAAAAAAGAATAAAAATGGTAAGTACTAGAATGAAACAAATCTATTATTATTCATAGAAAATATGGCTGTGCATGTATAAAATTCTAATTAATCATTAGGTTAATTTTTGATTTTTTAAGAGTTTTAGCGAAAGGGCTGGAATCAAAATTTGATTGCATTTCTACATACTAATATATACATTGAGAAGGTTAAATTTAAAAATATTTCATTTACAATAGCATAAAAAATATAATACTTTAGAATAATTTTGAAAAGATGTGCAAGAACTTCATGGGAAAATAATAAACCTTCATTTAAAAATATTAAAGACAATCTAAGTAAATGAAGTGATGGATCATGTTCATGGATTTAATAATTCCATATTGTAAAGATGTCAATTGTTTGCAAGATGATCTAGAAATCCACAGAAATTCCTCTCAAAAAAAAATCTGGCAGTATTTTTTTTTTCTTACAAGCTGTTTCTAAAATTTACACAGAGTGCCAGATTGCACAGGCCCAGCTATGCTTGAAAGCACAGCCTATGTGTTGTGTTTTTTGTTCCCCTAGAAACTAAATCTTATTATAAAGTTATAGTAATTAAGAATAACAGTATGGATGGCTCAAAAGAGACAGAACAATGGAATAGGAGAGTCCATAAAAGAATCTAACAGCTATGGATATTTGATATAATCAAAAATAGTATGAAACATCAATGCAGAAAGACTGGATTTTTTAATAAATGAGACCAAACAACTAGAAATCCATATAATGGGAAAAATCAATTGTACCTCTACATAATACACACATAAAAATCAATTACACATAAAAATCAATTATGCACATGTGATTAAGGACTTAAGTTTAAATTTAAACTTATAAAGCATTTTAGAAGGTATTGCAGGAGAATATGATGTTGAGATGCAAAATGGTTTTATAAAACAAGACGTAAAAACTACAACTATTTCTCCATAGCCTCACCAGCATCTAGGGGTCAAAGTCCTTCATACCAAATGTCTGCCTCGTGCTCCCAGCCAGGAAATAAAATGCCATCTGAAGGCAGAATCCTGCATATCTTCTCTTTAAAGATCAGAAATGCTCTCGCCTATACTGATACCTACATAGCAATTCTAGAGGGTTATGAACTTGAGATTTTTGTGAAGACATTGCAAAGATGTGATGACTGTGACTGCAGCCACACTCTTTCAGGGGCATCAAGTACCACATACTTTACGTTTTCATGCACTATGGACCACAATGCATGCACGCTGAAGATGCTGTGTTGCTGATTTCCAGTTTCCTCCTCATCTGAATAAGTCTCTGTATGCAATCCGCCATTCCCATTTCTATTTTCTTTATTTATTTGTGTTATTTGTTTCTCATTCTCGTTGTTGTTGCTATAACTCAATGAAAGTAAGAGTCCAGGCACCTGGCAGCCACCTAATGAACATGTGTTGAATCAACAGAAGTCTGAATCAATAAGCAATTGCTTGTAAATTATGCATTTTTGTAAAGTCCAGGGCTCGACTACAGACAGAGATGCATCCCAGATCCCAAAGGACAGCTTCATGACTTGCTCTTCCTCCATCTCTCAGCTTTATCTCCTCTCGGTTGGCCTTAGTCTTGGGCAGGCTCATTTTATGCAACCCCAAAATAGTTGCTGAAACTCTAAGCTTACAGAAGGGTTTCTCAACCTCTGCTTTACTGACATTTTGGGTGGAATAATTCTTTATTGGGGGTGGTTGTCCCATGAGTTTGTAGGAGGTTCAACTGCATCCCTGATTTCTACCCAATACATGTCAGTTGCACATCCCTAGAAGTGACAACCAAAAATGTCTCCAGGCATTCCCAAATGTCCCATGGGAGGTGATATCACCACTCGTTGAGCATCCCTGGCTTACATCATGGCCTCTCAAGCGCTCCAACAGTAATAGCCTTTGTTTTTCCCAGTAGTCCCGAGAGAGTCCTGGAATTAAGTCTTACTCCCTGACTTTAGTCACATGCCCATCCCCAGACCTATCATTGTAGCCAATGAAAGGTTCCAACTGACCAGGCCTGTTTTCAGAGTTAGGGTTTGTTTCAACCACATGCAAACCGTGGATGGTTAGGGAGGAGCTGGTACACAAAGAGGAAAAAGGGACTTGTGACCACAGGGAAAAAGCGTCGTGCTGGCCTGGAGGATGTCTGTTCTCACACGTGTAGTCTGTACTGGGCCCACTTCATGTCCATGTCATGGTAGCTTTCAGGCACTATGAAAATGCACATTGGGACTAGGTATGTTGGCTCAAATCTGTAATCCCAGCACTTTGGGAGGCTGAGGCAGGTGGATCACTTGAGGCCAGGGTTTCAAGACCGGCCTGCCCAACATGGTGAAACCGTGTCTCTACTAAAAATACAAAAGTTAGCTGGGCGTGTTGGCACATGTTTGTAATCCTAGCTACTCGGGAGGCTGAGACATGAAAATTGCTTAAACCCGAGAGGCAGAGCCTGCAGTAAGCCGAGATCATGCCATTGCACTCCAGCCTGGGCAACAAAGCAAGTCTCTGTCTCAAAAAAAACAAAACAAAAAAAGAAAGAAAGAAAAGAAAATGTGTATTATTTTAGTCATTTTCGTATTTTAATCTATGGAGCAGAGATCCTTAGCTGGGGCTGGGTACCCTTTAAATTGTGTAGAAAAAAAGTTTGCCTATGTGAATTTTTATGGTGAGATGGCCCATCACTTTCATCAAATCCCCAAGGTTTATCATCACTCTAAAATAATAAAAGCAACTTCTCCAGAGATTCGCTTTCTAGTTTCAAATTCTTCAATGGTGACTCAAGTACAGACCTAGGAAGAGACATTTGTGCTTATTGAATAATTTCCTAATTAAATACTCTAAAACTGTTGGTTTGGGCCCACAATTTTTTAACATTAAACTGACTATGCATTTGCAGATGAAGGATATACTAGTTTATATAAACCCAAATGTTCTCTGTGGGTATGTTTTTCCAAGTTCTCAGATTTTTCTAATGAAGCCAAGAAATTAAGACCAGGTGATACCCACCTTAATGTGTATGGCTGTCTTCTTCCAGGAGATGTAATTTCATGCAGGAAGGTAATGAGTGCTTGTGGTCTTGCTCCTATTCCAAATAGCTAAAGAAATCCAGGTAGGGAGTGGTCATATTCAGTATAAGAACCAGGTCAACAAAACTCCCTTGCAAGAAACAGCCTCGTAGCACCTTACTCGAGATGAAGCTCACGGTGGGGTCAGATACCAGCATGCCATTGGTTTGCACTAAGGTTTCAGAACCCACGTGCCACATGGACCTGCTCTGTGATATCTTCAGTGCCTCCTGGTATGCTTTACACGTGGACACGGCTGGCTCCATAGGGCATGAGGGTGGCAGCATGGGTAGACTGGAGTAAAGTCAACACATGTCCTTTAACTAGTCACGGGCAAGACCAATTTTGTGCCTCCTCAGAAGAAAACCTCTGACTTTCTCTTTCCTGGGAAGACTAGCTTTGCTATGATGATCACCATAATATCTGTGTATGTCTGAAGACTTGAATTAAAGAGGCATCGAGTCATCTTCCCAAGATTTTTGTGACTTTGCAATTATTCCAAAGCCCCTGTCTCTGGATGGTGTGGCTTTATTTCTTCTTGCCCAGCTGCCTAAAGTATTCCCTTCTCTTGTTTCTCCCCTCTTTCCTCAATCCCCAACTCCATTCGCTTCCTGGTTCTTCTCCTGTCCCAGAAAAAATGTCAGGGATAGAGTAGAGATATGTGAACTTACACAGCTTCTTACCCACTCAATAAATCCAAGAGCAGGCAGAACAACTGTCCAAAACGTTTCTTGAGAGTTCTAGACATCACGGCAGGGATGGAGGGATCCAGGGACTTGAGGGCCCTGTGAGGTTGAAAGCAGCCATGGTGGAATTGCCAGGCAGGAGCGTGGCAGGGGAGGAAGTGAGGGGCCACTTTCCTGTTTTCGAGAGATTGCTCTGATGGGTTGGGAGGAGTGACTTGCTGCAGGCTGACATGAGCAGCTCATAGTTCTGCATGCTGATAACTCAGCATGCTGGAGGGAAGTGGAGCCAATGGCTATTAGGGAAGACCTGAGATCACGCTGGGAGATCACTTGAGGGCAGGGAAGGTGGATATACAGACAGAAGAGCCTCAAAAAAATCTTATGCCTTTCACAGTAAAATAAAGCCTATGGTGACAAAAATAGTCTCCTAAAAATTGGTACTGGGGCAAGGCTGAGCCACTAGGAATTGTAACTGGGGAATATGGGTTACCTTTAGGTCAGAAGTGGGGAAAAGTGACAAAGGGGTTGAGTTAGGACAGGGAAAGGTTGTGTGTCATGGGTGATAGAGATTTAAGTTTTGGGGTCCATGAGAACAGACTTGTCCACAAAGTGTGAGTCCACAGAGAGGCTGCCAAGCAGAGGACAGTGACTGAGGGTGTGCACAGTGAGAGGGCAGGCTTCTGGACAGAGAAGGGCCACAGTGCTGGGCATGAGCCCAGGCAGGATGGGGAATTTGTCCTCTGCCCCCTTTTTGAAGGTGCCATGCTCTCACTGTACTAGTCCATTTTCATGCTGCTAATAAATACATACCCAAGACTGGGTAATTTATAAAGGAAAAGAGGTTTAATGGATTCACAGTTCCATGTGGCTGGGGAGGGCTCACAATGGTGGAAGGTGAAAGGCACATCTTACCTGGCAGCTGGCAAAGGCAGAATGAGAGCCAGGCAAAAGGGGTTTCCTCTTATAAAACCAGCAGATCTCATGAGACTTATTCAGTATCATGAGAACTGCCCCCATGATTCAAGTATGTCCTACCGGGTCCTTCCCACAGCATATGAGAATTATGGGAGCTGCAATTCAAGATGAGATTTGGGTGGGGACACAGCCAAACCGTATCACTTACCTTCCTTGTATTTGCACACAGGTTTCCTCTTCCTGACATGCCCCCGCCTATGCCACCAGCTCAGTGCTCACTTGCCCTTCGAGATCTCCATTCTACACATGGTGGAGTGCCCCAGCTCCTAAGAACACTTCTCTTTCTACGCCCTCTCTCTGGTTGATCCCGTACAGCCTCATGACTTTTCATACCATTTGTATGTATTGAGTTTGCAGATATGAGTGGATGACTCCCAAGTTGTGTCTACAGCTGACATTTTCCAGGAACTCCAGCCTCTACCTAGATAATGAGTATCTCAAACTTAGCATGTCCCTAAGCTAAATCAAGCTCTCCCTCATGCCACACATCAAACTCCAACTTGGTAGCTCTGCTGTTCATTACAAAGTCATCTCACCCCACATCCCTTCTAGCAGTGCCTCTGCAGTCCGTACCCCAAGGGCCCCTGTGTCGGTCAGCACTCTCCACATCTCAGAGGATCTCATTCTCACTCCCACGTCTGTCATGGCTGTGTGCCACGGTGGCGGCCCTGCTCCATAGGCTTTCCCGTTCTAGAGCCTGGGCTGGAAGACCGCCCCTGTTGGAAATGTCTGTTCTCAGAGCCGAGGGAAAAAAGCAAGAGCCCACTAGGCAATGGTCCTCCAAATTTCTGCTCAGATGCGGCCTTTGCTCTTGTCCCTCAAGGCAAAGCAAGTCACATGGTCACATGTGCAGTCAATAGGGTTGGAGGGGCACACTCTGTCTCTGGGGGAGGCAGGCCCATGGTAAAAGCAGAGGATGTAGCATCTCTGATGGTCAAGGAGCAACTCAATCCTTCATCGCTCCTCACTCATCTCCCTGCTTCTACACCCTCCTCCCTCCCTTCCATTCTCTACACATCAGCCAGAATAATTCCATGACTTCAAACCTTCATCTGACCATATCGCTCTTCCCGCAGACCCTGCAATGGTTTCAGGTTCACTTGGGCTAAGAGCTGGAATCCTCCTAGTGGCCAATGACGCCTTGCAGAACCTGACTGCCCGCCGGCCTCTGATGGCTTCTACCTCTGTGCCTCCGTGCCCCGATGCCCTGCAGCACCGGCTCCACTCCCAGTACACTGACGGCCCTGCGGACCCACAAGGTCCACTCCTGTCCCAGGGCCTTTGCGCTTGCTGCTCTCCCTGCCTGGATATACCAAGGCTCACTCCCTCGGCCACCACCACCTCAGGCCCACCCTGCTGAGAACTGCAACCCCACCTGGCCCCACAGTATCTCCTGCTTCATCGTTTCCACCATGGCACCTACCCCAACACCAGCTTCCTGTGCTTATGGGTTCACTGCCCAGAAGGAGAGTTCGTCTACGGGTCTGGCGGGCAGCACTGTCTTGATTCCACGTCCACCCTCAGAGCCCAGAGCAGAGCCTGCCACACATCCCTGCTGCGAGTCTTCACTCTCCCATCCCCGTGTGATTTGAGGTTCTCCAGGTCTTTGGCCATCTCTTCATGCTGGTTTCCAGTACATACTTCTCTTACGTCATGGTCCCCATCTGTCACCTGTGGCTGTTGGCAGTGGCAGTGGAAGTTGTGGCTGGCACTGGAGACCTCACGGTGGCAAAGCCAGGGCAAATAACCACTCGAAGTGCATTGTGGCTCAGCTCACAAAGGTTCTGCAGACCAGAGGCCTCTGGCAACACCCTCTGCACAGGAAGAGCAGGCAGGGAAGCCTCAGGGGTATGCAAGAAGCAGGGGACTTGTTCCACAGCCCCAGTACTGGGAGCACCCCCTCAAAACAGCCTAGAGAAATTTCCCTGGGAGGGTGTGGGCTGCACAGATGTTTGCTGGACCCAGGCTCTGCTCAGGCCACAGCAATTTCTGTCCCTCTGCCCAGCACCAGGTGTGAGCCACATCTGAGAGGGCCACAGGGAAGACAGTGGGGACGTGCCCCGGCCCTTACTTTATTCTCTTTCTTAACAATTCTTACATTCAATTTTTGAATGAATAACATGTTCTCGTAATTCAAAAATTTAAAAATATAATAATTATACCCTGAAAACCTCTATCCCACCCTCTCAACTTCCCAGACCCCCATGACTACTAGACCATTCTTCATGTATTTTTTTAGAGTCTTAAAACTGTATATCTGAGGGTCAGGTGTGGTGGCTCAAAACTAATCCCAGCACTTTGGGAGGCCGAGGCGGGTGGATCACAAGGTCAAGAGATCGAGACCATCCTGGTCAACATGGTGAAATGCCCTCTCTACTAAAAATACAAAAAATTAGCTAGGCATGGTGGTGCGTGCCTGTAATCCCAGCTACTCAGGAGGCTGAAGCAGGAGAATTGCCTGAACCCAGGAGGCGGAGGTTGCGGTGAGCCGAGATCCTGCCATTGCACTCCAGCCTGGGTAACAAGAGCGAAACTCCATCTCAAAAAAAAAAAAATGTATATCTGAGAAAACATGAATATAAACTGCCTTTATTCACATTTTATGTAAAGTATAGAATATGCACCCTGCTGTATCTTTTGCCTTTTCCACTTAATACTGTAGCTTGGAGACTTTCCATATCCATTTATAAAAAGCTTCCTGATTCATTTTTCAGAGCTGCATAGTATTCCATTGCTTGAATGGACCACAATTTATTTGATTATCCACCCATTGATGGACTTTCTGGTTGTCTCCAATAAGAGAATTAGTGGAAGTGGTCCATTGATTCCTATTTAAAGGGAATAGTTTTAAAATATACTTACAACAGTGATTTCCATCCTAAATGCATGTAAAACCTCCTTAGAGCTTCTAAAATCTACAGATGCTCAGACACACCTGAGGTAGGGCCGAGGGACTGGTCCTTCTCAAAAGCTCTTCAGGGCATCTAACGCATGGCGGGGGCGGGCACTGAGAGCGTGAGGAGGAACTGAGTTTTAGGAGGAGAGGTGAGGCTGGAGACTGAGGAAGGGGTTGGGGCTGCCTCTGCTGTGAGGCACTTTCAAAGATAAGTGGGCAAAGAGATTCCTTTTTAGTAAATGTAGCTGAGATGTGATGTGGCTCTTTCTCCCCACCTCCCTTCAAGTGGAGAATAATCAAGGCCTGCATTATTTTGTAAAGGCTGTGGAACTACTCCGAGGCCTTTCGGGTGTAAAACTATGTGGGACAGGCCTGAAGGGGCACCCGTATTTATCTTCTCAGGTACACACATGTTGTTGAGTTATAGGGTCTCCACCACAGGTGTGTAAGGCCTGTGCTGTTAGAAGCTTTCTTTTGTAGATGGAGATGCTGGGGCACAGAGAGGTTAAGTAGCTTGTCCAGGGTCACACAGCTCAGCAGTGCAAGATTGACAGGTGACGTTTCCCACCAGCTGCTGTCCGTCCCTGTGACTATCAGGATTTGCAGACGTGGGGCACCTTGTGAGTGCTATTTGTCTGTTTCCTTCATCTTTCTAAATCCTTTTCTGTCCCTGGCCTCCTGGAACTTCCTTCACGCCAGCTTTCCCAAGGGTGAACCACATCTAGGGTGAAGTGTTTTCATGGCGTCCTTTTCTTTCTCTGGGAAAGATGCAGTGAACACTTCAAGATGACCATCAACACCCCCCTTCCACCAGCCCCCACCAGGAAGGGCCTCGGAAGTCTGGTGGGCAGCAGCCCCAGCTAGGAACACTGGAGGGTGTGACTAGACCCAGTGCCTCCCAGATAAGGGCCTGGCAGGCAGGGACCGGGAAACTAAGCATCCCATCTCATGTGGAGGCATCCTGGGGGCTTCCATTGTTCACTCTCCTGGGAACGCCCAGGGCTGCAGCCTTATCTGCTGCTGGCACAAGAGGCATCTTTTTTTGTTGAATCAGGGACAGGATCTTGATAAGGCAGGTTTGGCCATTGGAGATCATCAGTTTTAAGTTTCCTCCCCGACTCTGGAATAGAGCAGGATTTGTGGAGGGTGTGTGCTGTGGGCAGGCAGGGAGGCTCAGCTTCCCCAACCCACCCAGGAGTCCGAGGAGAGGTCTTAGGACTGAGCCTGTGGGCACACCCTTCCCTTGAAGAATGTCACTGTGTGTGTGTGTGGGGGGGGGCATATGTCTACCTGTCCGTGTGTGCGTGTGTGTGTGTGTGTGGCCATGTGTCTGTGTGTGTGTGTGGCCATGTGTCTACCTGTCCGTGTGTGTGTGTGGCCATGTGTCTGTGTGTGTGTGTGTGTGTGTGTGTGTGGCCATGTGTCTACCTGTCCGTGTGTGTGTGTGTGTGTGTATGTGCACGCGTGTATCTCTGGTGTGCGTCCCTGTGTATATATGTTTCTATCTGCATCTCTGTGTATGTGCCGTTGTGTGTTTTGTGGGTCGCAGTCTCAGGGCTCTAATTCCTTTGAAACAGCCTTTCACTCCCTGTAGGTGGGGGAAAGTTTGGAGCTGTTCACTCGTTTTTACTGGAGAAGTTCCACTAAAGAAGAATCAATGTCAGAAGCTTTTCTAAAAGCACACCTGTGGTCGCGGAGCCCACAGGCCAGGGAGGAGATGGGCACGAACCCCACGGCCCACGAGGTGGCGCTCGAGCCTCACGCACCTGCCCCTGCGGAGGGAGCCCCGAGTCCGCACTCACCACCCCTCTGGAATTTTATTTCCAAGGCTGCGTGCATCGCTCTCGAGTAACTCAGAGGCCAGTTGTGGCACTGCACGGAACTCCCCAAGGGCCATAGCCTCGTTTCATGGATGCTGAAATTCAGGCCCTGCTAGGGTCTGGGCAGAAGGGGCTCAGTCCATTGGTTCCGATGACCAAAAATAAGCAGAACTGTGATCACTTTGAAGGCAGTATATTCTATAGTTCCTTAAAAGGTATGTCTAATTTTATTTTGCTTTCCACAAGTTGGGTGCAGTACAATTGAAGACAGGGATTATGAGGCTTTTCATCTGTCAGAATCAGAGCAGACCTGGAGCTGGAAGTGGGGGACCAGCCACAGAACCCCCTGAAAGCTGTTGGGAATTGGGAAGAAGATGAGGACCAATGAGTTTGATGGCTTGCTGCTGCTGGTTGGAGCCTGTGCCAGGCTCAGGCCTAAGAAGGAGGGGACTTCAGAGCTGACCATCCTCAAGTCTCCTGCTGGCCAGAGCTTCCATGTCTCTCTCAGGGGACCAGTGTCCCACAGGCTGGCCTGGCATGGGCCTCATGGCTGTGGCGTTGGCACCCACTCCTGCCTGCCTCGCTCCTGCTCTGCACCTGTCCCCATGCCCATGAAAGGGTCAGCATCCACAGCTCCAGCCCCCAGGCCCAAAACCTGGGACAAAGACATGTTTTGGTTTTGGTCTTTGGGGTCGGGCAACCCAGGTGCTGTCACTCAGACTGCTCGAGGACCTCTCAGGCTCCCCTTTCCCACAGTGGCCACTGAAGGCCCACATTTCAGTGCCCAGCTCAACCGGCACTTTAACCTGACAAGCCTCTCATAACCAGCTTCAGCCAAAATGTCCCCTCTCCTCCCCAGCCTCCTCTTCTGCATTTTCCAACTTGCCTGGCATTTCCGGGACCCAGGAGCCTTAGCACATCTCTACCTGCCTGCCTACAATGTCCCCAAGAGGGATTTGTGTGTTTGTGTGTGAGTGTGTGTTTGTGTGTGTTGTGTGTGTGTGTGTGTGTGTTGTTTGTTGCAATATCATATTGCAGTTGATAACGGGAGAAGTATGCAGTTGGTCCCCCACTTAACTGGAGAATGATCTCAAAGAAGAGCCACTGTGAGAAACTTAGGAGCAGCAGATTTGCTGATGGCCCTTGGGGGCAGGGCATGTGGGGACTCACTGTCATTGTAACACGGAGCCTCCTGCAGACTGTACTGGCTGTGTCTTCCAGGACCCAGGTGTGGACCCTCTTCCCAGGGTGCATGGGAACCTTTCCACACACAGGGCTGTGCTGCTCTGCTGAGTCAGCGTAGAGGTGCTCAGTGGCACGGGGAAGTGGAGCTGGCCATCGTCATTGGATGAAGGCTGCAGTCACGTTTCCACAAAAAACAGATGTGTTCTTCTCAGTGAGGGCACACTATTGTGATTTCTCTGCTGTTATTAATATATGCTCTTGAGTTCTTCACAAAAGGTGGTGTGTCCCAGCACCATTACCATTCATCAAGGCCTGTTTTGCTTTCTATCTCTAAATCAGACATCCTTAAGTTCAAAGAGGCAGTTTATTACATGTGTTTGGTTGCTGATGCAGCCACCAAAGACATCGTTCCTTTCTAGGGAAACATCATTAAATTTGGAGTCAAATCCACACCACTCTCACTGAGAGCCTGTTTCCATGTGTTTGTGTAGTGAGACCCTCATTGACCATTTCACCTCCTTCTCAGAAAGAGTTCAGAAAAGAACCTCAGATTTATTAAGGAAAATGTAGGCGCGTGAGCTCGTAATGGGGTAAAGAGAAGAGCAGAGACCATTGGGTTTGTCGGGTGCCCAGAAACTCCTGTTATTTTAGTGTAATGTTGTCAGCTTCCCACTTGTTCACTGAAGAACTATTTTTTAAAGAAGATGTAGACGGAAATCAAGGAGAGCTGAGCACTTTGGAGGGGGCAGGTGCTCGCTGCAAGCATGCCGGGGTCCGAGATGAATGGAGCTAGTCCCATCCCCCTGGGAGTTCAAAACTGAGTGCAGCAGCTCTAAAAACAAGGCCCCCAGACCACCTGCGTCTGAATCACAGGGTTTGTCTGTTAACAATGTGCACTTCTGAGTGCGGCCCAGATCTATGCTGCCTTTCCTGCCCATGCTACAGAAACACTGCCGGGTGGGTAACCTGGGCAAGTCAAGTGGAATCCTAGCCCACCGTTGTAAGTGCTGTGTGAGGGATCAGCCACTGGAAACCAGATGACAGCAAACACTTAGCTCATGATCCATCACAGGCCTGCACCTAGGGCTGCGGTGTGAACTCCTCTGATGCTGCAACAACCATTCTAGGTGGTGGCTGTTGTCAGCCTCATTTTGTGGGTGGCGAAACCAGGCACAGAGAGGTTAAGTAACTTTACAAGGTGGCACAGCTGGAAGGCTGAGTGGAGGTGAGACTCTAACCCCAGTCGTCTAGCTTCAGAGGCAGGATCTTGAGTGCTTGGCTACCCAGCCTCTGCCAGGGTGTTAGAAGGAAGAATCTCTGTGTTAGAAGGATAACTAACCCCTTAGAAAACTCAATCTTTGAAAGTTTGGGCTGGGTTGTAGATTTACAAACTAGTACTGAAATTTGGAAATATTGATCAGAGACCCAATGAAACTAGAGAAAAAGAATGGTTTGATTGGAAGAGAGAAGAACAGAAATAGGCAGGACCTTTATAAAGAAATAATTATTTATAATAATTATAAATAAATAATTCTTTCCCTGGGAAGAAGCCTGGGGTTCTAATCTGAAGCTACAGTTGAAGGAAGGAGAGGACCAGCTGAACCTACCTGGGGCCCCAATGAGGCTTCTTCCGCCCATGGGCCAATTTCATGCTCCTCCAGGAGATGGCGCTGGCGTTTCTGAAACCAGAATGGGCACCTCTCATTCCAAAGCTCCCCAGAAGTCTTTAGGCTCCTATTTTGCTTGTATGATTGCTTCAAATCCTGGAAAACCTTTACCTCTGTTCCTCCATGCTAGGGAAAGCACACCCCTCTGCTGATGTTAGGTAGACCAGTCAACTGGCCATAATCAAAGGTTTTTAAGCTAAGTGTCTGTAGCTCTGTAGACAGGAACTGAGAAAGAGAACTCATTCCTGTTGAGTATCCACCAGGTGAGCCTTTGCACAAAGCCCTAATCTTCTCGACAATGACTCTGTTGAATACGTTATTTTTTTAATCCTGAAATCAAGGCTCTGAGTGGTGAGATGCTTGCCAAGCGACACGGCCCATGCACGCTAGAGCTGGGATGGAAATCGGGCAGGTCCGATGCCTCTGCCAACTCCGTTTCCACCACACCACTCTGCCTCAGAGGACAGTGGAGCTGTCTGTGCCTCTGCGAGGAGCCATCAGTCATCAGTGTGCTCTGAATAGAACCCACCCCATGCCACAAAAGGGAAGTTGTTAAATTCCAGGTGCTAATTTGTTTTCTTAGTATTCGCTTTTCTGCGGAAGGTGGAAGCCAATCCGATTAACTGAGCGTTTCAATTAGTTGCGTGCAGGCTAGCTCTAGGGTTTCGTGTGCTTCCTGCTCCAAATTGCTGTGTGACGAATCATCCATAATCCACGCAGCTTAATATCCTTTACAGGAACAGTCAGTGAGAACTTCCTTTTTAGGAAATGGAAAGCAAACGGAAAGATCTTTTATTTCAAGGTTCTTGAATTTCCCACCCTCTGGTCCTACTTTACATTCTCAAAGCTTAAATGTGAAGCAAAAGAAGAAAAGCTCTCACAGGAGAACTGGAGTTAAGAGGCTCAACAGAATCATTCTTTCTCCATCCCGCTGTTCCCCCCTCATTCCCTTTCATCCCTCTCTGCTAACCTCCTGTTCCTCCCTTCTTTCTCTCTCTCCTTCCCTCCCTCCTTCCCTTCCCCTTCCCCTCCCACTTTCACTTCCCTTCCCTTCTCTTCCTTCCCTCCTTCCTTTCTTCCTTCCCTTTATCTTTGTCTTCTTCTTTTCCCTTTCTCTCTCTCCCCATTCTTCCTTCTCCCTTCCCTCCCTTCCATTCTTTTTTTTCCCTGGGCCTGGGGTGAGGAAGGATTAGTCACGGCTAGCAGAGGCCACAGAAGCTAAAGCTTCTCCGATTTTTATGTGCATGTGCGATCACTCCAGGATCTGGAAAAGATACAGACTCTTGAGTTGTGGGTCTGCAGTGAACCTGAGCTTCTGCATTTCCAACAAGCCCGGGACGTTCTATGCAGCAAGCCCCATGGAGGTGTCAAGGAATACAGTGCCATGCGTCAGCGGAGCCTGGTTTTGCTCTGATGAGGGCCCAACAGGGGCTGGTGACGACAGTGAGGAGGCCCGGCCCTCGCCAGCAGCACCAGCACCAGCACCAGGACCAGCCGGCCCTCACCAGCAGCACCAGCACCAGCACCAGGACCAGGACCAGGACCAGCCGGCCCTCATCAGCAGCCAGCAGCACCAGCACCAGCACCAGGACCAGCTGGCCCTCACCAGCAGCACCAGCACCAGCACCAGGACCAGCCGGCCCTCACCAGCAGCCAGCAGCACCAGGACCAGCTGGCCCTCACCAGCAGCACCAGCACCAGCACCAGGACCAGCTGGTCCTCGCCAGCAGCACCAGCACCACCACCAGGACCAGCTGGCCCTCGGCAGCAGCACCAACACCAGGACCAGCGCACCCTCACCAGCAGCACCAACACCAGGACCAGCTGTCCCAAAATCTGCAGCCTCGCATCTTGGCTCTTGGGGATCTTTGGAGCTGGATAGGCTCCCATGAAGCCCAGGAGAAGGACGGAGGAGGTGGAGAAGGAGACATGGGGACATGGCATTGGGCGTCTCCGTGAATGGTGTAGGACAGAGAGGTGATGGGATGTGCCCCTTTCATGCTGAACCCAACCAGCCCCTCTGAGCTTCAGATTCCTCTGATCTGAGAGTTGGAAAACACCCCAGATGTGAGATGAGGGTTTTCCAAGATGTGGTGCAGCTACAACGGTGGCCCAGTCTGAATTTCTAGAGCTGGGGCCTCTTGCTGCCCGGCCCAGGCAATTCTGACCCACAGCAAAGTTAGAGAACCACGTCACCACAGCCCTCTCCAGCCTTGAAGCCTTCTCCTTCCCAGTCAGCTGAACTCGCTTCCCTGCAATGCCTCAATAGGCTCCGGCGAGGGGCTGCTCTACCCAGCCCTTCTCTCTCTCCAGAGGAACTGGAGGCCACTTAAACCTGGTCCCATAGCTGCCAAGAGTGGGGCCAGGATGGAGGCCAAATAAGTGGCCTGCCCCCTCTGCACAAACACCTCCTTCTCCCCTTGCCCTCGGCGCTGCCTGGCTCTGCACCCCACTGCTTCCCTCTGAGACTTTTGCTCGTCCATATCCCCTGCCTCCTATCCCTGTATCTCCAGCCCACCTGTGTAATGCATTCTTCACCTGACAGCACACGGACCTTTCTCACCAGATCCCTGACTGCCTCTGCCTCCATGCACACATTTTCTTTGGTTCCCAGAGACTACAGAGAAAAGCCCCTACTAATTGCTTCTGAAGAAACGCGATAATTTCTCAGTGGCTCATTCGCCACCGCCCCGCTCCTCATTTCCCACGCTGCAGCCACTGTGGCCACCCCATTTTCCTCATTTCCCACGCTGCAGCCACTGTGGCCGCCCCATTTTGATTTCCCATGCTGCCGCCGCTGTGGCAGTCCCGCTCCTGATTTCCCACGCTGCAGCCGCTGTGGCCGCCCCATTTTCCTCATTTCCGGTTTCCTCACTTTGCTTATACATGGAAACTCGTCTTTCTAGCGCTCCTTATTCCTCTATTTCTCCCTGCCAAAATCTTTGCCATTCCTTTAGGCCCTGCATAAATACCCTTTTTCTCTAGTGACTCCTGTGAAGTAAACACCCCCTCCTCGGACTTCTTCCCGTGACATTGTGAATGTTGCTGCGTGTCTGGAAAGCTCTTTGCATCATTCAGGAGTGGGGTCTTACTCATCTTGAAATGCCCAGAGCCTAGCCCAGTGCCAGCCACTTTGCAGACGTGCAATACCTGTTGATTGGCCGAGAGAGTGCATGAATTATTGAATGAATGAGTATGTACACATGGCCCATGCCAGCCATTTGAGCTTCATAATCTCCAGGAATTTAGGATCTTCTACTGACTGATAAAGGCAGTTAAGCAGAATTTTTGTGCCTTTAACCCAAAAGGTAAAAACAAATATGGTTTGCCCTCTGTTTATCTTTCCCTGAATAGACAGACGGTAGCGGACACGTGACACCATAAAGGGTAACCACAGAGATACACCAGAGAGAAACTGATCCTGATGGTCAAACAACTAAAATTGTCTGTGTCTTAGAATTCGCAATTATTATTTATTGGATTTATTCAAAGATATGGAAACTGTTTATGTTCTTATACTATGAACTGCGACTCTCTACAAAGCCATTTTCAAGGTCAAGTCAAATAGTTTAGATTTTGGTTGACTGACCTTATTAAAAGTGCCTGAAAATAAATCTTTTGAGATTCGCTAGGATGGACATCAGAGAGACCTGAGATGCATTAGTCTCTGGGAGTGTGGGCCACAAATTTGATGAAGTAGATTCTATTATTCATCCTGGAGTCTAGCCAGGCTCCAGAACTAAGATTGTCCCTACCTTCTACTTAAGTAACTAAACATGTGCTCCAGCCATGGGATGACCCTGATCACCGAGGTGGTGATGTTTTCTTGGCTCCAGGCTTTTAGGTCAGTTGTCTGCTCTGCCCGTGTTCCCCAGGTAATTTGCAAACACAGTTCCACTTTGCTTCCTGTAACTGTAGCCAGAGACAGGCAAAGCAGTCAAGAGAGTCATTATTTCCATCACTGCTCATGAGCAATTTTCTTACTAAAACCACATCGCTCTGACCCTCCCCTCAGAAAACAACCCAAACCGAGAATATGTTTTCTTAAGAAACCTCAGTCAAATATCTCGGCTGATTTTCCATTTTCTTTCAGCAGATTCCAGGAAACAGGGGTGCAGGGGTGCCTTAGGAAGCCCTAGCTTCTGAGGTTCCAGACATGACCCTCCCATCCCGAGAAGGGTGAGCTAGGGGTCAGGTGTGTGTGTTATGTTGTATTTCTCTTTCTCCTAGTACACGCAAAAGGATAAGTTCAGGTTTTTCCACTTTATTCTCTCAAGAAATGATTGCTTAAAAAGAAAAACAAACTGGTCGCACATGAGTCTTTTCTTCCTCTTAGGTACAGATGCTGACAATTACTGGGACACTTAGCTACTTGTTTCTATGCAGTGCTGGGACCTCCGTGCATCTTAGCAAAGACCCTGCACTCTTGCCTGTGGGGACTGAGTGCAGCTGCTCCCAGGGACGAGAGAGAAGGGAGGGAGGTGAGACCTGTCTGTTTCACAGATGCCTCCATGTCCCAGGAAATCCTTCCCCAAGGGACTAATGATTGACCTCCCCAAGGCTTCGTAAACAAAGACATTTTCCCTGCCAAGACCTGCAGTAGCTAGGAATCCCTGTTTCCTTCAGATCATCAGACCTTTCCCACTCTCTCCCATCCTCTCCCACCTTCAAGGTGAGAAGTGTCCAGTGTCCTGGGAAGCAACAAAATGTGTGACTCAGTTGCCTGCCTTGTAATCATCCCATGAAGGGCCACAGCCCATGGGACCTGCACCTTCCGGCAGGTTGACTTTCTGGAGGCCTCAGCAGAAAGAAAACTAAATGGAGGCAAACCACAACTGCCGCCGTTTTTGCTGGAGAAGACTCCAAGAATCACAGTAGGCCACGTGCTGGCCTTTCCCCCTTGGAAACAGATTTAAGGAAAGAAAAGGGCTCATTGCAAAGGGAGTTGCTTCATCCGTCATCTGTGTAAAACAATTACCTTTCACTTTCTGAGGCTGTCTTCAAATAAACTTCTTTCCTTATTATCTAAACTTCTGCTCTCACTAAGCAAACTTCATAGTTGGGACTTCCTTTACAAGCAAGGGGGCAAATGGCAACCATTCTTGTGGCTGAACAGGGGCAAAACATCTTCCAGATCATGAGCTGAGCCATCCTGTCTAGGAAGATGTGTAGAAACTGCCCTCATAGCTTATGATCGCTGTTCTGGCAAGGGAGGCCCTGGCATCCGAAAGAACAGGAGGTAACTGGTACAGATTCCTCAGTTCCAGACACGAGCTGTGAAATGAACAACCATCCAAGTGTGTTCATGCACTGGGATTTCCACTAGGGATAATAATCGCTTGGCTTCTGCCTGTTAGGCTCTGCGCTTTATCTGAGGTATATCATCTCATTGCAGCCTCTCGGTAACCATATTTTACAGATAGAAACACCAAGGTTTAGACAGATTAATAAATTGTGCAAAGACAAAATCTCACAACTCGTAAACAGTAGGACTTGGAGTCCAACTCAGTAATCTCTGCTCTTAACCAAACCTCATGCTTAACTGTCCCCTCCTTGCATAGCCAGGGCTGCCCTGCTTCCCATGAGGATTTCACATGATGATGTGCTGAGCTGAAGAGGGGTGAGGATGCTCTTGCTTCTGGAAGGAGACTTTAAGGGAGACGGTGGCCCTTTCCCTGTGTGCACAGGAGCCAGATTATATTAAACAGATGACTATTCCAGATGGATCACAGTCAACCAGAAAGAGCCAGAATCTTGTAGGAGGATAAAAACAGGCCTCCTTAAAAGAATATGACACTACTAAACATGTCACTAGGACATCTCAGATCTCTGCAGGTCCCAGTGCACTCACGCTGTCCCCCGCCTCCTGCCCCTGCCCTGACACCGTGACCCTGGTTTACTTCCGGAGTCCTACATCTCAGTGAGTGCCCCTCACTGCCACCCTGTCACTCTCCCAGAGACCATCTCCCCACATCCCTGTGGCCAAGACAGGACTATCCCTGAGTCCTGTCTTTCCTTTTGCTCTCCTACGCACTTGAAAATCCGTCCACTTCTTTCCAATTCCATTGCTGTCACTCAGCTTTGGATTACTGAAATAGCTGTCCATCTGGTCCACCCACCATGTAGTATTGCGTAGTTACGTGTGTGGCTTTGCAGTCAGACAGCTTGGTTGGCATCGTGTTTGTTTGTTCTCTGTGTATTTTCATGTCTTCATCTTTAAAATGGGGATCATAATAGTACCTTTTTTTTTTTTTTTGAGACAGCATCCTGCTCCATCGGCCAGGCTGGAGTGCCATGGCACTGTCTCAACTCACTGCAACCTCTGCCTCCCAGGTTCAAGTGATTCTCCTGCCGCAGCCTCCTGAGTATCTGGGATTACACGTGCCCACCACCACGCCTGGCTAATTTTTGTATTTTTGGTAGAGACGGGGTTTCACCATATTGGCCAGGCTGGTCTTGAACCCCTGACCTCAGGTGATGCACCCACCTTGTCCTCCCAAAGTGCTGGGATGAGGCGTGAGCCACCATGCCTGGCCAATAGTACCTATTTTAATGGGTGCCTGTGCTTCCTTTAAACACTTAGAACTATGCCAAGCACACAGTAAATCAACCAATGCTCATGGTCATTAATGCTACCCACGCTGACCTCCCTGCCATGCGTCCTTCCCTCTGCAGCTGGTATAACCATCTGTCTACTGCTTAAGGCCCTTCCACGGCTCCCCATTATATTCAGGATAAAGCTGATAGCTTTGGACCTGCCAGGACTTGCCCAACACGGCATGGCCCTCATTGTCATCCCCTTTCCACCTCTAGCCTCCCAGCTTCTCCCAGCTTCACCCTGTGGTGAACACTTCTTCCAGGCCTCTGCTCTCTGCTCCCCTCACCATGAGGACTTCTTGGGACTCATATTCATATCAGATTACAATCGTCTTCCCTCCCTTCTTAGTCAACATATCCCCTTTTTGTCATTTACTTCTCAGTTCAAGTGTCACTTCCTCAGGGAGGCCTTCTGTAACTCCTGTTACTTGGCTCATGTCCCTGTAGGAGGTTTTTATTTGTTTGCAGGATTTTTTAGTGAATTTCCATCAGCCCTATGTGTGTGGACTGGCCTGGAGTTTACATAGGTAGCAGGTGCTCAATATGATCTATGGCGTGAGAGTTTGATGAGCTAGTTCCCTCCCCTCTCCCATGACTTCTAGCACATAACTCCCCACTGCAAGGAGTTCCTCAGCCTGGGGATTGAAGGTCAGGGTGGAAACGGCTGCCTTTCTGACTGCTGTTTTCACGGTCTTGCTGTCTTTCCAAGCTTTGGCTGGAGGAGAGAGAAATGTCACTAGAAGATGGGGTATTGCTATCTCCCATGCACGGTCATAAGAGATACTCACAATAACTCAACTGTTAGGTAGAATCATTATTCTCCTTGTTTGTCAACTTGGATAAAGAGGCCCTAAGACGTTGACTCATCCAGGACCACACAGCTCATGAATGAGAGAACTAAGGTGAGAAAGAGGTCCTGGGAACCTGACGCCTGTTTCTTTGTCATTGTTCCCCAGTGCCTGGCTGCAGCGGACAGCCAAACAAGGAATGGCAATGACAGTTCAAAGAACATGAGTGTGTCCTTTGCCTTCCTCATTCTCCTCTTAGTCATTGAGAATTTCCATTGGCTACATTTCCTAGTAGTCACAGTTGTGTTCTAGGGGCAGACTCTGAGGTGGATTTTAAGGGATGGGACATTTATTAAGGGGTGCTCTTGAGATTGACACCAGTGGAAGTGAGGACAAGAAAAGCATGAGTGGGCAGAGGTGGGAGCTGAGCTGTGATGCATAGGAGACAGCGTCAGTGGATGCTGGGGAAGCTCGGGAGCTAGAATGGCTTGGCAGCATTGTTCAGCATTGGGTTAAAATGACCCAGTGCTACCTTTATACACCCGCCTGGAACTGTCAGTCATGGGCTGCCCTAGTCAGGCATCTCTCTGTAACTGCAACCATTTCTGAAGTGGATGATAGCCCTCCTGGCAGCTGCAGCCGTCAGCCCTTCATTGAGAGGGGATCTGGGCAGGTGCCATTGTATCTACCACGCTACTTCTGGCTTCCTGAATTCTCTGCTCATTTACTGATTCTGCCCTTTCCCCTATGTCTTCCCCCACTTATTCAATCACCAGTTAATCAGTCTGGAAAGAGTCTCCCTGAGCCAGTTTCTAGTATTATGTGGCCTGCTGGTGCAGAGGCAGTGATGTGTCTGGGTATACAGGATTCTTGGCCTGGGATGCCTGACACCAAGCTGATTATGTGGCTTAAGTAGTTAACAACGAAGAATAAAGATAAAAGGAATTTAGGCTTTCCGTTGTAGTTTTAATTTTCCAGCCCCTCCAGTTCCTGTTCTTGTAAGCAAAGCTCCTACCAAACTGAGTGACTATGTAATGTTTATCCTTGCGGAATGCCCAGCAGTGATGAGACCCATGTCCCGTAGACCTTGCTTCTGTTCAGCACTTTTTTTCTTTGTCAAGGTGTTCGACGTAGGCTTGATTTCTCCTATCAAGGGAGGTGCAGTGGATAGCACCTCCATCCTCAAACTGAGAGGACATGGTGGGATTGGTCCCATGCCTTAGGCCACAAGGCCCACTCACAGTAGAGCAGGAGGAAATGGGGATTGTTCAACACTCAAGTCTGTTCACTCTCCGGGCTTTTAGGGAGAAGGAGGCCTGGCAGAGGGATAATACCCTTCTGTGTGATGCTTTAATTTTTGTGCAAATGCCTGGAGTCATCTTATTGTCCAATTAGATTATTCATGTTGTAAGACTTGAGATAATTGGCTTTCATTTTGGAGTCAGAAGGGTTTCCTTTTAGAGTCAGAAGGCTTGTTGGAACCTCCAGGGAGGCAGAAAGCGCAGGCACCGGCAGAAGTCAGCAAGCAAACAGCTCCAAGGAGGTTTACTTAATGTATCATCATCATCACAATGATTATTATTCATTTTTTCCTCTCTAGAAAAACGGGGCTCCAGTTTACATTGAGTGAAGCTTCAAGCTGGCTCGTATCTTAACCCACTTACTCCCTGCTCTCCTGCACTCCAGCCTGCAGAGCTGTCTGTAAATCCATGCCACTGTCTATGGCTTTCAGACAGTCTGAAGGTTCTTTCAACTGGACCGGAGATTGATTTTAGTTTTCCACAAGTAGAAACAAGCTCAAATCAGCTCAGCAGCCTGGAAACTTATTTGACCTGGAGCCTCTCTTTTTTGCTTCTTCCTCTTCTTTCCCGTTAGCAAACACCCCCTCTCTCGGCATCAGAACGTAGTCTCTTGCCATGGGACCCGCACCAATGGATACTACTCAGCCAAGGTGACCCTGGGACAGACCCAGCATAAACACGGCCCCGTGTGAGTCAAGCATCTGGGATAAGTGAACAAACACTGGGCTGAAAACCTGGGAGTGGGTGTTGTTTAAGAGCTATCACCTGCTCCTTGGTTCTGATTGTAGCCTGGGGCTGGCTGGGCCGGGGAGCGCACGTCTCGTTTAGAGCCACGCAAAGGCCAATATTTTATCAACACTCACCAAGCAAGTAAACGTTTGACTGGCTTACTTTTTCCTGGCTTTGCTCAACTTGATAACAGAGAAACTGTTCTGGAGAGAGAAGGGATGGCAGTGTTGGCAGAAATAACTGCTCTTATCTCAGCAGTGGGAGGACTCGGGATCCCTCGAGCTGACACTCGCTGCTGGACCATCCTCATGGGTGGGAAAGGACAATTCTCATCCAAGTCAAGTCTGGTCTTTTTTCATCCAGTGAAACTGCTATGTTTGACTTTGCTGCAGATGTGGGAGGAACTATTTAATTATTGTAAGGTGGGAAAGACTGAGCAAAAACATAGTTTAACCGCCCAAGGTTTTGTTTAACAAACCTTTTGGTTAAACACAAATACTGTTTAATAGCTCAAGTCTAACTCTGTCAGAGTTATTCCAAATTGAAGGAAAGAGGCTGGACTTACATACCCATGCAGAAGCCAGTCATTGATGACACTCGTCCCATGGGAGGGGGCGTACACTTGGACCAAGCAGGTCTCTGCATCATTGCTGGCCTCTGGTGCTGACGGGCTGGACATGCAGTGATTGAGAAGGTCCAGTGAAAGAGCTGACCCTCCAGTCTTCTTGTGATCCCTGCCATTCCTGGAAGATCTATTTTCCTTGCTTGAGGGGCACTTATGAAGCCGACACCTCCCGAGGAATTGCAGGACTTTAGCTTATAACAAAACTCCTCAGTTATAAATAGGATTATACATATATGGGCAACAAGGGATCCAGAGAGCATTATAGTAGACAGAATGAGGACTCAATCTAAAATTGTGTTCTATTTCATGAGAGTCCTTAGGAAGTGGGAATGTGGATATGGGAAAGATATAAACCATTAGAGAAGATGTTTGTGGAGGAGATTTTCCCTCCCAGCCAGATCGTAAACTCCTGGGTTGAATCTCTCCATAAATTCCTAATCCCTCTGGGAGATCCACTGGGGATGTAACATGTCAGAAAGAATCCAACCCAGCTTTCACAAGCAGGTGAGAGAGAGTGAAGTGGCTAATGACCAACATCTTTAGAGGCACAACTTGAGTAATAAGGAGCTGAAACTTTTTCCCGGGGCAAAAGACCTGCCGACAGCTGCCCTTGGCGATATTCCAAGGCTGGCCCATCAGAGAGAGAAGAGCAAGTCAGGGAAAGAAATTGAGGGTAATAAATACACCTTGGTCTTTTCAGGATCCTTATAGAAACGGGTTCACCTTCCAAAACATGACACTTTCCTATCCTACTGTACTTGTCTGCGATCAGAAGAAGTCACCAATTTGATGCATCAGAGAACACGGGAGTATAGGATCAAAAGGAGAACAGGTGAATGGGATGAGGGGAGCCTTCCTGTCTTGCTCAGGTGGCAATGATGCCCTGCAAGGAAGTCTTTGCAAGCTCTGAGAAATTAGAGTAGAAGAAATAAAAATCAAGGGCTTACTGTGTTTGATGTTGTAAAACATTCAGTACATGCCCTTTCAAGTCAGAATGATCACTCATGCCATCGATATTTATTTAATGTGTATTAGGTGCCAACAGCAACCTGAGCATTAGGGATAAAATAAGAAGAGGGGGCACCTCTGCAGTCGCTGAGCTAAAGTGTTGCTCTGTGGGTAGGGGCTAATTGGAGACATGACTAGCACAATGGTGTGCATGTTTCCTAGAGTTTTACCAGGTGTCAGACCTTTGGGTGGAGAACATACAAGGCTTAAGAGCAAGATGTCTAATGCTCAACTACTTATATAACTTGTATAAAAAAGTGCAAAGACCCCAACTTCAGAAATGTCCCTTTAAGCCTCCTGACCTCTTCAAGGCTAAGGTTCTTAATTTTGCTATATTCAGAGGAATGGAACCTCTTGGTCACTCATAGGGCATGCTCTCCCAGGTAGGTGCCTGGAGCAGCAGTGACTATCGATGATGTCACATCTCTCCCCTCCCTTGGGGCCTGTTGCCTTTGGCCCTTGGTCTAAGCCCTGCCCATATGTGTCCTCTGGCTCAAGCTCTGATGATCACATGAGGCGTTTTTCCTTAGATGCAAAAACAGGATTGTTGGTCAGTTAGCAGACTGGGCTGGTGGCCCCTGGCAAGGATCTGGCTATGACTCAAAGACAGCAGGATTGGGCAGGGGAAACCCCCTTTAGGGAAACCAATGAAGGTCCTTGTGGGAAAAGAGCGGAGACTTGTGGTGGGGAATTGGCAACTCTGGGCAAAAATAGACCTGGAAGAAAAGCAAAGGCATCACTGCCAGGAACCAGGTCTGCTGGGAACTGCTGGAAGAAGGCCAGTCAGGAGCACCTGGTCAGGAAGCCAAGGGCACCACAGCCTCTGTGCTCTGAAGTCATCGTAGGCGGCATAAGAAGGTGTGTGGTTGCTGGGACTCTGTCTTCCATACCCTTTCCCCAGAGAGAACAAGGTATCTGACAGTCCTATGTGATCTGAGGATGGCAGGTCAGAGTATTGGAATTTGGGATCTACCCAGATAATCTGGAAGATGTGGGTATCTTGTCAGAGGGGAGGTGGTGCTTCTCCCCCACCCCACGTGAAGGGATGTCATTATATATTTTTGTTATCACTTTGCGTCCTCTTTTATTTATTAATTGCTTGAAAACATGGGCAGGTAGAAGGGTATTAGTTTTTCCTTTGATCTTTGGACTTTATTTTCCACATACACCTTAAGAGAATAAGGAAAAATCTATCTATTGCTGTGTGTTTGTGTAAGTTAACATCTAAATGTTTTCATAAGTTTTAGAAAGTTCATTTCTTGGTAACAAATAAGACAAATATGCAGTATTCTATATGATGAAATAAAAGAATGATTGATGACAAATAAATGTTGTGTGATTTGAGAAAACAGCTTTATTAAATGAAACACACCAACTCTAAAAGGAACCTCTTAAGATTATCTGCGCTTTTTATATAATGTGTCTTCAAGAATTTGGTAGTCCCACAAAGCATTCTATTCACATTTATGAGAACAAATGACACGAATCTAAATGGCTTTGGCTGTTCTACATTCAGAATATCACAAAACAGGTCTAAACGTTATTTTTAACACCAAGCTTCACCAGTAGCAGAAGTATGTCTCAGATAGGGAAAGACTGGAGGCCTTATGGCTCAATAGGCCTTGATTAATCATAGTCTTTTGAGACAATACTTTGATTCTTTTGTAGAATGCCAGGTGTGTTTTTCAACTAGGATAATGAGCTACAGAAATATTTAAAGTAGGCGAGGGGCACCAGTGTTCACAGTGAGGAAAGGGCTATTCTGAATTCAGGCTCACTCTCAGATCAGTTTTAGGAAAGGTTACTTTCTAATCATAGGTACTTTGAAAGCAGACTCTGAGAGCTGGGTGCAGAGGTTTATTGGGAGTGTTTTTGGGAGGTACACATGTAAGGAAGGGAGGATGGCAGAACTGGGCAGAGAGAGAAGCCGACCTGTGATGCTGCTATGACTGAGACCTCAGTTGCTTCCATAGGGGCTCCATAACCAGAATGTTCCACCAGAGTTACCCCAAATTGAAGAAAAGGGGCTGGACCTACTATACCCATGCAGAAACCAGTCATTGGTGGCACTCGTCCCCTGGGAGGGGGCATACACTTGGGCCAGGCAGTCTCTGCAGCATTGTCGGCCTCTGGTGCTGATGGGTTGGACACGCAGCGCCAGCCATAGCTAGGTCTGCTGTGATGAGAGGGAGCCCTTGCTGTTGGGTCCAGGCACAGCCTCCTTCTCCGTCACCTTGGCTACTGTGTGAGCTCCTTGTGCCAGAATTGAGGTGGCCGATCAGAGCTGACTGAGTCAATCTGTCTATCTCTGCCACGGTGCCTCTTACGGACTAAATGTTGTCCCTCCCCTTTCAAATTCGTGGGTTGAAGCCTTAACCTCCGAAGTGACTGTATTTGAAGATAGGGTAATTAAAGAGGTAATTAAGATTAAATGAGGTTATAAGGGTAGGACACGAATCCAGTAAGACTGATGTCCTTATAAGAAGAAGGAGATGCACCAGGGATGTGTGCACACAAAGGAAAGGCCAGGTGAGGAAACAATCTGTCTGCAAGTCTCAGGAGAGATCTAACCTGGTGCCACCTCGACTGTGGACCCCCAGCCTCCACAGCTGCGAGAAAGTTACTTCCGTTGTTAAAGACACCCCATCTGTGCTATTTTGCAATGGCAGCCCAAGCGACTAGCACAGTG
The DNA here is from genome assembly GCF_009761245.1 of Sapajus apella. Taxonomy (NCBI): domain Eukaryota; kingdom Metazoa; phylum Chordata; class Mammalia; order Primates; family Cebidae; genus Sapajus; species Sapajus apella. The sequence continues at coordinate 7,783,558 of NW_022436948.1, forward strand.
CCTCTCCCATGGCTGATGGTTTCTGGAGGACGGGAACGTGCTCTGCAAGCATCCTCACATGTTGTGCCCACACAGGTCTGTCCACATACCTCATCCCCCGGCCTCCACAACACCCTATCTCGTCAATCCTTCAATCTTTTTCATTTATGTTCTTGACCAACAAAAGTCTACTCCTCACTGCTCATGACTCTGTGTATTCAAATTCAAGGTCAATACATAAAATGGGTGACCAGGTGTAGCGCCCAAGTCTCCACCCACTGGGAGTATTTTCCTCACCACTTCTGGGAGGGACATCTGAGTGGGGTGCAGTACAGTAGCAGACTATTTTTTGTTCATCCCTCATGCCGAGCTGGTCATTCACGTATCACATTTGATTTTTTCTCCTCCATCACTTGGCCTTAGGGACGTTTCCTCCTGAAACCATGAGTGTGAGCTGACGGGGAAGTACCAGTGCACCACAGGTGGGTGATGCAGGGCTCCGGCCACCTGCTCAGGTAGCCTACCTGAGCCCTCTGGCTCTGCTCACGCCTGGTCCCGGGCGATCACTCCTATATTAGTTGTTGCTGGGCCCATGCAACTTTATAGCTTGGTGGGGCCCAGTGTCTAACAGGCATCTAAGTCACAGTTGTCTTATGATGAGATGTTTTGTTTCTTCTGGGATCTAGTAGCACAGTGGGATCTGCTTTTGAATGGCATATATTCCTTTGTAGTAGACAGCATGGACTCGCTTCAGAACCCTAGAGGTGTTCATCGTGATTCTTCCATTGGGACTTGCCAAAAACTCCACACAGAGTCTTTTTCCATCACTGACTCCACTCCTGGCATAAGGTCTGTTGAACTGGATGATAAAATTGGAAGGGCTGCTTGCACCACTGCCTGGACTTTCTGTAGAACCCTTTCCTTTTCTGTGACTTACTCAGAGATAGCAGCTTTTGTTAAATGGGAGAGAACAATGTTTACTGGAATTTGATGCCTCTAGGGCCTGAAGAAACCTTCCAAATGTCATGCTTCCTTTTAAGTGGTAAGTGTGAGATTCATTTTTTTTTTTTAAGTGGGATGTTTCATCATGACTGACTAAACCACAAAACCCACTGAAGACCTGGGCTCCTGAATATCGAGGCTTATCTTCAACCCTCTGGAGTGCACGTGTCTTACTAAGGCCTCCAGCGTACTTGCCACTTCTTGCTTGTTTGCTCCAATTAGTATGCTGACATCGATACAGCAGACCAGCGTGGTGCTTAGCAGAATGTCTAGATAAGGAGCTGGCAAAACCTTTTCTGTAAAAGACCAGATAGTAGGTATTTGAGGCTTTGCAAGCCACATACATTCTTTGTTACATATTCTTTGTACTTTTTTGTTATTTACGACCTTTAAAATTTTCTAAAAGTAAAAATAATGTTTAGCCCACAGACCATAAGAAAACAAGCTATGACCAGGGTTTTCCCACAGGTGACAATTTGCCAACTCCTGGTCTAGATGGTCTAGACCCCTTAGGATTGCATTACAACAGAGAATGGAGAGTCAGCACATACTGGGGCAGGACTGCAGGTTCCTCAGTCCCTGTGTTAGTCCATTTTCATGCTCTGGATAAAGACATACCTGAGACTGGGCAATGGATTTGTTGCTGGAAAAGGGTCCCAATCCAGACCTCAAAAGAGGATTCTTGTATCTCACGCAAGAAATAATTAAAGACAAGACACAGAGCGCAGTGAAATAAGCAAGTTTATTAGAAACTACTCCATTACACAGTAGGGTATTCTCAGGAAGCAAGCAGAGGAATGTACCATCTTTATTTTTAAATGGGGTCTTGTCTATGTAGAGACTAAGCTAAGTTGTGCCCACATACAGGTGGGCTGACAGCATGATGAAATTATTCTATTGATTTAAAGAAAACTATCCTTGACATTTTAGTGTGTAACTACATCGAAGCATAACTATAATTATCTTGAAAGCATATATGGGTATTGGGACATCTGGACTTTTTGTTGTTGTAGGAGTGTGTCCTTGCAGTCATCACCAAGCTGCTTCTTTAGCTGTGAGCATCTCAGGACCATGGGTGTGACCAAGGAATGTGCCTTGCCAGTTTTAAGTTGGAGTTGATTTTAAAATGGTGCCTCTCCTGGGCTCCTGCTTCCCTAACAGATTAAATTGGGACATGACAGTGTTTCCACCCCTGCCTTCTTCAAATTTTTTTTGGCACCACTAAGCTCCATTGTTCTCCTGGGGATGCTTTTGCTTTTTAAAAAAATTATTATTTTGGCCAAGGTCAGGGATTAGGCTTCTACTTGGCTTTCCCCAGTATTAAAACTCTTATTACAGGTCAAGTTTCCAACGTGAGACTTCTGACAACCACCAAGCATTTTCATCCCAACTCTCTATTGAGCGCTTAGGAAAACAACCACTCAGTGGTGTATGTATCAAATAAATCCACTGTAAGCTAGATCTGAGCCAGGACTCCGTGTGTTACCTGGCTCCCATGTGTCCCCAGCCATCAATGTCAATTCAGACTCTGGCCAACAATCCTACAAGGTTTGGGCATTCTCCTTATTCCAATGCGTGCTTACTTGAGTTCATGGCCTTAGGCTTCAGGGTCCCCAGCGCACCTGCAGCAGTACCCCACGCACTAGTGTGTCCTGTACCGATCCCCTCCCCTTCCCTGTTCTTCTTCCCCTCTCCACCACCATGCTTCCTAGATCCCTACCCAAGAAACTGCTTGCATAGATAATCTTTGTCTCAAGGTCCACTTTCAGGGGATCCCAAACTAAGACATGCAAAGCCCTCTGCAACGTTGGGACAGTAGTATCCATTCAATTGCAGTGATGCCAGACTCAGCTCTTACATCCGAGTCAAAGCATCTGCCACAAAGTCGTAGTTCTCACTCTCCTTATTCCTTGCCACCACAGGACACTTGCTTCCCTTGAGGAACGGAAGTTCCCACCCTTCTTTGGAAAAACTGGCCCACCCATAGTATACTTCTTAGCAGGTCTAGGGAGGGAAAAATAACCTGGATGAGAGTAACGAGTATGGGCATGTGAGCATACAGGGAGGTCTGGAGCACCAAGCTTGGGAGCGCCTTTGGGCTCTCTCTGCTTTGACCGAGCGCCTTGCTGTAGATAACAGGTAAGGGCAGGCCTCATGCTTTAGTTTTCCTCCAGGGGCTTCGCACAACGCTTCGCATATAGAAGGCACCTAGTGACTATTTGTCTTATAATTGAGTGAGAGCTTTGGGATTTGCCCTGTGCCCACTTGGCTCACCAGTGGGCCTCTGTGGGAGGGACTGAGAGTCATCTGGAGATTTTTCTTTAAACACACAGACACACACACACACACACACACACACACACACACATTCGTGTCCCTCCCAGGATCTGTACCGTCCTGCCTAGGGAAAAGGCACCTGTAGGGGCCAGTAGGAATGAATCAGCCCACATCCCGAGGTGTGTACACAAGAAAAATCTGTTTTTTATTTACTTTAATTTTGTTTCAAGAGTACCATTTCTCCACCAAGCCATATCATTTACTGAAAGTTCCTCTTAAGGGCTGAATGTTGACCTCCCAAAATTCTTCTGTTGAAGTTCTAACTTGCGGTACCTCAGAATGTGATGATATTTGGAGAAAGGGTCACTAAACAGGCAATTAAGTTACCATGAGGTGGTTAGAGTGGGCCCTAAATCCACATGATGAGTGTGGTAATGAGGGGATTAGGACGTAGACAGGCACGGAGGGAAGGCCAGGTGAAGACTCAGGCAGAAGACAAGCCAAGGAGAGAGGCCTTAGAAAAAAACAAGCCCAGTGACACCATGATCTTGGACTTCTGACCTCTAGAACAGTTACCAAAAAAAATCAGTTGTTGAAGCCACCCAGTCTGTGGTATTGTTGAGGCAGCTCTCGCAAACAAAGGCACTCTCCTTGCTCTGGGACCAGATCATGGTCTCAGGGACATATGTAGGTTGTGGAAGTGCTGAGTAGGGTAGGGGCAGGGGTGGACCCTCTGGTCTTCACTGGGCCTCATCATCAGTCCATATACATTACAGTCCATTGGTTGGCCCTCGGAGCAATCAGGCCTGAGGTTCTCAGCTGCTTCTAGCCCCCATTTGGGGTGAAGATACTTTTCCGAGGTACCTAAGAGGACCAGGCAGCTGCCCCCTTCCTGGGATCTTGCTGACCCGTCCCAGTCTCCTCCCCACACCCCGAGAGAATGTCTCCCTGGCCTGGGAAAATTGCCTGATGTGGGGAAATGCTGTTCCTTCTGTTTTTGGTCTACTCTTTTTTGTTTCCACTCTGATATGGTTTGGCTCTGTGTCCCCACCCAAATCTCACGTTGAATTGTAATCCCCAGGGTGGAAGGAGGGACCTGGTGGGAGGTGACTGGATCATGGGGGCGAATGTCTCCCTTTGTTATTCTTGTGATAGTGAGTTCTCATGAGATCTGATCAAGCATGTGGCACTTCCCCCTTGTCTCTCCTGCTCCACCACGGTAAAACCTTCTTGCTTTCCCTTCCCCTTCCACCATGATTGTAAGTTTCCTGAGGCCTCCAAGTCATGCTCCCTGTTAAGCCTGCAGAACTGTGAGTCAATTAAACCTCTTTTCTTCATATTACTCAGTTTCAGGTAGTTCTTTAAAGCGTGTGATATGGAGTAATACATACCCCTAAGCCCTTTTCTTTTGTAAGCTCAGTAGAGTCTCTGAAATCTGCCAGGGGCTTAGACTTCCAGAAGATCAAAGCCAGGCAATATCTATCTTTATTTCTAGTGCATCTCACCAGGGGACAGCGAACACAGAGCCTGCACACTTTTTAAATAAGGGACAGGAATAGGAACATAAAATCCTCTGGAATCTACACCTGACTTTTCCCAGGTGATTGGAGAATGCCTCTCTGTCTCTCCATCTAGAGCTCTAGGGAGAGGGGCACTCCAGCACGGAAACTTCACACAGGAAGTGCTCAGTGGGTGTTGGATGGCTCACCCCATGCTAGTTTGCAGAGCTTGAGAGGGGAACACACTGGTTTGGATTTGGGGCATGGACAAGTGGACTCAGATGAGACCAGAATTCTCATGAGGGTGCAGCTGTGCAAATTAAGCACTTTCCCATGCCTCAGCAGCCATGAGGTGTGAATAGCTCACAGCATGTTAAAAAAATTCAGGCTGAGCCCCTACTCACTCTTCCAGGACCTCTTTAATGCACCTCCATCCCTCCCAGAGCTCTCTTGGTGTTCTCAGTTTGGGTTCTTGTGCTTATTACCAAGGGCATCCATGTCAAATTGCCATATGGCCCTCCTCCCCAATCAGGCCTGGCTCATGGAGGGCCATGAACACTGGCAATGCCACCACCATGACTGACCCTTGTTATCAGGGGCTGCTGTTACCTGTGACATCTGCCAATGGTTGAAAAGAAGCTGGGTAATGGGTTGAATGGTGACCCCCAAAAGATATGTCCAAGTCCTATCCCCAGTACCTGTGAATATAACTTCATCTGGAAAAAAAAATCTTTTCATATATAATTAAAGGAAGGATCTCCAGATGAATCATCCTGGATTGATTAGGTGGGCCCCAAATCCAACAGCAGAAGTCTTCTGAAGAGACAGAAGAAAAGACACAGACACCGAAAGAGGAGATTGGAGTGACACAGCCACAAGCCAATGGATGCCTGGAGACACCCAGAAGCTGGAGGAGACAAATGACAGATTCTCTTCTTGAGTCTCGAGGGGGTGCCATGGCCCTGTGGACACTTTGACTTCAGATTTCTGGCCTCCAGAACGGTGAGAGAACACATTTCTGTGGTTTTAAGCCACCCAATTTGTGTTGCTTTGTTGCTGCAACTGCCACCATGCCAAGGGAGAGTGCCAATGTCATGTGGGAAGTTGTTTCTGCCCCATGGCTGTGGCAGACTCTGATCTTCCACTCACCCTCATGGCTCCATTCCCAGTGGAGTGGGGAGAATCCTCCCCATGTGGAGCATTGAACGCCTCCACTATGACCGGTGCTCTCAGTGCCTGATGTTATCTGTAGATTCTTCTGCTGCTTTGTCCCAGCTTCTCTCCAACCACAGACCTGCAGCAGGTCTGGGTAGAAAGATTGCTGAGGCAGGTGATGACCAGCATGGACTCCAGATGGCTCCTCTCCACTGTCAGGGCCTGATGTCCCCCATGATGGCCTAATGACATGACAAGATTCACCAGTTCAGCTGCCACAGGGCCAATGGGTTCTGTGAAGGAGGAATGTGGATGGTGTGGCAGAGGGAACAGGAAAGCCCAGCTCCAGGGACAGCGGCTGCTCCTCCCCTCCATGGAGCCATGAGATTGTGCAGGCCCAAAGCTGTAAGTCTCCAGTGTCCAGACATCAGTGTGAACTTTCTTAATGTTTATATGTTGGCTCAAAACATTTAAAGAAAATGGATGCCCTCTACAAGGGGCCTTTTGACAAAGGGTCTCAGTGGGAATCTTTACATTCTTAGGGATCTGTGGATGGTCTGAGGTCTCTGGAAATCTCTGAAGAACACACTGACCTAAGAAATGTGGTGTTTTGCTGTTGTTGTTGTTTTTCTGGGGAGGATCTCTGTAGACTACATCAGTGTTCAGAGAATCCAGAATATTAGGAGTCCTGCCTTGTGGTGAGGTATTTTGTTTGTCTTCTAGAAGGCTTCTTAAGCCTATGTGCAAATATCTCCTGGAAATTCTGCCCTTTAATTGGGTCTGAACTGGTGTGCATGTTGCTTAGGTTCAAGCCCCTGGCTGCCTGTGGTTTTTCTAAGTGTGGGCTGGAGAAGGTTCTACAATTATCAGTGAGATGAACTCCATACATCTGTGCTTTCGAACTGGGGCATATGTCCCCCCAGGGTGGCTGATGGAGAACTGTGGGTACAGCTTTCTGGGACATCAATTTTGTCAAGTTTCAGGCAATTACTAATGCTATATTTAATATAAAATAGACATGGGTATAGTATGGAAAGAAATATAAAATTCTCATGAATTATTAAGATAAATACAAGCCTTCAAAAACATTCCATGCTAGTTATGAGGCTGCTTCAAGCTATCCCTCCAGACCCCAGGTGCTCATTGCCCTCCTTTGCAGCTAGAGGGATTCAGTAGAACATTCTGAGAAGCTCTCCCCTGCATAGCACCAAGGACTTGGCAAAACTTTGTCTACTCTTAATGGTCCAAGGTTTACCCAGGTTCCTTTACAAAAGGAGCTGAGGAGGAGACAGGCATTTGGGGCTCTGTAGAAATTTAAAGTATGGTGCAGAGATTCACAGCCTCCAGGACTCCTGGAGTTACCTGGAAGTCTCTTGGCAGGACCCTGGTCTCCAGGATCATTTATATTACATGGGAGACCAGATCAAGTACAGCCTGGCACAAACTTCTCCTGATGCCGTGCTGGAGCCTGGCCTCGGTGTCTGTCCTGGCATCTGCCCAGTGGCCTTTCACACAGTAAGGGCGTAAGTTGGGCCTTCACACTTAACATTGGCTAATATGCCTGCCTTGTTGTTATTATCATAGCTGAGTCCCGAAATGAAGCATGTTCTATGCTAACCACGTCATCTAAAATTCATTCTCCGTTTCAGACAGAAAATGCAGCCCAAGAAGAATATACTGCATTAAGATCTGAATTCACAGATACCTCTAAGTATTGGAAACCATATAACTGGGTGTTGCTTGCCAAGTGTATTTAAGCTCCCAGGACTGTAGAAGATTGGCATTGACTTAGGGATCTTGCAATAACAACTCATAGTTTGGTAGGAGGAAACAAAACTCAGTGATTTAACTAATCTCTCTTTTAAACAGGACCTTTGACTTTTCCACGAGCTTGTCCACCGATTAAAAGGAGAAGTCAGTCAAGAATCAGGTTTGTGCTTATATTTCCTTGAGCCCTTTTGCTAGAAGTAAACAGAGGCTGGGCTCCTGGCTCCACTTCTTTTCTTCCTGACTGTGCAACCTCAGGCAATATTCCTTTTACCTGCCCTCAGCCTCCATTTCCGCATCTGTAAAGTAGAGATGATAGAAATCCAACAGCAATGATGGTTGTAAGAATTAGTTAAATGGGCACACATAAATTTCTTATCAGGGTATCTGGCACATTAGAAGTGATTAATAATTCTGAGATTTTATTTTTTTTACTTGACCACATAGTAGCTTCTGGCTACCTTGATCAGAAGGTTGATGAAGGCAATGAAACAAAGAAGGAAAAACACAGGTGAGTGCCTGTGCTCTTTGGCCTCCAGAGTGACACAGGTACCTGTGGGGCCAGGGGAAGGGCCCAGCCAGGAAAAGGATCCAGGATGACAGGCTGTCCCTGCCTTCAGAAAGTTCAGTGGCTGGAGAGACACATGTTTCAAACAAGGGACAATAGTGGCATTCGGCATATTTTAAGCTAGAGGCTTATAAGAGATGTTAAGAGAGGATTGGAGAGAGCTATGATTTGAATGTCCCCCCCCAAAACTCATGTTAAAATTTAATTGCTGGTGTGAAGGTATTTAGAGGCGATGAGGTCACAAGGGCTTAAACCTCAAGAACAGAATCATGTTGTTGCAGGAGTGGGTTACCTATCATGGGAGTAGGCTGCTTATTCCAGAGTTTGGTCCCCTCTTGCTCTCTTGTGCTGCTTTGCCTTCCACCTGCAATGGGGCGATGCACCACAAAGGTCCTCACCAGATGCCAGCACCTTGATATCGGACTTCCCAGCCTTCAGAACCGTGAGCGTAAATTTCTTTTCTTTATAAATTACCCAACCTGTGTTTATAGAAACACACAATGGATAGAAAGTTGGTACTGGGAATGGAAGCTGTTACTATAATAAATACCTGAAAATGTGAAAGCAGCTTTGGAAATGAGCAATCGACAGAGGTTGAAAAGATTTGGAAGAGTAGGCTAGAAAAAGCCTAGATTTCCATAAACAGAGTGGTAAGGACAATTCTGGAGAGGGCTCAGAAGAAGAGGACAGCTGTAGGGATAACAGGAAACTTCTTACAGATTACTTGAATGGCCATGATCAGAATGTTGTTAGAAATACTGACAGTGAAGGCCATTCTGATGAGATCTCAGGTGGGAAGGGGGATGTGGATAGAAATACTGACAGCGAAGGCCATTCTGATGAGGTCTCAGGTGGGAAGGGGGATG
>NW_022436948.1:7792680-8007571 GCF_009761245.1 Sapajus apella
TGACAGCGAAGGCCATTCTGATGAGGTCTCAGGTGGGAAGGGGGATGTGGATAGAAATACTGACAGTGAAGGCCATTCTGATGACGTCTCAGGTGGGAAGGGGGATGTGGATAGAAATACTGACAGTGAAGCCCATTCTGATGAGGTCTCAGGTGGGAAGGGGGATATCTTATTGGACACTGCAGGGAAGAGCATCCTTGTTATGAAATGGCAAAGAACTTGGCCAGATTGTGTCCATGCAGTAGGGCTTTATAGGTGGAATTTAAGAGTGACTGACTAGAATATCTAGTAGAAAAAACTTCTAAGCAAAGTATTGGAGGAATCATGGAGCTACTTTTAACTGCGTACAGTAAGATCCAAGAGGGAAAGCTGACTTAGTTAAAGATGGAATTTATAATTTTAAAAAAAGCAGAATAGAAAGATTTTAAAAATTTTCAGCCTGACCATTTAAAGAATGAAAATGTGTTCGAATGAGAAAAACCAAGGTTGGTTTTTGGCCAACACACTGTTTTCTAAGGAAGACTAGTACAGATGGAAGAGGTCATCAAGACAGTGGAAGAATAACCCCAAAGGCATTTCAGAGATTTTCAAGGCTGCCCTCAGTCACAGATCCAGAGCTCTAAGAGGACACAATGGTTGATCTGGGTGCCCTTTACAGGCTCACTGCCCAGGACCACCTTGGGTCTCTATTTTTACATCCTGGTGCAGTGATTCTCAGCTGCTCCAACTGTGGTTCAAGAGGGCGCAGGTGTAGCTCCACCCACTGCTCCAAAAGGCACACGCTGTAAACAATGGCAGCATCTACGTGGTGCTAATTCTGCAGGCAGGTAGAATGCAAGAGCTGTGGGGCACAGTGACCTCCACCTAGATTTTAAAGGCTGTCATGGTCCACCTGGGGCCCAGGTAAAGACTTGTCATGGAGGCAGAGTTATCATGGAGAGTTTGACTCGGAAAATGCTGAGTAGAAATGTGGAGTTGGAACTGCTGCAGGGGTTGGGCAGGCTGCCTGAGGCCCTGGGAGCCAAACTCCTGCCCCAGAGTGCCGAGGACAAGGAGTCAAAGCAGGTTATTCTGGAGCTTCATGTTGTTCTTGCTGTTGGGTGTTAGATTGATTAATACCTGGGACCAGTTGTCTCTTTCTTCTTGCCTATTCTTCCCTTTTGGAATGGGAATGTCTAGCTTATGTCTGTCCCACCATTGTATTTTGGAGGCATGTAACTTGTTAATTTCACAGGTTATAGCTGGAGAGGAAGTTGCCTTAGGATAAATCATGCCTTGAGTCTCCCCATTTTTAAGTCAGATTGGACTCTGGGCTTTGGACTTTTGGGTTGATGCTGAAATGAATTAAGACTTTTGGGGCTATCAAGATAGAATGAATGCATTTTGTATGTCAGAAAAACATTAGTTTGGGGGGGTCATGATTGGAATTCTGTGGTTTGAATGTCCCCTCCTGCTTTACTCTGTTTTCTGTTGCTTAAACTGAATACCTGACACTGGGTAATTTATAAAGAAAATCAATTCATTTCTTACAATTCTGAGGAATTCAAGGTTAAGGGGCCACACCTGTTGAGAGCCTTCTTGCTGCTGGGGACTCTGGAGAATCTCAATATGGCTCAGGATATCACATGGCAAGGGTATAAAAATGAGAGCAAAGCTGGCTTTTAAACAGACTCATTCCTGTGAAAACTGATTCATCCAATAATTCATCTATGGATTAATCTTCTCATGAAGTCAGAGCCCTTATGACCCACTCATCTCTTAAACACCCCACCTATTAATACTGCTGTTATGTTGAGACTTTTCAACATTCTTTTTGAAGGGGACAAGTAATCAAAACATAGCACTTCCAAAACTTGTGTTGGAATTTAACTGCCATTGTGATGGCATTAACAGGTGGGACCATTAAGAGGTGATTAAGCCATGAGGACTTCACCATCATGAATAGGATAATGTTAATATTGCAGGAGTAAGTTTGTCATTACGAGAGTGGGCTCGTTATAATAGCATGTTTGGCCATCTCTTGCTCTCTCGTCCTCTGCCTGGTGATGGCACAGCAAGAAGCCCTCACAAGATGCCAGCACCTTGACACTGGACTTCAGAGTTGTGAGAATACATTTTATAAATATATTTTCTTTATTAATTACACAGTCTATTGTAGTCATAGAAACACAAAATGGACTATAAGGGAAATGAGGGCACAATCTGGAAGGAAAAAAGGTGAACTTCAGCAGGATGGAGAGCAAAGCAAAGGATTGGGGAGCAGAAGCAGAAGTGTGGGGAGACCCAGTGGAGGCAGTGCAGGGAGAAGAAGGGGAAGAGGTATGTGAAGGCAAGAAGTAGAGCTCACAGCAGGTTTTGAACTTCTTCACAGGTGGAAGGAGGGGAATGGGACACCTGGCACAGACAATTGACAGAGGTACAGGCAGGCCGTGCTAGAGGTGCAGGCAGGCAGATGAGATGAACTGGGTCAAGACAAACTTTAAGCAGGTTCCCATGCCAGAGCACAGTGCTAGATCAAAGGAGCTCAAGGATTCTAGTCCGGGGGTTATCATAACATACGTCATCCTGAGACCAAGGTCCCCAGGTGGCTCCAGTTTTGAAGTACATAGACCTTTACATCCTACTTTGAATGAAATCCTCAAAGAGCCTCAGATTTCTTCCATATACCTGTCTTACTGTATATCCAGCTCCCTCTGACTAGGCTAGAGTATGGGCCATTGAGGGTGACATTGTGATTGACAATGACAACCACTAGACCCAGAGAAGCAGTGTCTGAGTCACTGGCTCAACACAGGAATTAGAATTTGATGAAGATGCTGCTGGATGCAAAGACAGTCTGACTGTAGGAGCCAGCTCCCATGAGATAGTGAGAAAGTTGGGACATTCTATTAGAGCAGATCCACCAGCTAGGAGGCTGAACTAGTAGGGAACAGACCCAGAGGGTCCCACGGTCTTGCTTCTCAAAGTGTGATCTGAGCACCAGCAGCACAGACATACTCTAAAAGATTTCAGAAATGCAGCCGCAGTCCCACTCCAGACTTTTTGAATCAGAAATTGAATTTAAACAAGATCTCCAGGTAATTCAGCTGTATTGTCAGAAGCTTTGAGGAGCTCTGTGTTGGAGAGACACCGTGAAGTAGGCCGAGAGAATAATGAAACAATGCTAGCTAACAGTCACCTGTGAGCTAGAACATATTACATGCTCTTATCAATATTTTAAGCTTTACAGCTGTGGTCCCCAACCGCCCCCCACCCCGGGCCACAGATGGGTAACCAGTCCTGGACTGTTAGTAACTGGGCTGCACAGCAGGAGGTGAGCGAGGGAAGCTTAATCTGCATTTATAGTCACCCACCCTTGCTCACATTTTGCCTGAGCTCCACCTTCTGTCGAATCAGTGGCAGCATTAGATTCTCATGGCAAACTCCACTTGGAACTGCACATGCAAGGGATCTAGGCTGCATGCTGCTTATGAGAATCTCATGCCTGATGATCTGTCACTGTCTCCATCACCCCCAGATGTGGCTGACTCGTTGCAGAAAAACAAGCTCAGGGCTCCCACTGATTCTACATAATGGCGAGTTGTATAATTATTTCATTTTATATTACAATGTAATAATAATAAAAATAAAGTGCAAAATAAATGTAATGCGCTGAGTCATCCTGAAACCATTCCCCAACTCCCCCAACCATGGGCCATGGGAAAATTGTCTTCCATGAAACCAGTCCCTGATGCCAAAAAGGTTGAGGACCAATACTTTATAGCACCTCCCTTAAAAGTATATGTCCATTTTCCAGAAAGGGAAACTGAGACAAAGAAACATTTCTTGCCCTGGGTCTCGTGAGTGAATGACATTGTTGAGTATTCACCATCTGCCCGACTCTAGTGAATGCTGCTCAGAGGAGGGTGTTTGGTTGCAAAGAAGCGAAAACATGACTAACGGTGGTTTAAACTTGGGTTAACTATTGCTGAATGAGGAGTCAGGAAGGGCAGTCTGGGGGTTGATTCAGCAGCCACATGACACTGAGTTGCTGTGTCCACCTCTCTGAAATTTCCATCATGGCCAAAAGACACCTCTGGTTTCAAGCCTCAGGTCCTGGCTCTTATGGGAGGTAGGGGTTGAAGAGGACAGTGAGAGATCTCTTTCCCCAAGCTTTCTTTCCATCAGGGAGGAAACACCGCTCCCAGACTCCCCCTGGCAGATTCCCTTTCGGCACAAAGTCTGGAACGGGTCACATGGTCAGCTTATCTGCAAAGGGTGCTGAGGAAGAGAGTTTATCGGTTCTTCCACTTCATAGTGGGAGGTGTGCATGGGAGGAGGGAGTTGGGAAAGGGTTTTGGAATGGGATCCCAGTAGGTTCTGCCCTAACCAGCTTTGTAGCCTTGGGGAGGCCACTTTACTTTCTTTAACCATAAAACGAGGGACTTGGACTGAAAGAGATCTAAAGCCTCTTTTCTGTATAGAATAATTTATCCTAGAGCATCAAGTCCTCTTGACATACCCAAAATGCACATGCAAAACAATGACTGATTGGGGCTGTCCTTGGCATTGGGAATTTGAAGCACGTAGGAGATGGTTGATCTGCCTGGATGGGTTCTCTTCCCCCAGGCTGTAGAATCAAAAGTGTGTCCCGAGCAGCTGGGCTGTAGGCACTTCAGGGACCACTGATTACAGTGTGAGGCAGAGCTGCTGCTGTTAGCGGTCACTGAGGCGGCCTTATTAACCCGGCTGCCTTGTGGAAGGTAGCCTGGGACTCACAAGGTCAAATGGTGGACACAACAAAAGACTGTGTGTGTTTCGGTTGAGCCCTCTCGTTATTCGGGGTAGGGTGTGCCCCCTTGTCCTTCTTTTTTCTTGATTCATGTCTAAGATGGGTTGTCACATCTACCTGTCCACAGTTGCTTATGGGGTGAGACTCAGATTAACAAACCTGACTGAATACCTCGACCACTTGCCAGCTAGAAAACACTGGGCAATTTGCTTAGCCTCATTTAAGCCTCGATTTCATGATCTGTAAAAGACGTAATAATATTTCACAGGAGTGTTGCGATGATGAAGTAATATGATGTGTGTGTCACGTAAAGCCTGAAATTAAGGCTTGGTACGGTGTGCTGCGTTCAAATCTGGCCAAATCAGCAGTGCCTCTACTGGCCTAACCACAAGAGCCTCTCTCCATTCTACTCTTGCAGTTAAGGCTTCAGTCAAGCAACCTTCCTTATCAAGTGGACCTGGCACAGCTCCTACTTATCCCTGAGTAGTGGGTATCAGTTTCCTGCCAGTCATGGAGTTGTTCAAAGCCCATCACATGCTCCTGCAAGGACCAGGGGGCACCTCACCCTCTTGTTACCACCCGCTGCCCCTGCCTGTTCACTCTGCTCCTGAGGGCAATGCCTGTGTGGCTGGCATCCAGTGCTGTGTCCACCTCTTCCAAGCTGCAAGTGTATGTGAATAATAACTGCTGTCAATCTCATCTTTTAAGCATCGAGTGTAATGTGTTTGGTCATCCTCATAATTCTAGTGCAGGATCTCTCCCTCACCAATGGGGTGAACAGGAGGGAACGAAAACAATGTGTACAATATTTAGACACTGCAAGGTACATATTTAAAGCCCAGAAAATGTTAGTTAAGGCCAATTATTGTTTTTCATTTTGAAAAAGGACAATAATTTGAGTTTCTTTTAATGAAATTTGGTTGGCAGTATGGTTAGCTCATTGTTAGTCTTAGGTATCTCCAAAGAGCTTCTCTGGAATTTTCCTTCCCTCATTAGTGATTATAAAGATATGCTAATCATCAACTGTGCACCAAATGGCAGCTACATGCTTGAGACCAACACTGAAAATCAGTCATGAAATCACTGCATATCTGAACAAGGGCCACGAGAAGAGGCACAGGTGGGTTGATGGGCTTGACCAGAGTCGCCCAGCAAATTCAGTGTCAGAGCATAGGAACTAGATCTCCTGATCCAACCATCTTTCCCTGCACCCTCCCATCTAGCTAAAGAAGAGAAATGTAAACACTGTGGTAATTGCAAACAAGGATAAGCATCACTTGGCAAAGCAATATGTGTACTTGAGTTGGCCGTATGGAAAATCCAGTGAAGGATACGGGGGTGAATGGTCAGTTGTTGTGTGTCATTGGTGGGATGGACACTGTGGCCTTCTTGGCTGTTCTTTGCATGAGACGCTTCCTGGGGGTGATGGTCCAGTTAAAACTCCTCTTAAAGTTTAAATAAAACTAACTCAAATCAGTATGTTATACTTCACCAATCTGGTGTCTCAACCAGGGAAGCTTATGCCAAAATGACAAAGAAGTTCACCCTCCTCAGGGCTGAGTTCTGGCTCCTCCTGATCAGTTTCTAGTAGGCGAAACTATGTTCCCTGAGGCTAAAGGACTTCACATTCTGGACACTGCCAGCTGGGAGGAGCTCTGTTGCACCACCAGGGTGGCCCCAGAGCCTGATGTTGCTGTCCAGATCTGGGGAGTCTAAGGAAATTCTCACTGCTGCTAGTAGTGTTTGGCAGGCTAATGCAACATGTCCGGCCTTACCACACTCTCCTGCTGTCCCCAGTGGCTGCTTTTTATGGCTATGCAAGTAAACGCCATCAACCTGAGAAGGTGTGTCATAAACTGAGCTTTTACCTCTGGTCCCTGCCCTGCCCCATGGTGGGCAGGGGCTCAGCCAAGGGTGGGTCATATTGTAATTGGATTAGACCCCAGTGTTAGTGTTATTATTTTATAGGAACTCACACAACCATTTCCCCAGGGTGCAAGCCTGCCATCAGTATGGCTGGGCTGGTGAATTTGCTGGCATCAGCAACCTGAGACCTAGAACTTCTGTAATTCTCTTGTGCCACCACACCTTCTTCCATGGTAAATGCTAGTTCATTCGATTAATTTTAAAAAAGCAGCAAGGTGCTTTTTATTTAGTGTACACTTATATAGGCTCTATGAATATAGGAGGAAAGATGGAAAATTCCAGCCTTCACAGAGCCAATACTTCCAGTGGTACTGCCATTTCCTGCCATGGGCTGAAATCAAGATCAACTTCATTTGCACATGTTTTATGCAAAGGGAAGAATTTCTCTTTCTGTAGGATCTATATTATCCTACTCTGCAAACTCCCAGGGTTTGTATCAGCAATTAGCACACTATGTAGCACTGGGCAAGCTGGGAGGTTGACGGGAGGCGGCTTTGTCAGAGGACAGTGCCAGAACTCCACCTGCCTGTAAAGCCAGGACCAGCCTGGTTCCGGCACAATGTCCTGTTTCATAAGAGTTCATTTTCTCTGCATCATGTCTATGTACAGGGGTAAGCAACCAGGGATTTCTCTGCGCTTACCTTGGCATCTCCATATGCAGATGCTTGTCAGGGGCCCAGTCTAGGTTGCTAGAATAGAATTGGCTGGGCTCCCTTCATCTGCTGATAAGACAAAGGAGTAGTGTCAGACAGGAGCAGTCACTCCACCATACTCCATTAGCCTCATTTTCACTGGATCATTGAACCCCCTACCTTAGGTGAGACCCACCATTCTACCCCCCTTAGCTACCTACAAACCCACTCTGGGGCAATGGGCTGTATGCAGTTTAAAAATCTGTTCACAAATTCTTTGAAACCCTCTTGAAAAGGTGGAACCTGTTTTCCTCCTCTTGAATGTGGCTGGACTTAGTGACTTTGCTAATGAATGGGTGGGTGAGAAAGCAACATGAGATACAAGGTAATAAAAGATCCTGTGGTTTCCTGTTTGTTTTCTCTCTTGGATTACTCTCTCTGAATGGTACTAGCTGCCCTTGCCTGAGAATCCCTACAAAGAGGAGCATCTGATGAGGAAATGAGAACTTCAGCCAGAAGCCAACAATAAATTGAGAGCTTCTATTAGCAGTGCATTCTCTAGCCCCAATCAAGCCTTCAGATGTCAAGGTTCCTGCCAGCATTTTGGCTGCACTTCGTGAGAGACTTTGAGTCGGAGCCACCTACCTAAGCCACTCCAAAATTCCTGACCATAAAAAACTTTGAGATAATAGATGTTTGTTGTTTTAAACTACTACCTCTTAAGGTAGTTTTTAATGTAGCAGTAGATAATTAATATAAGGCACTATTATATTCTTAAAACCTTCTAAGAATCTTACCCCAAACCACCAGCTTTATTACTGTCAGGGTATCATAACGATAGGTTGTAAGGTACAACTTGTATTAGGCTAGTTAACAATTGTGTTAATCAGGCTAGTTAACACTAGCTACTGTAACAAACAAGACCTTCCCCACTCCCACCAAATCACAACGGTTTAACAGAATAAAGGTTTAGTTCTCCTTTATGAGAAGCCTGTTGTAGCAAAAACATCTGGGCAGATTGCAGACCAAGATCACTGAGGGAGAGGAGAGAGGAATGGAAGAATTAACTATATGGTCAGAAACACCTGGACTCAGGGAGAGGAGCATCACACATGGGGTGCAGTTGGGGGGGCTAGGGGAGGGACTGCAGGGGGGTGGGGAGGGATAACATGGGGAGAAATGCCAGATATAGTCAAAGGGGAAATAGAGGCAGCAAACCATCTGGTTATGTATGCACCTATGCAACAACCCTGCATGGCCTGCACATGTACCCCAGAACCTAAAGTAAAATAAAATAATATAATAATAAAAAAAGAAAAGGACACACAACCTGTTGGCTCAAATCAATTACTGCCACCAACCTAGCTACCTGGAAGGCTACTGGGAAATGTGGAGGAGTCCCAGAAATATTTGACAACTGCTATTGTCACTGCCACACAACCCTATCAAACACTGCATGCTCTCACTAATAGGCAGGTGTTGAACAATGAGAACACATGGACACAGGGAGGGGAGCATCACACACTGGGGTCTGTTGGGGGGGACTAGGGGAGGGACAGCGGGGAGTGGGGAGTTGGGGAGGGATAACATGGGAGAAATACCAGATATAGGTGATGGGGAGGAAGGCAGCAAACCACTGCCATGTGTGTACCTATGCAACAATCTTACATGTTCTTCACATGTACCCCAAAACCTAAAATGCAATAAAATATATATTTTAAAAAAAAAAAGAATCTGAAAAAAAAATAAAAAATAAAAGCCAGAAAATACATGGCTTTAAAGAGATATGTAATCCATGCCTGTGTTTCCTGCACCAGCCTGGGGATTAAAATGAGAAGGATATTAATCATAATAAACAGTATTCTCTAGATACTGTCAATAATTATTATTGCTCCCTGTAGAAAATCCCCATCTCAAATTGTTTTTTCAGGGAATCCCCAGGGAATGCCTCCCAGGCATTTGAGCCAAACGTAATCCGATACCACCAGGATCTGCCTTTTCCTTCTTCTCTCCTTTGGGGCAGTGTCCATTGCTGCACTCTCTGCCAAAGCCACTATGAGCAGAAATCAGCCTGTCAGGTGATGAGCAAGCACCGTGCTTCCAGCACAATAGGAACAGACTGATGACACGTCTCTCCTCCTTGGGTCTTACTTGGTCCCTTAGAAAGCTAAGCTTTTCTTTTTTTGGAAAAGCATTCCATGCTCATGGATAGAAGAATCAGTATCATGAAAATAGCCCATACTGCCCAAGGGGAGGGGAACATCACACACCAGGACCTGTGAGGGGTAGGCTGAAAGGGGAGGAAGAGCATTAGGACAAATATCTAATGCATATGGAGCTTAAAACCTAGATGATGGGTTGATACGTGCAGCAAATCACCATGGCACATGTATACCTATGTAACAAACCTGTACATTCAGCACATGTATCCCAGAACTTAGAAGAAACAGCTCTTCAGAACTCACACTTAAGTCTGTGGTCAGAATCATTCTCTAAAACAAAGATGGTGCTGGGCACTCACTCCACCACCTGCTTGCACCCACCTTCTGTGGTTCATTTCTTCTACCTTCTCCTCTGGCCATCCCTCCACTCATAAGCATCCTATAAGCACCTTTATCACATGTCTTATGAGGAGAAGAGACACCTGCAGAATAGTGGAATTCATGCTGGTGGATGATACAAGAATGCTGTAGTTCAGCTTCATTTGATTTATGGCTACTAGGAATACATTGCCTATTAGAGATGAGAAGTTGTTTTAAATTGTGTTGTATTTTTAATTGTGTTGTATTTTTCAGCCTATCCTTGAGCCTGTGCTTATTAAACTTTCCCACCCTTCCTCTTACTTTTCAAGAGATTTTTAAATATATTCCTTGAGCACATTGTAACTGCACACCTACCACGTGTAGTTCTGGGACACAGGACTCCCTGAATGTGTGAACTTCCACCTGAATCCGCCTTTTCTTTGATAGGATTTTCCAAACTTCCCTACTGTTTCTTTTCCTAAATAAAAGTTTGGAGAAAAAGATTATAAAGTATTTCTCAGACTTCCTGGAAATTTTATTTAGCATTTTGATAAGTGAAGTGTAAAGAAGTTGAACTATGCAGATCAAATTCCTCTTAAAATACACAAAGCCTCATACAAATGAGAGGAAACGTGCTTTGTGAAACCATGGTTTCGGCTTTTCTGAACCAAAAGCACTTGAAAAAAATAGTTTGAGACATTCAGCAATTCTACACTGTGGCTAGGCTCACCCATCCCTAATTTCAAGGGAAATTAAATCCATCTGTTTCTCATTCACTGTCACTCAGCTCACCAAGATGCTATTCGGCAAGAGTGATGGGACGTCCAAGAAGTCGTGCAGGCTGTTTTTGAGCCATGTTGTTCTCAGCTGGGAAGTGGGCTTGGTCAACTCCCTCGGTTCAGCTCCTTTATCTTCTGCATGGTACCCACAAAGTCCTATAGGATTTGAAACTCTGAAGTCAACTTATAGTGATATAAGGACTCTTTGGCATGTCAATGGGTCCAGTCCCCTGCCTCGGGGTGGTTTTATAACCCAGTCCTTTTGACTCCAGTTTAGTTTTGCCTTCATTGCTCATCTGTTCTTGTGATCAACAACCTTCCCTCTCAAAAAACTCTTGCTTATAACTTTCCTGAAAGGCACCTGTACTGTAGTGGACACTGTTAATGCATCATGCAGCTCTCCTAGGAGAGCCTTTACTGGATCTCTGTCCCCATCGCTCAACTTCTGAAAGATTTGTCACAAGCTAGCACATGGGGCTCACAACTCTGAGGCCCTTGGTTATGTTACCTTTATCCCAGGAGAGGGACCAGGAGTCTCTCACTCCCACTTGGTCAAGGAGTTGTAAATGTTGACAGGTGACATAGTTTGGATTTGTGTCCCTGCCCAAGTCTTGTGTAAAATTGTGACCCCGAGTGTTGGAGGAGAGGCCTGGTGGGAGTGACCAGATCATGGGGGCAGGTTTCCGTCTTGCTGTTCTTATGAGAGTGAGTGAGTACTCGCTAGACCTTGTTGTTTAAACGTGTGTGGCACCTCCCCCTTTGCTCTCTTCCTTCTGCTCCAGCCATGTAGGACGTGCCTGCTTCCCCTTGACCTTCTGCCATGATTGAAATTTTCCTGAGGCCTCCCCAGACATGCTACCACCTGTCCAACCTGCAGAACTGTGAGCGATTAAACCTTTTTTCTTTATAAATTACCAAGTCTCAAGTAGTTCTTTAAAGCAGCATGAGAACGGGCTAATGCAGCAGACCTGCAGGAAGGAGCTCCAGAGTCAGCTCTGCCTTCCATCTCATTGACAGCCACCATGCTTTCATTTAAATGCATTTCCTTGAGTTGCAGGGATATCTGAACAACACTCCATATTCCTGATAGAGATGGAAAAAGCAGAACAAATCCCTAGACACTCATCGTCTGGTTCCCTCATAGCTCTGGCTCTGACACTAGGGAAACGTATGAGGCTGCTTCTGCTCACCCATGACTCCCTCAGTGGGAGATTGGAGCGGGGTGGCAAAGGAACGACAGTCAGCATTCTCGGCAAACAACCCACAGAGTAGGCACTGCCGATGCTGGGTCAGTGGGCAAAGGATGATGTGTTTTCAGGGAAGTATGCCCAGAACCGGCCACCAGCTCCTGGATAAGCCCTGACATGTGGCATTTGTTCAATCAATATTTGATGTTGAACCAGTAAAGCCCTCCATAAAGTATGGCAAAGCATGAAGATTGCCTCACTCAAGAGGATTATAATGCTTCCAAGGAGAAGCCACAGAGCTGAGTGCTTAAGAGTTTGGGATGCTGAACAATGAGAACACATGGACACAGGGAGGGGAACATCACACACCAGAGCCTGTCAGGGGGTGGGGACTAGGGGAGGGATAGCAGGGGGTGTGGGGATTGGGGATGGACAGCCTTAGGAGAAATACTTAATGTAGGTGACAGGGGGTTGGATGCAGCAAACCACTATGGCACATGTATACCTATGTAACAAACCTGCATGTTCTGTGTTCTGCACATGTACCCCAGAACTTAAAATATAATGAATAAAAAATAAAGAAAAGAGTTTGGGATGCTTAGGTTTGAATCCACCTCGTCTGTTCATCAGCTGAGTGACCTTGGGCAAGCCCCATAAACGTTCTGGGCTTTTGTTTTGACATTTGTCAATAGGAGCTCGTAATAGTACCTGCTTTTGCATCAGGGATTAAATGTGTAAATTCATGTACAACTGTAAGAACAGTACCCAACATTTAGAGTGTGCTTCGTAAATGCTAGATGTGATTGTTAGTTGCAACCTCACAGATTATTAATGTCATGTTGGGGGAAGTTCTGGGGCACTACACAGCTCTAGAAGAATGAGCTAGGTGATGTTAATCACACATGAGAAGAGCATTCATAAAATGCTCCCCAGCTTCATCATTTGCGGATTGAATAGTCATAGCCTCAGTCTTCCCTTAAGTGTGGAACTCAGACCATCAGCGTGGGTATCACTTAGCAGCTTGTTACAAATGTGGAATCTTAGGAACCACCCCAAATCTAATAGCTCAGAATTCCATTTCAACTAGCTCCCCAGTGATTGGCATGCACATTAATTTTAAAATCCAATTTATTGTTGTAAAATAAGATAAAGATCTATTTAAACTGTCCTAGTTGATGTGCTTTGAGCAATGTATAAACCTGTGAATCATCATTGCCACGAAGATTCAGAATATTTCCATCACCCCAAGAGTTTCAGTCCATTTCTTCCTCCACCCTTGACCCCAGGCAACTTCTGATTAACTTTCTGTGCCTACAGGTTATTTTCAATATTTTAGAATTTGTATACATGAAATCATATAGTACGTACTTCTGGCTCATTTTGCTCAGAAGCATGGCTTTGAGGTTCATCATATTGTTTTTCTCATCAGTAGATCATTGACTTTTCTTGTATTCCATTGTATGGGCAGGCCATATTTTTTTTAAATCCATTTACCAATTGATAAATATTTAGTTGGTTTACAGATATTTCTGGCTTTTATGAAGAAGGCTTACATGAACAGTATTGCACAGTTGGCCCTCTGTCTCTGTGAGTTCAACTAACCATGGATCAAACATATAAACAGAAAAACAATAAAACTAGAATACAACAATAAAAATAATAGGTTTCAAAAACAATATAGCAACCAACTATTTACATAGCATTTACATTGTATTGTCTATTATAAATAACCTAGAGATAGTATATGAAAGGATAGATGTAGGTTATATGCAAATACTATGCAATTTCATATAAGGAATTTGAGCATCCTTGGATTTTGGTATCTGAAAAAGATCCTGGAACCAATCCCCTTCAGATGCCAAGGGATGACTGTCCAAGTCCTTGAGCGGACAGACGTTTTCTTTTCACTTGGGTAATGCTTAAGAATGGAATGTCTGAGTCTTATATATGTTTAATTTTTTAAGAAACTGTCAGTCTTCCACAGTGGTTGTGCTATTTTGTATTCTCTTTAGCAGTATACAACAGTTCCATTTGCTCCAGGTACTCACGAACAATTGGGGTAGTCTTTTCAGTTCCATTCATTCTAATGCGTGTATCATGATGTCTCATTGTGGTTTTAATTTGAATTTCTACAATGAATAATGTAGAATAATGTATTCATATGTTGGCTGGCCATTCATATATTTTCTTTTTGTGAAGAATCTGTTCAGATCTTCTGCTCACAATTTAATTGACTTTTTGTCTTCTTATTGAGTTGCAGGACTTCTTTATATATTCAGGATACAAGTGCTTTGTCATATATATAGTTTTGCCCAATTTTGCAGTTTGTCTTTATTTTCTTAATTGTTTCCCTTAGAAATTTTTTTAAGTTTTGATAAAATCCAATGATCATTTTCCTCCTTGTTTATACGACTTATGTCCTATCTAAGAAACCCCAAAGTCACAAAAATGTTCTTGTATGTTTTCCCTAGAAGTTTTATATTTCTAGCTTATATATATAGGTCTACAATCCCTTTTACTATTTGTGTATGGTGTGAGGTTCGGTGTAGTTGTTTTTTTTTTTTCTTCCATATGAAGATTTGGTTATTCTAGTACCATTATTGAAAAGACTCTCTTTTCCTCATTGAATTTTTTCTGGCATGTTCACCAAAAATCGGTTGGCCTTATATGTGTAGGTCTACTTCTGGAGTCTATTCTGATCCATTTATAAATGTCTACTTTTTTGTAATTACTACCGTCTTGATTACTATACCTTCACAATAAGTATTGAAATAATTACCATAAATCCTCTAAATTGATTATTTTTAAAAAATCTAGGGCCAGGTGCGGTGGCTCACACTTGTAATCCCAGCACTTTGGGAGGCTGAGGCAGGCGGATCACTTGAGGTCAGGAGTTCAAGACCAGCCTGGCCAACATGAATAAACCCCGTCTCTACTAAAAATACAAAATTAGCCAAGTGTAGTGGCGCATGCTGGTAATGCCAGCTATTCGGGAGGCTGAGGCAGGAGAATAGCTTGAACTCAGGAGGTGGAGGTTGTGGTGAGCTGAGATCACACCATTGCACTCCACCGTGGGCAACAAGAGCTAAACTCCGTCTCAGAAAAAGAAAAAAAAAAAAAGAAAGAAAGAAAAAATTTGGCTATTCTGAGTCTTTTGTACTGTGACATCAATTTTAGAATCTGTTTGATAATTTTTCCAAAACAGCTGGTTGAAAGTTTGGTTGGGATTGTAATAAATCTACTAACCAATTTAGGGAAATTGACATTTTCTTCCATGAGTCTTCCAACCCATGAGTATGGTGTATCTCTCCATGTATTTAGGTGCTCTTTAATTTCTCTCTGTAATGTTTTGTAGTTTTCAGTTTAGGTTGTACATAGATCTTGTCAAATATATTCCTAAATATTTTATTTTTGAAGCTATTGTAAATAAAGTTTTAGCTTTTATTTTCCAAATTTGTTTTGCTGGTATTTAAAAATGCAATTGATTTCATATAATAATCTTTTATCATGTGACCTTATTAAATTAATTTATCAGTTCTGGTGGTTTGCTCTAAGGGTCTCCCGGTGCTCCTTCTTAGCTTTTCAGTCTAGTTCGAGTTAAACTGTATCATTTTATATGAATATAAGAATCTTACAAGTGTGTATATCCATTCACTACCCCACCACTTTTATGTTATTATTTATGTATGTATGCATACATATATGTAGAATCCACATACATACATATGTAGAATCCACAAGACACTCTTAGAATTATAAAATATATCCATATATGTTTTAAATAAAGAGAAAACAGTTTTTTCTCTAGATATTTACTATTTCTGATGCTATTTCTTCCTTCCTGAAGATGTGAGTTGCCATCTGATGTTTTATGTCTCTTTAGCATGAAAAACTTCCTTTAATATTTTTTATACTATGGATATATAGAAGCAATTTTTCTTGGTTTTCATTATTTGGAAGATGTCTTTATTTTGTCTTAATTCTTAAAGGAGATATACATATATCTGGAAACAAACATATTTATCTGGAAATAGAATCGAACTTGACAGTTTTTTTTCTCTTAGCACTTCAAAATATTATTCTACTGTCTTCTTCTCCCTATGGTTTCTTATCAGATTCTGCGATCGTTAGAATAATTGTTTTCCTGTATGTAATGTAAGATTCTTTTTTTGCTCTCTTCAAAGGTTTCTTTTTATTGTTGGTTTATAGCAGTTTGATTTGAATATTTTAAACATGGTTTTCTGCATATGTAATCTATATATATAGTGATATAATATATTATCTCCTGTTTGGGGTCCTCTGAGTTTCTAGAATATGTACATCTTTCCTCAAATGGGGATCATTTTCTGTCATTATTTTGCAAATATTTCTTCCACATTCTCTTTCAAGCATTGCTTTTTGCCTGTACATTAGACATTTGACATTATAACACAGGTTCCTGATGTTTGACAAATTCTTTTCGTCTTTTTTTTCTTTCATGTCTTTAGTTTGGATAAATCTACTAATTTATATTAAAGCTCAGCTATCCTTCTTTCACCTCCATTCTGCTGTTCAATTCATCCAGTAACAGTTTTATTACAGATAGTTTATTTTTCAGTTCTAAAATTTTAATTTGATTCTTTTCATATATTCTATGTGTTTAGTGAGACTTCTTAAGTTTTCATTTATTGCCTATTTTCTTTACCTCATTAAGCATAGTTTCAATAGCTGTTTTACAACCTTTATGTAATAATTCCAACATCGGGGCACCCCAGGGTTAGGTTCTCTTGACTACATTTTCTCTTGAGAGTAAGCCACATTTTCCTGATTCTTCATTTGTCTTTTAATTTTGAATTGTATCCTGAACATTGACAAAGATATGTTGTAGAGATTCTGAATTCTGTTCTCTTTCTGCAAAGTATGTGGATGTTTACGTAGCGGGCTAGTTAGAGTTAAACTTCAAACTTGGTCTTGCCAGTGGTTACACAGTAGTTACGATCTCAGCTTGGTCTGGTGCAGTCTGCCCTCGCTTTGCATGGTTCAGTGACTTGTCCAGAGCTTATGCACAGAGTCAGGGATTCCCATTTTATACTCTCTTCTTTCTTGGATTTCTTCCATCCTCCAGTAGCCCTTGGGACCTTCTCTTTTTTTCATGAGACAGAAAAATGGTGAGCTATTTACAGGAGCTTTAGTTGACCTATGACACATCCCAACTGCAACTATCCTTAGGGTAAGGCTGAAAAAAATGAGAATTTCCCCCACGCTGGCTGCTTCCTGTGAACTTCACCTCTCCTGTGAAGTGTGCTTGCTTTGGTTCCCTCTCTAGGGCCCTTGGTTAGTTGGTTTTATGTATTTTTCCAGCACTTATAGTTGTTACTGTGGGAGGATTTTTTTTTTTTTTTTTTGCCAGAAACAGAACTCTCGTTGGCGTATTTCCTATTTCCTTGATTTCTGTCTTCTTAAAATATTTTCTTCCTTCTATTTTGGGTTCAATTTATTCTTCTTTTTCTGATTTCTTAAGGCTGTAGAAGAAATCTTTGTTTTTTCTTCTCAAACACCTGAAACTATAAATCTTCCTTTAAGCACTCTTACTGATTCTATTTTTTCTTAAAATTTTAATATTGTGTCTGTCATGAATTACTTTGTGTTGCTTTTTATTTAAAAAAAAATTCCATTAAAATAGAATCTTGATTACTGAGTTTTTCAGCAACCCTTAAATGTTGCCCCTGAGGCAAATGTCTCCCTGTCTCACTCACCACACCCCAGTTTTATGGGAAGAACCAGTGGGGAACCACTTACCAGAGTGGGCAAGGGCCTGTGAGCCGCCCAGTTGGAAGGCCTGGCTCCAGAGACGGAATGCTACCCTGAGGCATGGCAGGCTAGGTCATGATGTCAGGACAGCCTTATGAGAGGTGGGTGGGAAATGGGAGAAGTTCCTTTATCTCCTTTACAAGGTGTGCAGCAGGGGTGTGGCTTCCTTCTTTGGGAACCCAGTATTCAAACCCCCAGGGAGACCATGCAGACGAGCAGGTGCAGAGGTTGTGGGGAGCATGTTTGGGTTCCAACCCCACAGCAGTGTCTAGGCATGCGTGTTTACAACTCCTGAAACCCCCATGTGTTAGAGTGCACTCTTTCAGCTTTGCCCTCTGCAGGTGGCTTGTGTTAATCAGCTCAGTTTGACCCTCTGCCTTATCACAAGGACAAACTCTGTGCATAAACTCTGGACAAGTTAGTGGGTGGCCACTGAACCATGCTTAGAGAGAATATTTTATGTTCTAAAATAGAAGTGTGGAGAATAGATTGGCAATATATCTATTCTCCACACATCTATTGAGAGAGCGATGGTGGCGGTGGCCGGAACTAAGCATGGGGAGACTAGAATGGGAGAGAAGAAGCTGACTTCAGAGCAATGCCAGGGGCAGCATGGTTAGGGATTGGTGATGAATTAGATACAGGTGGTGAGGGAGTGGGAAAAGGCAAGGTTAGCTTTCAGGTTTCCAGCACTGGATGAGGCGGTTTGGGGAGATAGGCAACACTTAAGAGCATTATCCTCAAAACAATGGGGTGTGACTGTTGACTCAGCAAAACAAAGCAAGTGTTGAGGACCTCAGCTTGTGGTCTGAGGGATGCCGAATCACACTGAGGCAACATATCTGAGTTGCTGGCTTGCCAAGGAAGGGTTTTCCCTAACCTTTTTAGTAGGAGATATAAAATAACGACAGTGGCAGACCCAGAATTATGAAATGCATCTAGAAATCAATTATTTTCAAGTATCTCAGTGCTATTGAGAAATCAGCAAGCTTTGTGACAGCAGTTGGGAGAGGAAGCCAGGTATATGATTAACTTGGAGAGGGCACAATTAGCCTCTGGCTATTTGGAAACCAGGTTTGAAAAGTCCTCTTGTTTATAAAATAGTAGAGGTAATTTCCAAGGAAGAATGTTCTTTGTTCTCTGCACTGAGAACCAGAAACTATCTCCAAAGGAGTGTCTACCGGCATAACTTCCATGTAGCTATGGTCAAACTAAAATGAAATGTCTGCTAGAAGTCAGCTTTTTCTGTCCGTTCTGCAGAAATGGGAAATTCAGGACAGTTACAGTAACCCAGAGAAAGCTTCTGTCTCTTCCAAAGCAAAGATTCTTCTAGTTTATTTATATGATTCTGATTAGTGGGAAGGTTGAAGAAGATCAACTGGTGATGAAATGGATGGGAAAAAATAACGTTATGGATTGAATTGTATCCCTTCAAAAAGATATGTTGAAACCCTAACCCCCCCAGTACCTTGGAATGTGACCTTATTTGGAAATAGGATCTTTAGAAAGGTAATCAAGTTAAAATGAGGTCGTTAGGGTGGTCCCTGATCCAATATGACTGGTGTCCTTATAAAAAGGGGGAAATTTGGACACAGCGACAGGCACAAAGGGAAGATGATGTGAGAACATACCATGTGCAGATGAAGACAGAGGTTAGGATGACGCTCTCATAAACCAAGGAGCTCCTGAGCCTCCTAGAAGCTGGGAAAGACCAGGGAAAACACTCCCCACAGGTGTCAGAGGGAGCATGGTCCTACAGACGCCTCGATTTCAGACTTTTCACCTCCAGGAATGTGATACAGTTTGTAGTTATTTGTCATGGCAGCCCTAGAAAAATACAAATAACATAGCTCTTTTAGGAATCTGCTTTTATTTCCTAGTACAATGTCCATTGCCAAATAAATACTCATGTGGTGACCACAACACTCTACAGACCTGTCTTGGAGATCCGGTGATTGCTAAAGTGACTGGGTAAATAACAAGTGATGCGAGAAACCGCTTCATCTGATGAAATGTGCACTTAAGGCTGTGATGATGTGCTGGCCTCCTGGCTGCCAATTCTTGCCCTGGGAAGCACTGAAACAGAAATTGTGGTTTCTGGCTCTGATTCCTACTGAGGAGAGATAAAGATGTTAGGAGCCATTGATTCCTTAGTGAGTGTACCTTGTCCAGGTTCAGCCCGCCACAAATCCGTCTTTCCAATGAGGAAGCCCTAATATTTTATACAGTTCCATTCATGTGTTGGCCAGCCTCTTTACACTTGAGTTCCAGCCTTCATTTTTCTGTCCCAGAAACAGGATTTTTGTCTTGCTTCCCTTCCTCTTGACTCCTACTAGGGATAGAGTCCTGCCCTTGATTTGAAGGCCCTGGGGCTGGGTCTCTACTCCTGAAGTCCTACTTCCTTGATCTCCATCCTGTGTTGTGGATTCATTCTCCACTTCTCTCCTATTTGCCCTCTTTATTTATCTGCTTGTGAAATGAAGAGGTTTGTAGGCAGATCTTCCCTAGTGCCAAGAGCAATCTGTTAGAACATCTTTCTAGAGTCAGCTTCTAAGGACCCGCTTGTTCTCATCCTGCGTTTCTAGCTTTTCTTGGTGTCTGGGTCTTGAGCCTTCCTGCCCCAGGCATGATCATTGTAATAGCAGTGACTGCATGCACTGGGGCCACTCACCTGCTCCCTCTAGGCCCCGGAAGCTCAGCATTGGATTCCAGCCACCTCCACTGATTCTGAAGTGTTTGCTTGTCTCTACAAAGCTCTCTTTGTGTCTTGACTCAATCAACCAAGACCTTAAAGTGATTACCTACTTAGAGTTTCTCTGAGACGCCCAGTACAAATCCTTACAAATAAGCTCTTCAGAACTCAGCAAAATATTCAGTTGAAAGCTCACTGCTGTATCCACAACAGGTGGTACACTGGCAAAATCCTTTATTATTTGCATTGCTGCTCTTTGGTGTGAATTCAATGCCTGCAAGTTTTCTGTGGTGACACCGCAATTCAACCATGGCTTTTTTTCACTTGGTGAAAACACTTGGCACCAAGCAAATGCCGCTTTGGCTCCAAGAGCATCAGCCACCAAATCACCTATGCTTTTTTGGATGCAGCCACCTGGGAGGCAGGACAGAACACAGAGAAGAAACCAGGCTTTTATGTTGACCACTCCTGGCTTTACGCCTTGGTAGATGGGTAACTGAACAAATTACTTAACTTTTCTGAGCCTGGTATGACACACTTGTAATGAATGTGAGGACTTTAGAACTGAATGCTTGTTCACCTAGACTTTTCTGTAGGATTTCTTAATCTTAGTCACCCCATGTCTAGTCTTTGGTCAACGATTTGTCCCTACTTAGATGAACAGCACGGCTGTAGATTCTGTCTTGATGAGTGGCATTCTTACTCCTCTGCCCTTTCCTTTTGGATTGATTGCTTCATATCATCTCTACCTTCAAGATATTTATCTGATGTTCCAGACCCTTTGAAGCATGTTAGGCCTTCAGGCAGTTCACCCAGCCTCCCAGCCTTTCAGCCTCATGGTTTCACCTGAGTGATCTATTCTGCCATCACTTTTGCCCTGACTTTGATCCATCTCCTGTGGAAATCTGCTCCACCAGGAGATTTCCATGTCGTAATTTAGGAGATAAAACACTAGACCAGATGGAAAAGATCCAGACTCGGCCTGGTGGCTCATGCCTGTAATCCCAACTTTTTGGGAGGCCAACGTGGGAAGATCACTTGAGCTTGAGAGTTTGACACCAGCCTGAGAAACATAGTGAGACCTCATCTCTACAAAAAAAGTAAAAAATTAGCCAGGCATGGTGGTGTGCACCTGCAGGCCCAGGTACTCGGGAGGCTGAGGTGGGAGGATTGCTTGAGCCTGGGAATTTGTTGCAGTTACCCATGATTGTGCCACCTCACTCCAGCCCAGGTAACAGTGAGACCCTGTCTCAAAAAAAAAAAGAGAAGAAAAGAAAAGAAAAAGAAAAAGAAGGAAAAGACCCAGATTACCACCAATGGCTCACTCAGTCACACTGAAAGTGACGTCAGCGAGCTGTAGGGTCTTCTGCAAAGTGTAGATAACTGCATGAGTCCTTCTACCTTTTCACTGGGTATGACAGGGACTATGGAATATTTGAAGTTGTTTTTAGCATTCAGAATCCTACAAGTGTGAATATTGTTTGCTCTCTGCATATCTAAGATGTGACCAGATGTCATGAGACTAGTGTGTGTGTGTGCACGCGTGAGTGTGGCTGGTGTGAGCAGAAGCAGCATGCTGGCAACAGGACATGCCACAACACATTTGAACACGTAGCAGGTCAGCCAGACTTACTGTGGGAGCAGGGGTAAAGAGAAGCACACTGCTCTGGGCTTCTGTGAAGCTCTGAGTCTGTTGGTCATGGTGGACTTCTTTATTACAGATCTTTAAATCACCTCTGGGTGGGGACGTTAAACAGAGTTTACAGAGAGGTATACTGTCCAGAGCAAGTACAACTGCTGAGAGAGTAGATTTTAAATGCTCTCACTACAAAAAAAAACAAATATGTGAGGTGACAGATATGTCATTAGCTTGACATAATTATTCTAAAATGTGTACATGTATTAATATATATAATTATTACTTGTTAATGTAAGATAAATATGGGCTGGGCATGGTGGCTCATGCCTGTAATCCCAGCACTTTAGGAAGCCAACATGGGCTTATCACTTGAGGTCAGGAGTCCGAGATCAGCCTGGCCAACATGGCGAAACCCCGTCTCTACTAAGAATGCAAAAATTACCTGGGTGTGGTGGTGGACGCCTCTAATCTCAGCTACTTGGGAGGCTGAGGCTGGAGAATCACTTGAACCTGGGAGACAGAGGTTGCAGTGAGCCGAGATCACACCACTGCACTTTATCCTGGGAGATAAGAGTGAAACTTCATCTCAAAAAATAAAAATAAAAAAAAATTTTAATGTGAACAAAATCTTGAAAAGAGTAAGAGTTTTTTGGCAGACTCAGTAGAGGCAAACTGAGAAAGATGCAGAAAGCAGCCCTTAGGATGGGTGAAAACACATTTGGGTCACTCAAATACCCTAGCAGCTAAGATTATCACGCAGGTGTTAAATTCCAGTAAAGGAATACAGTAATTTAGAAAATAATCACTTGAACAAAGCAAGAGTTTCTGGGAAGAATATGGACTTTTGCATGAAAAATTAAACCATTAAAGTTGTCTAACATTCATGAAGACCAGATTTCTGAGAAGGGAAATTATGCCTGCCAGGATGTTGTGTATACAGCCCAGAGACAGAGCTTCCCATGTTGCTATGACAAATTCCCTTATTCTCTGCCCCAAGGACATGGTGTGGTGAAAGCAATGCTGTCTTACTACTTGGATATGGTTAGCTCAGTTTTCAGCCAAGGTCACCCCAGAAGGACAAGCGATGCTTGAGATATTGGGGTAGAAAATAATACTTGTCTGAAAACTTCCAAGCAAATTAAAATTAACAAAATGTGTCCCACTGGCTAGCATCATGACTGTGTTTCAGATTACTGTGCACTTTCTGGAAAACATTTTGCCTTTTTGTTCAAAGAGTATCCTCAGCATTGACCACCTGCTAGCTGCACCAGCCTTGTTTATTTCCATCTGTCACATGCTCACTCCAAGGACAAAGCCTGGCCACCCCTGAGAAGATTACAAAGAGTGAGCAGAGACTCCGAAGGAGAGGGCTCTAAAAGAGACACTCTGGAATGTTCGGAGCTGTGGCAACTACCTGGTTGCATGTAGCTATAGTTTTCTCAGGAAACTTCTTGGAGGATAACAACTGCTGTTCTGGATGCATACCTCAGCTACGTGGATTTTCGTTAGACGTGCTGCTTTATAGTCACGCCCATACTAATGCCTGTAGGACTTAGGCAATGAAGTGTTTTCTTTCTTTTAATCCATCCAAGTAAAGGAGCGATGGCACAGAAGGCACTTTGGTAAGGGTTGCAGTGCTGAAAGGGTGTTTGTTATGAAATGGTTGCTTGACTTTAATCATCGACTGAAATGAAATGATCGCTCTGGAATAGGAGAGCATCAGGTACAAAAAGAGAGATGAGGCTGAGTGCCGTGGCTCACGCCTGTAATCCTAACTACTTGGGAGGCTGGAATGGGCAGATCACTTGAGGTCAGGAGTTTGAGACCCGCCTGGCCAACATGGTGAAAACCCATCTCGACTAAAAATTTAAAAATTAGCCAGGCACGGTGGCACACACCTGTAATCCCAGATACTTGGGAGGCTGAGGTGGGAGAAGCACCTGTGGAGGCGGAGATTGCAGTGAGCCACTGCACTCTAGCCTGAGTAACGGAGGGAGACTCTGTCTCTAAAAAAAAAAAAAAATAGTAGAGATGAGGCAGGGATTTCATTTTCTATTTGGTGATTAGAAAAGAAGCAAAATACATTTCTTTAGGTATTGATATACAATAACACCTTGATAAGTTTTTAGGACCTGGTCATTCCCACATTATTGTGGTTGCCATCGCTGTAAAAGGTTATTTCAAATAGGTTCACCTCTGAACTTTCTAAGGACATATGAGATTTCCAATTGTCAGAGCACCACTATAACATCATTACCATTCCAGTGAAACAAAAAGAAACTCAAAGCTGTAAAATTAGCATTAATGTATTTGCCATTGTGTCACAGGTTACAGTAATTCCATATGTCAGAAGAGAGAAAAAAAAAAGGTGATGGAGACACACGTGAAAATAAAGGATTTGACAAATAGAGGGATGAATTCATAGCATACGAAAGTACATATTTAAAGCTGTTTGGTCATTGTATGATTGGGTTCAGGGGTGACAGCGCATACACAGTTAGAGTAAGACTTCCAATAGGTACCAAATAGTAGCTCAGTCTGGAGAAACACAAGTCACCATTCTGCTAGAGCAAATCCAAGCTTGAGACTAGTTTAAGAACCATGGGAAAGCAAGGACATACATCTTGCAGCACTGTCTAAGGGTCAGGTGTGGTTTTATATAGAGCAAGAGACCAAAGTGTGATCAAGATTTTGGTAAGTACACACTGCCAGGAGTGACAAGTAGTGGGATTGCTTGTAAAATCTGCATGTCGTTTGGGATTTTCATCACCATAACGGTCCCATGAATTTCACTAAGTAGTATTTTGGAGTCTTGGGAGTCGGTCCTTCTGGAATGGAGATTCTGTTTACAAAAACCTTCTTTTGTAACTTACAATTCCATGACACTCTACAGAAATGATTCCTAAATAATGCATCCAAGTCAGCTGCTGTCCTGCCTGTCTCCTGGCTGCTATTTAATACTTCATGTCAGCACACAAATACAGCTTCCTTTTGTGATCTGGAGGTTTGTTTTTGTAAAAAGCCCCTGTTACAGTCATACTTCCTGTAATGATTTGATTTAATACGACATCCTTAATCCTGAGATTTGATTGCAAATGAAAGAATGCAGCTAAAACTACAGTGAATGAAAAAAATCTTTCCTTTGAACTTCCTTCCAATCACCTTCTTGGAAGCTCTTTGCTCTTCTATAATATTAAGTAAATTTGCATAAAGTAACAGTAAGCTGAGAGGTCACGCATTTCCTAACTTAGAGTCAACAACTTCTGATTTTTTTTTTTTTTTTTTTTGAGATGGAGTCTCACTCTGTGGCCCAGGCTGGAGTGCAGTGACATGATTTTGGCTCACTGTCACCTCCACCTCTCTGGTTAAAGCAATTCCTTGCCTTAGCCTCCTGAGCAGCAGGGATTACAGGCGCCCGCCACTATGCCCAGCTAATTTTTGTATTTTTTTTAGTAGAGACGAGGTTTTACCATCTTGGCCAGGCTGGTCTTGAACTCCTGACCTTGTGATCCACCCACCTCAGCCCCCCAAAGTGCTGGGATTACAGGCGTTAGCCACCACGCCTGGCCTAATTTTTTTTTTTAAAGGAAATAGATACACTATAATCAATTATAGCAATTCCCTTGGAGTCTATATTTGAATAGATCTAACTTTTATTTACTTAAATATTTTCGAGGATGAAATTAGAAATTTTAAGTATGTGGGAAGGCATGGACTAGATAAGATTTGGCCTTGAATAAAGATAAAATTATAGCTAAGTACTATATCATGTGGCAAGGATTGCTAACTGAACAAAACTTGGTGATGGACTTTTAGGAGGACTCTTTTGTAACATGATAAGCCTAATTCTTCAGCTGGGGCTTGAGAATCTGGGCTCCTGTGCACCCACGTGGAGGGTGACTTTGAACCCATCTTTCTAGGGTGATGCCCCAGGGAAGACCATCCCTCCCTATGGGGGCTCAGACCATGCTCGCTGCTCCACACTGCACACAGAAGTGTTGAAGACTGGGTTCCCTGTGTTCAGCTGAAATTTTCTCTTGCTAATTGGGCAAGCCAGGGAAATATGTTTCTGGAATACTCCCTGCCTCTGCTACTAGTTCTGTATATATCATAAACTCCAAATAAAGAAGCATGTGTTTGTTTCTCTTCTAGAAATGGGCATAGTTTGGGATTATGTGAACACATATTCTGCACATACAGGGTGCCTGGCAGCCCTAGCTCTCTGGCATTCTATTCTGGTTACATAGCCTTTACCTACATATATGACTTTCTTGGCTTTTATACTCATGTATCACCTCTGTCCTTTGACTTCCACCATCCATTCTTGTAATTTTTATATATTTTTTTCTTTTTTTTTAAGACAGAATCTCACTCTGTCATCAGACTGGAGTGTAGTGGCACGATATTGGCTCACTGCGGCCTCCCCCTCTTGGGTTCAAGCAATTCTCCTGCCTCAGCCTCCTGAGTAGCTGGGACTACAGGCACGTACCACCACGTTTGGCTAAGTTTTGCATTTTTAGTAGAGATGGGGTTTCACCATGTTAACCAGGATGGTCTCCATCTCTTGACCTCATGATCCTGACCTCTCAGCCTCTCAAAGTGCTGGGATTACAGGCATGAGCCACTGCACCCGGCCTTTTATTAGCTATTAACTATCAACTCCAATCAACCGCCTTCTCTTGGTCTTCTGTTTTTTTGCACTGCCAACATACCAATTGAAAAGTAAAAATTCCTGTTCTCCATATGTGGATATCTGAATGTCCACAAATTCCTAATTTGAATTGATTATTTTTTAACCCACCAATCTATTTGACTTAATAGAATCAGCAGCAAATATGAAGAAACCATCAACACATGTGATGTTGAAAAGAAATTGGGTGATGAGGCCCAGAGGGTTAAGGTGAAGTGAAGTGGCCGAAGCTCTAGTTTTGCCTCATGTCTTTTTAAAAAGTATTTAGTGGAAAAACTTTGGGAAAACATCCGTTAGTTTTTCTTAGAAGTCTAGGGGAATTGCTCCTTCTGGGAAGCCAAAAGTCCCGACGTAGTGGCTCACTCCTGTAATCCCAGCACTTTGGGAGGCTGAGGCAGGCGGATCACGAGGTCAGGAGTTTGAGACCAGCATGGCTAATTTGGTGAAGACCCATCTCTACTAAAAATACAAAAATTAGCCAGGCGTAGTGGTGGGTGCCTATAATCCCAGCTACTTGGGAGGCTGAGGCATGAGAATTACTTGAATCCAGGAGGTGGAGGTTGCAATGAGCCAAGATCGCACCATTACACTCCAGCCTGGGCAACAAGAGTGAAACTGTCTCAGAAAACAAACAAACAACAAAACAAAAAACAGAGTTTACTGACACTGACACATGCTAGTAGTTTAAGAAGGCAAATAACTCCTTATTCTTTAAAATCCAATTAATTTCTAATCATACAATTTTATTGCAAATTCTAACTCTGGAGACTCTAATACTACTCAGAAGTCACATAAGTTTTGAGAGCAGAAAATCACTCATTGCTTTCCACAGATCCCAGGATTGACTGGGACGTCACTTTGATTAAAGATAAAGTGAAGTTCACAAAGGGTAAAGTGCATGCAATTAATCATTTAAGTGAATGTTGAGCTTTAGACTTTCAAGTGTAGTCTTCCCCAAGGGAAGAAAATTAAGAGCATCTTTTACCTACCCAGAGTCTAACAACCAGAGACTGGATTTCTAGTGCACACCACAGAACTTGGAAATCAAGACTGGAAATGCTAATACCTTTCAGTTTAAAAAAATATATCACATCATGGAAAGCTATGATAAAACTAGTTATTTCAAATATGTAATTGGCGAAGGAAAGTCTAGCAAGAACAAAAGTCAAAACTGAGAGTCTGAGAGCCTTCGCTGTGGCATGTGGTCAAATGTCTGACCTTTTGCACATCATGACAGCGTACAGAACCAAACCTTGTTAAAGGCCTAGTGCTTTCAATTTTCTTTTCCTTTCTCTTCTTCTCCCTCCAGGTGAGACATGTATACTGAAGACTCAAACAAAAGACAGAATAATACTAGAGTAGAAATGCCACTGTTTTTTTTTTCATACTGGAGTAGAAATGCCACCTTAAAAATGTATCTTCATTTACTTTTCGATAAAATTGAAATCACAGTCCATTAAAATTGGGAAATTTAATTCAAATAAAAATCCAACAAAATAGTTGTTTTGATTTATCTAAATATCTGGTTCATTAATTCATGGCATTTTTCGACCTTAAACCAGCTCTTTAGCTTTCTGGACACTCTACTTTGTGTTGTAATTTCCCCATGATGAAAAAGGGAGCCAATGCATGACTCCCAACCCCATCCCAAAGGAGTGGAGTTGGGTGACTCAGTGCTTTGCTGCCCAGAGTCGCTGTCTGCCAGGCACCATGTGAGCGCCGTCTGTTTTATTACTGAATAAGACATGGCTTGTGGAGCACACTGATTTACTGCTGTTGACTCTGTGGTTTCTCAAATGGAACACAACGTTTTTTAATGGTCTCATTGAGAAAACCTAACACATTAGAAATGTTTCAAAATTCAAAAGCCTTTTTGGGTCAGGAATACTCCACTACTTTGGCTCCGCCTTAGTTGGGTATTGAGGGTGAATCTGTTTCAAGCAGAAGACTGACCAGACATAACAAATGAAGTTTGCTACCTAAATCCTTTGTTAACGTGGTAACATGAAAGTATTATGCACAAAGTAATGATAGTTAAGGGGCCAGGAAAATGGTAAGCTTCAAACCAGATACAGCTTCAGAGCTGTTTATTGAATCTTAAAATATGATTTATTGACTTACATAGATTTTTCAGACACTCTTAAAAACCAGACAGATATTTAGATAAATTGAAACAACTATTTTGTTTGATTTTTATTTGAATTACATTTCTAATTTTAACAGACTGTGATTTCTTTTTTTTTTTTCTTTTTTTTTTTTTTTTTTTGAGACGGAGTTTCGCTCTTGTTACCCAGGCTGGAGTGCAATGGCGCGATCTTGGCTCACCGCCACCTCGGCCTCCCGAGTTCAGGCAATTCTCCTGCCTCAGCCTCCTGAGTCGCTGGGATTACAGGCATGTACCACCATGCCCAGCTAATTTTTTGTATTTTTAGTAGAGACGAGGTTTCACCATGTTGACCAGGATGGTCTCGATCTCTTGACCTCGTGATCCCCCGCCTCGGCCTCTCACAGTGCTGGGATTACAGGCTTGAGCCACCGCGCCCGGCAACAGACTGTGATTTCAATATTATCTAAATGTAAATTAAGATATATTTTAAGGTGGTATTTCTACTCCAATATTTGTTTTGTGTGTGTAGCACAAAAGGTCAGATAGTCAAGTCTTCCAAATTTGGCTGAAATTGATATGCTAAATGAAATACAAAAATTTTTCTGACTCTTATGCTATGTCCTTGTACAATATACAATATAAGTGAGCAAGATTTTTAATCTGAATCACATTCAAGTTAGCACTGATATAAATACTCTGAAAAAAATTTCATAGTGCAACACAAAAGGTCTAAACATGCCCATGGCATTATTTTGTTGATTATACCACAATATACAGTAAAAAATAGCAAGTGGAATAACTAAAAGAGATAATATCTAACTACACTGACATGTAATATTTTTTAAGGAATGGAGATCTAAAGCAAACTTCCATAAAATTATCAACAGAAAAAGAAAAAAAAAAACCTTCCAAATAATTAAAGAAGCCACATCTTCCCTTTCATTCATGGATTGAGGTCGTTCTTAAACTTTCACAAACTTGACTCCGATTATCCCTACACCTGCCTTAAACTAGTTCAGCTCCAGTCTGGGGGTTTTAGCCACATTTTCTCTTTAATGGGAGGATATTTACAAATGCAGTAACATCAACATATAGCCAGATTTGCTGTAATCTATACCATCATTTCACTGATAACCTGAATCCAGTTTATCTTCCCTTTTTGCTCTGAGTCCCAATGTTCATATTTTTATAGAACCAAATAGACATGAACATGTCTGTCAAGGACTTGTCTTAATCGCAAATGTCTTTCACTGATGGCTCCCCTGATTATGCTTGAAGAGCCAGGGTATGTGCATGTGTGTGCTTGCGTGGGAGTATTTGTGTGCAGTGGGGGGAATCGCGTACATCTTTGTATGTGTGCAGGGGCTGAACATTCATGGTCACATTCTGCTTGAGTGAATGCGCAAATCTGTCTCCGTTTGAATCAAATGAGAATTCACCTTTCGGACATTTAACCAGTCATAGCCCATTTATTATTATTATTTATTTATTTATTTGCCTCAAAGGAATGCAGAGCACCAGACCCCTGAATTTTTCCAGGGGCGAAATGTTACCTCTTTGTATAAGCTTTATTTAAATAGCGAGGGTATTCTTTACAGGTTTGAGATTTTCAAATCTTGTTCATGCATCAGGGAGTCATCTTGTTTATGAATTCCTTACTTTTAGCTCCTCTTCTTCCGTATGGCCCCACCAGACCTTACAAACTTCAGCCTCTGAGAACATTTCCTGTATTGTCAGGCAGCTGAATTTTTCTTTTGTGCTAACTGTAATCAACAGGCATAACTGAGACAACAATTACTCTCAAGAGCTTTATTTTGCTCTTGGAATGTCAGTTCCTTTATGGGCAAGGCATTTTAATAGATAAAAAATGAAATGGCTGAAAGAAATATTGGCCAATGATAATGAACTGAACAGAGGCCAGGTCTGGATGGCACGGGGATATGGGACCCACAGAGTCAGTTTTCCACATGGCTTCAGAAAGTTGCTTTGGAAACATTGTCCAGAGCAGACCTTCCAAACTTTCATTTGTACACAATTCACTTGCTGGTCCTGTCAAGATACAGACCCCAATTCTGTAAGTCTGGCTGGGGCCTGAGAATCTATGCGTTACTAATAAGCTCTTGGATGGTGCTGATGTGGCGGGTCTGTGAACCACATTTTGAATGGAAACTTTTTGAATGGAAAGAGGATAGTACAGTCCAAAAAAAAAAAAAGAAATAGAGGAAACAATGGCATCAGCCCCATTTGTGTAGGTTTCCACAGTTGTGAATTACAGATCTGATCAGTTTCCTTTCATACAAGTCAGTCCACTGAAGAAAGGTAAAAATAAAATTACTACATTTTGTGAACAGAGTCTCTCTACCTCTTTTCAGGTATTATCACACAATCATTAGATATAATATTTTTCTTGCTTGAACAAAAACAGCATGTTTTAAAGCAGTGAGATCAATGAAAGCAATGAGATCAATGAAGTCTTGGCCATAAGGTCATTGATACTTGGTTAAATAAATATCTTATATTACAGGTAATAATCTTGTATAGAAATACATATACTTTTAATGTTAGCATTGCTAAGTGTCTGTTTATCTAACAGGACATTATTCCAATTGCCCTACACCAAGCTCTTAGAAATGTAGCCCCATTTTACACAATCTGAATTATAAGAGTTCACTTTCAGATAAAGCATTTAAAAGGAACTCTCTCAAACACAGAAATGCTGGTTTAGCCACAAGATCACAGGAAAAGATTGATTTTGTATGTCCGTGCAGGTTTTTAGAGTACGTCTACACATTTTTGTCTTCACAGCAGTCTTTGTGTTTGAAGGGAGTTCTGATGCGGAAACAGCATGCACGGTTAAACCTGCATGGTGCCCCTGTGATCAGACATTGCTCTGTTGTAATAAAAGCGTCCTCAGTTCTCTTTCCCTCTGATCCTCCT
Source organism: Sapajus apella (assembly GCF_009761245.1). Lineage (NCBI taxonomy): Eukaryota > Metazoa > Chordata > Mammalia > Primates > Cebidae > Sapajus > Sapajus apella. Next base: position 7,824,353 of record NW_022436948.1, read on the forward strand.
GCCTGTACTTCTCCTCAAGTTTCTGTTTCTCAGAATCTGCACAGTAAAATGTGCAATCTGGGCTCTTCCGAATCTGTTCAAACTGACTGAAATCAGCCACATATTTTCCATTTTTGGAGAGAGATACCACAGGGACAAACTCAAAACCCCAGTAGATTTCCTCCGGGATATAAGATGTCCGGCTTTGGCAGACAGCGCTGGTGGATTCCACAGTGGCATTGAGGAGGACCACAAGCTCAAACTCCTTCTCCTTTAGGTTTTGGGGTGTGAGGTCTCTCAGGGGGCTCGTCTCATCCAGCACATGGTAGAATGTCATGGGCAGAATGAGGAAGGGGCTCTCAGAGGAGGAGTCCACGTGGAATTTGACAGTGGCTTGGTTGAGGAGAATCCGCTCCCCCTCCTTGGTGACGTGGGTCTGCAGCAGCTTGCCAGAGAGCTGGCACTGAATCAAGAGGCTCTTCCTCATGTTGGCTACCTGAATCACCAAGCACAGCTTCCCATTCTGCTTGGTGATGACTGCACAGTGGCTGAACTTGATGGTCTCAGCCCGCTTTTTGGGTCTCGCAATTTTGGCCAAGAAGGTTCCGGTGATGAAGATTTCAATCAAGGTCGTGATGACCAATTGAGCAACCAGCAGGAAGATGGCATGGGGACATTCCTCTGTGATGGAACGGACTCCATAGCCAATGGTTGTCTGGGATTCCAGGGAAAAGAGAAATGCCCCAGTGAGAGAGTCCACTTTCATGATGCAGGGGGTATGATTTGAAATAGGCTCACCGGGTTCTAAGTCCCCATGAATAAACGCGATGGCATAGTAGATAACTCCAAATAGGAACCAGGTCATCACAAAAGTGGCAGCGAACAGGGTGAGCTTGTATCTCCACTTCATGTCGATAACCGTTGTCCACAGGTCTTGCAGGTAGAGTAGGTATATGCCATCCACTTTGTCAATTCTCACATTGCTGTGCCCACTCTTGGACATGACACGGGGTCTGTTGGCCTTGAGCCCAGCCCCAGCAGTGTGCTTCACCAGGGGCGTGCTGGACATGCCCATGTGAGTGGAATCCATTGCCGGGATCTGGGAACACTTAGAGAAACGACAAAGACATTTCGTTACGGTTGTATGTGGTGGAACTTTCAGAAAATAGAATCATTACGTGAAGTAAGTATGAACGTATATAGAAGTACACAAGAAAGGATAATTCTGAAGGCAAGATTAACTGATCTGTGCTTAAGTGGTCAGTAGGGTAGAGTGTGGAGCAGAGGCTTTGCAAAAGAGCAGACCTGGGTCAAATGCTGACTCTGCAATTCATCAGCTGTGTGACCTGGAGAAAGCTATTTAACCTCTCTAGACCTCCGCTCTCCAATGTTTAAAATGGTAATACAGCCTATTCCTCAGGGGTTTTGTTACTACTGAATAAGGTAAATTGTTAAAACAGAGCCTCATATTCCAAAAAAAAAGTTACGCTATTTTTTTGTGATAAACTCATATGCATATATCTCATAGAGCGATGTGTTTACTGATATTCAGCTACCATGTATTCCCAATTATAGAACATTTAAAATTATTTGACTGAGCATAAATCTAGTAATGTGCATGAAATACTTCTTGATATGGAGAATATTAGTATAAATCTTTAACACTTAGTTGGTAGTAATGCATTTTTTAGAACCTACCTTTTGCATGATATTCTTGGTAACAGCAATTCATTTTCCCTCAATCTAATGAATACTTAAGAATCTACAACCTCTTCTAGTTTTATTATGATTTTGACAAAAGCTTAGTCAGCAAACAACCCAAAACATTCTTATAGCAAATAATTAGGCTTTATTAATGGCTTGATCAATATGCTGGTTATTCTTGGAAAAGTGCTACCAATGTCACTTTAGATATGATATTTAGGTATGGCACCAAAATTCTTCCTTACTCCTTAGAACTAAGTAGAACCAGCAGGAGAAATCTATTTTAAAGAGCAAATGAAGAAGTCAGTAAGTATAGGTATCTAACATTGTAGCAGAAAAGACCTACCTATAAGAAGTGCTGGGCTTCCATGCTCAGCCCCAGGGAACGCTCTGCTCCAAGTTAACAGCCGGGAACAAGCTGACTGTGCGGGCCCCCAGCATCTTATAGTACCTGCCTGGTGACTGACATAAATTACCCCACATTCCTTGAGAAAGATAATGTTGGTGATTACAGAGTACCTGTGTGGCATGTTTTTCTTCACCTCATTGGTATTTTCAGAATTTTAAAAAACTCCCCTTTTATAAAGGAACTGATATACAGTGGTTTATGATTCATGCAATGCTTTTTCTGTTAGAGCAGTATTATCTCAATAGAAATTTTGGAGGTAATCCTCTGGGCAAATCCCTTCAAGGAAATGGAAATTGTATCCATTAGCAGCAAACAACTGTTCAGGATGCAAGGGGTCTGCTGGGCATTTTAATTTTCCTGCTACATTATTAAGAGTGTGTTATTTACTAAATGCTTCCTTGAAATTGCTTTTTTTCTTAGAAAGTCATTTTTGTTGCAAAGAAGGACCTTAAATTATTCAGAATTTCTTTACCTTGAAGCAAATTCCACTGTTCTTGGGATCAAGTTAGAAGGAAAGTACAGGATCTAATTGATGAACTAGGGCCTTACTATACCCTCAGCAACACTTTTCAGTATAACGAAGAGGAAAGCGACCACAGTGAAGGTTTGGAAATGAAACGCCATTCTGGCAAGCCCAAATGCACAGACCAGCTTGTAACGTGAGCACCAGCAGAGACAAATGCAGCCTGCCTGCAAGTGACTGCATGCACCTTTTTTTTTTTTTTTTTTGAAACTTCTGAGGAAACTGCATGCCATTCAATCCACTGAAATAAAAACAGAAGCTTAAGTTTTCCAGTGTGAGTGATACGCAAGTGTTGTGCGGGCACTCAGCCCTCCACCAGATTCTGGAAAGCTTGGCCCTGTTTTTATAAAGGCAGCACCATGAAGCTTCTGTTTTAAACTGTCTTTCAAAGGGGCAGCCAGCCAGGCTTGGGATGAACTGGATCTGTTTCCTTTTTCTGCTGGGAGTGTGCTTGCTGCAGTCCTGTGTATCTAGTGCTGGAGTTAACAACATCGATTGTACCTCGTATCAAGGCTTGGTGGATAGAAATCACAGGACAAGACCTAGAGCCTCTGTGTGTGTTGGGTGCAGCATTTCTCTGTGGGAAAGAGAGCAGCTTGCAGTCTGCAGTCAAAAGGTGCCATGGCCCTCGCTGTCCTCCTCCCTCCCTCAAGTGTGCGATGCCCTCAGAACCATCTACTACCTGGTCACTCACTCCGCAGGTCAGGTGTCTTCTTCAAGGCAGGTAGAACGTCCTCGGTCCCCTTCACCCACCTGGCTACCATGGGATTCTGCTACTGCCTGAAAGAAAGAGGGACACATGGGTTCATAGGTGGTTACCAAGTGCACCCCAGTAAAACTGGCCCCCGATGATTTTCTAAGAGTTACACCATGGCATTTACCTTCCAATCCCTGGTAATCTGCCACAGTGCACAGAATAGGGTAAAGGTTCAAGGAATGACGTAAGAAGGAAGCTGAATCCCAGCCACAGCCCTCACCACAGAGTTCCCAGCCCCTGGAGGGAGCTCCGTAGCAAAACACCCTGGAAAGAGAGGGTTAACCCACCCTCATTGAGCCCTGCTATGAACTGACCAGCACACCGGGAGGCAGGAAGGGGAAGCGCAGAGGAAGTAAACAGTGAGCGCTGGAAGGGAAGAGTCTAGAATATTTTTACCGCCTGTGGAAATGCATTGCTACTGTTGAGTCATAGGACATTAGAGTGGAAAAGATTGTCAGAACCATCCCACTTGACACAGCTGGGTCCTGGCAGAAAGAACCAGGCCCAAAGTCTTTGGAAGTTAGCCAAGGGTTCCTGTCAGTCCACAACAAAATCCCCTTAAACATCCACGGTTTCTTGCAATCTCCTCTAAATTCCAGAGGTTCTTTTGTATCTTTTTCTCTAAAATGATTCTTCCTAAGCTATCTGCCTATCTATTATGTATCTTCTATTCATCTATTACCTATCAATTATCTACCTACCAACTCTGCCATCTATTATCTATCACCTATCAATCTATTATCTCTGAATTACCTATTTATCATCTGTCTAAATATCTACCTACCTATTATCTATCATCTGTATCTGTCAGGCATCCATCTGCCTACACCCATATATTTTTGTGTCTCACACACACACATAGGCACACGTAGACTTCCTACCTTTCTTCTGATCTGCCAATTATTTGCAGTTATTACTCTTTTAGAGTTAAAGTATTTCCAATTAACCTGTACAGCCTCTTACAGGCTGGGTCCTCCTATTGTGGCCACAGCATGTTTGGTAAACGACCTCTTTGTCATTGCTCTGTTAAGACCCAGAATCTTCATTGTGCCCATCAATCTTACCCACAGGCTTTATGAATTGCACTTTATCATAGGCTCTTAATTTATAGAATTTTAATCCTCAGCAGACTTCTTTCATGAAGTTTAAATCCTTGTTGATACATACTCTTTTTTTTTTTTTTTTTAAGACGGAGTTTCACTCTTGTTACCCAGGCTGGAGTGCAATGGCGTGATCCCGGCTCACCGCAACCTCCGCCTCCTGGGTTCAGGCAATTCTCCTGCCTCAACCTTCTGAGTAGCTGGCATCACAGGCACGCGCCACCATGCCCAGCTAATGTTTTGTATTTTTAGTAGAGATGGGGTTTCACCATGTTGACCAGGATGGCCTTGATCTCTTGACCTCGTGATCCACCCGCCTCGGCCTCCCAAAGTGCTGGGATTACAGGCGTGAGCCACCGCACCCAGCACATACTCTTATTTCATATAATTTCATATTACTGCCTTAGAGTATTTTCCCTTAGTCTTCAATAGACCTGGATTAATTCTAACATGGTAAGCAACAATAACAGTTTCCCAAAAGATAAAAAAAAGAAGAATAACAGAGGAATATTTTCTTCTAATTTCCCCCATCTTAACCTTTTTCTCATTTAAAAGAAAAGTGAAGCTTGCCACCAGTGCTCATTTAATTTTACATAAACATGTTCTTTGAGGCTGAAGCAAATATGATTGATTTTCAATGCAAAAATAAAACATAAAAATCGTTCTTGGAATTATTTCTAAACAGAACTAATATCAGAATCATCTGAACCATCACAATTGTCTATTTAGGAAAAATCAGATTCATCAAATGAATCTCTGGCCAACAACTGTTGAAGGCTGACATTAACATCGTGTGTAGGAATGCTGTGTTTTCCAGGATCTGACATTTTCAGCAATCAAGAATGACTACATTTTGTAAATAAAAATACAACTACTAAAAACAGAATGCTATAAATGCGATGATGTTCTTTGTTTCCAAAGCTGATATACTGGAGTGATGTGAAAATAATAATGAAAGTAATATATTGTGTGGCAAAGTCATTTCCGGGTAAATGCTGCAGCCTCAGTGCTGCCAGTGAGTATTCCGGGGGCAAATGAGAAAAGAGTTAATCCTCCCAGCTAAGCAATATTCCATATAAACCATTAGCAGTTTTTTTAGTTTCTGGAAATAATGTTTATTTCTGCAGTTTTTGTTTATGGTTTCAGTTTCTGGGTTGGGATTGTAATTCTTAGAATGGTGATATCTACCCAGTGAAGTTCTTAAAACTGTGGAATGAATAGGTCAGTATTACTCTTTTCTGCTTCAAACCAGTAAAAGATTCATGGTCTGAGGTCACTGAGTGCTTATGCTATGAGCATTTGTTTTCTGGAGTTAAAGGAAAGAAAATAAACACACTTTGAAACAGAATGAAACAGAAAGCACATTGAAAAAGGTCCTTAGCTGTATGGAGAACTACATTTCCGGTGTTGGGGACACAGCAAGGAGAATGGGAAGTGGAAAGGCACTACCCATTGACATCTTGAGGGAAGAAAGACACTTCATCAAAGATAGAAGCTCTTATAACAACAAACAATCCAAAAACCCACCACGGCAAGCTGGAACACACTGTTCTATCAGAGAAATCAACCTGGAAATGGCCAGAAAGCTACTGATCCGTTGGAAAAAAGATATAAGCAAGTAATAGGCAAGAATGGAGCCAGGGTAGCCCAACGTGGGAAAGAAACAGATGAAGAGTAACTCTAGCAAGAATAAGATAATGTAATAAAGATTCAGAGAAGTAATGATAGCAATAAAAGTTCAGATCGGTGATGAGAATCATCATCATCATACACAGATAACTCTCAAACTGCCTCATGCCTGCCACTGCTCTAAGTGCTTTCCACATGGAAACTTATTTAGCCCTCACACCAACCCTGAGAGGTAGGCAACATCATTATCCCCATGAAGAGGAAACTGAGGCACAGAGAGGGTAAGCGACTCGCTCAAGTTCCCAACAGCAGACACAGGGCAGTGGTGCATTCCACAGCAAGGCTCTTGTGCCCATGCCTGCAACCCCCCTGACAGAGGGGCTCAAGTTTAGTCACATTGGAATCACCTGGAAGGCTCAGGGTTGCAGATTCAGCAGGTCTGGGGTAAAGCCTGAAAATCTGCATGTCTAACAAGTCCTCAGGTGATGCTGTCTCTGGTGCTCCAGGAACACAGGCTGGGAACCACACCTCATATACATTTTCCCCTTGACAAAGAGCCTTATGGCTCAACAGCTGTGTGTCCACTCCAGGAATGTACAACATCTGCCATCCTCATAGATGAATGCCAACTACCCAGGGACTCAAGGCCATGAATGTTTTAAAGCAGGAATATATGGAGAATCTGATCAAAACTGTAACACATTACTAACATGTATTATTATAAATGCTACACAAATAGTATATGTTGTAGAATATATAAACGTGTATTATGATATTTATATACAATATAAATAATTCTAGTGAAAACATTAGCTAAAATTAAGTTCAGATAAATCTTTAATTCCCATGATAGATTTTCAGCTCTCATTTATGCTAGTCAACCCATGTGTACATGTACCACTTTTCTCTACGTCTCAAAACTGAGCTCCTCCAGACTGAAGAAAGGGGAACCCTCCTACGCTGCTGGTGGGAATGTAAATGAGAGCAGCCGTTATGGAGGACAGTATGGAGGTTCCTCAGCAAACTAAAATTAGAATTTCCACAGGCTCCAGCAATTCCACTACTAGGTGTAGATCCAGAGAAAATGAAATCAGTATCTCGAAGACATACCTGCCCCACCCATGTTCATTGTAGCATTATTCACAACAGCCAAGATATGGAATCCACCCAAGTGTCTAACAGTGGATGGATGGATAAAGAATATATGGTATATACACAATGGAATATTATTTAGCCATAAGAAATAATGAGATCCTGCCGTTTGCAGCAATACGGATGGAATAGGAGACCATTATGTGAAGTGAGATAAGCCAGGCACAGAAAGACCCATATCGCATGTCTTCACGCATATGTGGGAGCTAAAAAAGTGGAGTTCATGAAAATAGAGAGGAGTTTAGTAGTTACCAGAGACTTTGAAAGGGGATGAAAGCGAAAAAAAGAATAGAAATGTGTTTATTACCACTGAACTATACACTCGAAATGCTAAAGATGGTAAATTACATATCTATATTTTACTTCAATACAAAGATTTTTTCAAGAAAATGCAAAAAAAAAAAAAAAAAAAAAAAAAAAAAGATGGGTTAGATGACCCAGCTGACACATGGATGCTTTGTTAGGTAAAATAAATTCAGTTTAAGAATGATATTTTTTATTCCTAGTAAGTACAACATTGATGTCTTTAAAACTTAGGGTCTGTTAAGCCAGATTTTGGAAGTTTTCAATTTGTCCATCTCAAGAAAACTTTATTCTGCAATTCACAGTGAATTAACAAGGCAAAGGTCCCACAGAAAAACATTTTTCACAGTAAAATGGGGAGACAGCGGCTCCCCAAAACTGGGGTTCCTCAACCAGGTCTTCAGTGACCTCCTCCCATGTCCTTTAACCAGGATGATGAGGCATAAAGATTGAAATCTACATCAAATCCTAACTTTGGATTTCCAGACTAAAATTAACATGCGGCGGATCTCACTTTTAAGATCTGACAAAACATAGATTCCTGTTTGTAAGAAAAGGTGCTTAAAAAGCTTTTTTGCATGTCAAATATTTCTGATAAATTCGCTTTTCAATGATCTCTTTGTCCAGAAATCCAAAATGCCTGGATTAAATTTGACTCTTAAGTATCACAGATTTAAATATTAAGTAGCAAAAAACGCTTGACACGAATCTGCTTGGGGTTCACTGAGCTCAGAAGGTTTAATACAATAGAGCATAAAACCAGCGAGGCTTAGCTCTCCTCCTTGTGCTCCTGCGACTGTGGTCTCAGGAGCACACACACCTCAACCTCTGGTCTTGGCCTTGGGTCCTGTTCCTACACTACAGAGCATTGTAGGATCCACTTCAAAGGCTGATCTGACTGTTTCAAGTCCAGCTTTTGACTCATCCATGTCAGCCAAGGACACGGACAGCTTTGCCAGTGGTCTCAGAAACAGACATGTTCATTGAAAAAGAGCAAGGTGGACAAAGTGGATTCTCAGCTGATTCCAGAGGGTAATCCCTTGGTTTGTATCTCCTAGGGAAATTCTACTTTCCTTCTGCAAAAGCATTTTTTTCCCTAGACTACTGAGGACTGAGGATGGTCCGGAAAGAATGACAGCTGCTTGGAGGCTGCGGAACCACTCATTCTTCTCCAGGAGAATTATGGGGATTTCAGGGGGAGCGCGAGTTGAGATTACACACACTTGCAAGCTAGTTTCCTCTTTCTCAAAGACGTGTGTTTGGATGATGTGTTTGAACTTGGAACCTATTGATAGAGCTGTGGCAATTTGGGAGGCTGTGGTTGATATATGTTGCTCCCAATTATTTGCTGTGCCTCTCAGCTGGGTCCATCCACAAAGGATCCTCCCCTGGGCCTGTCCCTGCGGGGGGATAGGGGGATGTGGAGTATGTTTCCTACTCCCTTGTGTCAGGTGTGGCCCTGCCACCTGCTTTGGCCAATGGAATGTGAGCAGCAGTGACCCACACCGTGCCTGAAGAGAGGCGTCAGGCTCATCACATGGCTTGCCTTGCATGTGGGTGGGTCATGGATTGGGCTGTTCCTTCCTTTGGTAAGTGGGAAGAAGGAAACTTGGAACTGAGCCATAACTGAACTACAGCTGACTTGATACACAGGTGAGAAAAAATTGTTGTTGCTGTAAGCCACACAGTTCTTAGAGTTGCTAACAGGGCAAAACCTAGGGAAATCTGACCACAGAGACACTTTCACTATTAATACATATTTTTGTATCTTAGGATTATATGCCTGACCTAAAAAGTGAAAGATGTAAAGTTCTGAAATATTATTATTATTATTATTATTTGAGATGAAATCTTGCTCTGTCACCCAGGCTGGAGTGCAGTGGCACAATCTCTGCTCACTGCAACCTCTGCCTCCTGGGTTCAAGCAATTTCCTTGCCTCAGCCTCCTGAGTAGCTGGGATTACAGGTACCTGCCATTACGCCTGGGTAATTTTTGTATTTGTAGTAGAGACAGGGTTTCACCATGTTGGCCAGGTTGGTCTTGAACTCCTGACCTCAGGTGATCCACCTGCCTTGGCCTCCCAAAGTGCTGAGATTACAGGTGAGAGCCACCATACCTGGCCAAGTTCTGAAATATTCTTAATGTAAACTCTGAATGTTGGTCTATGACTAAACACAATACAAAAAGCACCCAAATTTAACAAGATTTTCATAGAAAGAATGACTTTCCTGATCCCTAAGAACAACAGAAAAAGGTGACGAATTATCTTTTGAGTACTTCTGAGTCAATATTTACATTTATCATGACAAGATAACTTTTTTAGGGAAGGTTGTAAGCCCATTATAGCCATCATTCTGATATTTTGTGGAGCAAGAAGCCCTGATTTAAGGACCCAGTGGCCTCAGGGTCTGTAATCACATAGACACACTGAGCTGTCCAGGGACCACTGTCATTAGGTCATTGATAGCTTTTATTTGGGAAGGGACAATTTAAAAGGGTCCAGGCACTTTTCAAAGCAGTTATAGATATTATCTTATTGAATCCCTTTCTTTACCTTGGGAAGAAATTACTTTATTTTCTAGGTGAGAAAACTAAGCTTAGAGAAATTAAATAATTTACACATGTCCACAAAGTTAATAAATGGAGCACCTGGTGACCAAACCAGCTCTGTCTGCTCCTATCTACCCACCATCATCAGCATTAGCTTGCAAAGGAGTCTCGTGGTGCAGCGCGACAAAGCGTAAGTTCCTGCTCACTGCCGTCAGCATCCATCATAGATTAAGCAGCTGTAATTAATTGACTCATTGCGTACCCTGTGCCAGGCCTGATATTAGGTATTATGAATTAATTTAATTCTCTCATAGATTATGAAGTAGGTACTACTACGATTCCCATATTCCAAAGAAACTGTGATATAGCACAAGGTATGTTGGAATCTATAGTCCATGCGTCTGATCTCAACAATGGCTCTCTAACTTGAGTGCGCCTTAGAATCGCCTGGCTGGGTTGATAAAAATGCAAATGGCTGGGTCCCACCACAGAATTTCCAATTCAGCAGGTTCGGGGTGTAGCCAGAGGGTCTGCAGTTCTGAGAATTTCCCAGATATCCCTGATGCTGTTAGACCTTAGACTATACTTGGAAACCACGATCTACACTCTTCATCACTTAAAAGTTATCTAGAATAGGGAGAAAATGAACAAGCCAAGGAATTAGATTGTCTAAAATTCAGTCTCATTACTTTCAAACAGAGGAACAGGTCTATGGTATTAGAAGGAGGAGAAAGTCAATACGGTTAAATATGTAAGTACTGCAGTTGCCAGGTGGAGGTTTTAGTTAGAAAATCTTTCCTTGAGGATGGAAGTTCAGGTGCAATGTCTTGGGGAAAAATTGAGAGTTGCTGGAAAAAAAAAAAAAAGCAAACGATTGGTAGAAAATTGCTCTCAGATTTCTTCCTTGGATAATGAGTATCATTAAGGGAAGCTTTTAGCATTGCCCTGGCTGGGAACATTCGAGGCCTATGGAGAGAACCTAGATTCTAAGCCGGGAAAGTTAGGGCTGCAAAACACTAGGGGCTTTCTTGCTGAAGTGTGCGGTTCAGGTGTTCCACACAGAAAGGGATTTGCGGTCAAATAATTTTGGAAGGATTTGTCTCCTGAGTCCCCGAACACCCCACTGTATTCACTCTTCGGAGAGTCGCACTGTACATTTATTATAGTTTCTGAGAAATCCTACAGTTATAAAACCTGTTTCACTGTAACTATATATACATATGTCTGTATGTATGTGTGTGTGTGCTTAGCCTTTATTTGAGAACACTTTGAGGAGTGCTGATCTTGTCTGAACTCTTCACTTTATATCTGGGGAGATAAAAATATCAAAAAGTTTTGAGTACTTTGTTCAAGGTTACTGAGCCAGTAACAAGGTTAGAGCTAGAAACAAGCTTTTGTGACTCTTAGTCCATTTTATGGGTAGGTATCTCTCTTCATGGTCATACTATATGTTGAGATAAGTTATCCACCTCGCTGGCTCCTGAAGATGGGGTGGCATAGAATAGTGTGACCCCTTTCTCCTCATCCAACCACAGCAGCCCCATCATCAGGAATGCAGGCTCTCATGCTCCACACCTGAGCTACTGAACCAGAATTTCTGGGGGTGCAGTTCCTAAGAACCTGTCTTCCAAAGAATTCAATTTCCCCAAGCAATTCGGTAGCTGGAATTTGCTAGTGATGCCTTGGTGAATTGGAGAAGTCCCCCCTCACCCCACTATACATTAGAAAAGCAATAAGTGTTTCTTTACAGACCAATCCATATTTGCATTGCCTGTAAGCATCTAATAATGCAATTTGCCTCTGCGGTCAGATATGCAGCTTTTTCCTGTGTTTCCATTCCATTATTATTGTTTGGAATTCCATAAGGACTAAAAAAAATTCTTTTCCATCTCGAAATGTGGTTTGCATTGTTGTTCTCTTTACTCCTCGATGTGGATTCTTTAAAAACTCTTTTTTAAAATCTCATAGAACATCAACCTTTCTCCACTTGACAAAGACAAGTTTAAACAGACACCGGGCTCAACAGGGAACTCATATTCCATTTTCCGTGGCAAAGAATCTGAGCACTGGAATAAGCCAGAGGTATCATTTGCTGAATATTTTCATAAAGACAGTTTGATTTCAGGCCCTTTATTTGTGAGAGAGCTGGCTAACCCAAATAAAACATTACACATCTGTCTGTTGTTATGAGTGACCAACCTCAGCTGAACATTATTACTTAATAACAGCTAACTTTCCTATAGAGTGAGAGTGCCACAGCGGAGGGCAAATGGAAATTTCCTGTGGTTTACCACCCCGGGCCTCTCCCTGCTCCAACATGCGAAGAACTTGGGTAATAAGCATATTCTCCCTCTAATCACAGTGTGGCTTGGACATGCATTGTTGTGAGATGACTGGCAAAACAGGAACATTGATGTCTGGAAGTGCGTAGGGAGGGGGTGAGGAGGCGAATTGTACTGTGTCAGCCTCCGTAATGCACTGCCCTCCATTTTCTCTCTCTCTCGTTTTTTTTTTTTTTTTTTTTTTTTGACAGGGAGTCTCTCTTTGTAGCCCAGGCTGCTGGAGTGCAGTGGTACGATCTCAGCTCCCTGCAACCTCTGCCTCCTTCCTCAGGCTCCCAAGTAGCTGGGATTACAGGCACATACTACCACACCCAGCTACATTTTGTATTTTTAGTAGAGATGGGGTTTCACCATGTTGGCCAGGATGGTCTTGATCTCTCGACCTCGTGATCCGCCCACATTGGCCTCCCAGAGTGCTGGGACTACAGGTGTGAGCCACCGTGCCCGGCCCCAATTTTCTCTTTAGTAAAGAGATTTCTTCAACAGGCTCATGGAACGTCACTGACTATTTTTTTCTGGATTAGTCCAAACCTAACACAGAAAAGAAGATGCCTCAAAACAGTACCATTTGGTTAAGGAGAAGGAGATGCACAGCATTTGGCTTTGTCTGACTGCAACTGGCATAAGTCAGAGTGGAAGGCTTCTGTTTTTGCAGACAGTACTGGTAGAGAAACAAGTATTTTACTTAATCTGGTGTGTGAGTGTGTGTGTGTTTGTGTTTGAGACAGTCTTACTCTGTGGCCCAGGCTGGAGAGTACAATAGTGCGATCTCGGCTAACTGCAACCTCTGCCTCCCGAGTTCAAGTGATTCTTGTGCCTCAGTCTCCTGAGTAGATGGGATAACAGGCATGCACCACCACACCCGGCTAATTTTTGTATTTTCAGTAGAGATGGGGTTTCACTATGTTGGCCAGGCTGGTCTTGAACTCCTGGCCTCAGTGATCTGCTCACCTTGGCCTCCTAAAGTGCTGGGATTACAGGCACACACCACCATGCCCAGCTTAACGTGTTGTATTTAATGAACACTCCAAGTGGACATGGTTGGAGCATTCACAGGAGAGGACATGTGGGGAGTAAGCAGCAAAGCTCGCTTCTTAATTCCTGCTTCTGTGTGACACGAGAAGGTGCTTGAGACTGGATCATGCCTTTTTATGCCGCCTCTTTATATAATTTGCAATTCTTCCAAATTGATTTTCCCCTGAATAAATCTCTCTAAGATGTTGAGTGTGCCACTTTTTACCACTCACATTTGTCTTTCTTTGCTTAACATTGATAATACTTTGCACTGTGATGAAGGCATAGAAACACAGAAAGCACATTATAAATATTGGTACCAATTTCAGGCTGGCTTGTTTTCTGGCCTGATGCTGACTACATTTTCTTTTATTTGAAATAAATGTGGAGTTGTCAGTCTCCATAAATTGATGATTAATGGGTTTTGATGTAATTCACCTGCATGCAAAGGTAAAGTTCTTATCTTCATTGGCATTCATATTAGTTATTATCGTGAATCTCATCCCAGGCTATGGAAATTACTACTTGTGCTTGATTTGAAACCAAGTTATTTAACAATGGGATGCGTTAAAAAGTTTTGAACTTCAGTCTGACTGTGAGTCTACATTTTGACCACATTTCTCTGATACAGTAACCGTATCTCAGTGGAACACAGTTAATACCAAAATTCATTTTAAAGACTGGTCGTATTTCTCCGTTGTTTCCTTGTCCCGAAGTTGAAAACGGACTCCATGATCACTGAGTGATAATAAGAAATTTCAAACTTCTAAATATCTTCACATTCAATCAAAAATTAAGACACTTGGCAGTTAACTAATTTCCATCACTAAACAGTGTAAGGAAAAAAGATCTAACCATCTGTAATTAGCAGGAAGACGATTGGCTCAAATTTGATGTTTTTAGAGTTGCCAAATAAAATACAAGATTCCCAGTTAAATCTGAATTTATGATGGACAGCAAATAATTTAGTATGAATCTGTCACATGCAATATTTGCTATATGCTTATACTAAAATTATTCATTGTTTATTTGAAATTCAGAGATATATATGTACTATCTATATATATGTTTCTATAGATATACATAGTACAGAGTGGTCCTAACTTTGTATTTGCTAAATCTGCCAAATCTGGCATCCCCAGGGAAGAGCAAACTTATGATCAAGAGTCATTCCTAAGGCCAAGAAACTTAAAGACAGGGTTAAAATAAAGACATTCTTCTTAGAAGAAGAAAAGCAATCCAGATTTTGCCAGTACTAAAAACTCTGAAAACAAATCTAACCATTGAGGGATGGGGGTGCAGCCTTTCCACGCATGGCTTATCAGAGATATAAGAAAATCTAGGAAGTTTGTCTCATTTTTAAGATATTAGCTCAGAAGTCCTTGACATTTTCTGTTATGGTCCTTTTTGATGGACTAGTGAGACACATGCCTGCCTTCTTCAAATAAAGTGTTACAACAGATAAAGTCACAAAGATTACAGAAGACACCAATGCTATTAAAATGTACGTATTACAGTACTGAAAAGACAAAATTATACTTTTCCAAACATTAAATCAGAGCTAATGTTTTGAAGGTGTGGTGAGCAGCAATGTTATTTCAAGATATCTGAAGTGACTGGAATGCGATGTTGAAATGCCTGTGATTTCCACTATGACAAAGTCACAGCTGCAGCTACTCAGGTACACTCAACACAAATTGTAGTTAGAGGCTATTTAAAATAAACTGCTGTTCTTTTCTCCTCATCTGAGATCATGGACTCTCCTGAGTTCTACTCATATATTCTCTAGGCTCCGTGGACCTGGGATTAAATCTGACTGTGGGTGAAGTTCCTAAATGCTATAGATATCACCAGTAATTCTGGTAATATAACCACACCAACCTATAGAATCTTCTTTGATTTTTTTTCCCCATAGACAATCTCTTGACATTTTTAACAGCCATCTCTGATACTGTGTCTTTTATAAAAATTGGCTGGACACTTAACAAAATCACAGCCAATCCCCTTTCCAATAGGATATTCTTGCAGGCACTAACGTTAGTAATGAACATTACATTGGTGCTCACGTCATCAGAAAAGTAAGACCAATGAGGAGACAATTCAACATCTTCCACTCTGGAAGTAATGGTATAGTTTCTTCTGACACAAAAACAGAGGGGGAAATAACAGAAAACAGCTCAGATACATACATAATGCTTGGTCTTCATGGCCTTTCTGTAGCACTTCTCAGAAGTAGGAAGGTGGATTTTTACAGCTAATATGCCACTCAGTCACATGCAACTTTATATTGCCATGGTTTCATCATAACCCTTACCAGGAAAGAGAAAGCTTGCTCATCTACAGTACTAATTGAGACAATACTCCCTTTCATAAATCCTTTGGTAGCTCCCACTGCTGACAAGACAAATCCTGAACACCTTGGAAAACCAAAAAGACTCTTAAGCCCTTGTTCTCCCTCCCTCTCCGGCTTTATTTGCCTCAGGACAGAGCCTGGGTGTATACTTGCCCCTTCCTGAGCAGCTGGGTGCCCTCCCAGCCCACGTCTGGCACATGTGATTTCTTCCTGAAGGTTCTTCATTTTCTCCCTTTCTTGGTTAACTCCCATCTGTCCTTCAAAAGTCAGGTTGAACATTATCTCTTCTGTACTTCAAAAAAATTAAACAATTCTTCAGAGGCAGTATAGTGTAAAGATTAAGAGCACAGAATCCTGCTTCTGTTAACATCAGCTATGTGACTTTGGACAACTTTCTTAACCCCTTCGAGACTTGGTTTCCTCATGTACAGAATGTCAATGGTGATAATTTCTATGCCTCACAGGGTCGTGTGAAGCAAAAACAAATAAAGCACCATAAAACTTTGCCTGCCAATACTAATCATTATACAAGTGCTGTTATCATCACATGAATACCACGAATGAAACACAAAATACAACTTATCAAAATAAATCACATTTACCACAGGTGAACAGCAGAGGGTTCCTATAAAGTTTTCACAAATCGACAAGAGCCTTTAGCCTCCTAAGTGGGCAATGTTTGTAGAAACATAATTCAGAAAATGTTTAAAAGGTGAAAAGATATTTCCACACTGTAACATTTGTTTATTGGCTTGTGTGGCAAGAATTTGTTGAACACCAGCTAGGTGTTAAGCATGGCACAGGGTGCTGCTGATGAAGCCGTAAGAGTGACTCGCTCCTCGCTCTTGGGTAGTTTGCAGGAGAATGGGGAAGAGAGGCACTAAATAGGTCATTAGGCGAGTGATTTAAAGACATTTCTGGGAAGAACTGGGGGGAAAGTCAAGGAGGGATAAGATACCAGCACATGAGGTATACGACACGTCCGAGTCTGGAGTTGGAGCATGGAGCTTGGCACCTTCCAGAAAGCGAGGAGGATATGGATTAGGGGAGCGGGGAGCAGGGAGCAGGGAGCAGGGTCAGGTAGGAGTGAGGGCAGAGCCACATCATTCACGGCTTTGTGGGCTCCTTGAGGACTGTCATCCCCACCCGAGGAACACAAGGAGCATCTCGGGGTTTTATTCAAGAAAAAGAAAGGATCAGACTTGCTTTTGAAAGTGATCATGTTAAACACAGCATGGAGAATGGATTGGAAAGAGTCAAACATAGATGCCGAGAGTCTGTTTAATTGGCACTTTTAGTAATCTGAGTTGAAATTACTGATGTATGGACAAGGGCGGTGGTAGCAGCTTGAGAGCTACTAGCCAGGAGCTCTGGGTGACAGCTCTCAGACGGGGTCAACAGGTATCTCCAACAGGTGGATGTTAAGAAGTCAAGGCAGGGAGAGGGCAAGGTCTCACCAATGACTCCAGGCTTCCTGACATGGAAACGAGGTGTGTTGGCATGGGTAGAGGCTATCTTACTGATTCAGAGGACACTGGATCTTCCCCTGTCATTTTAACATTAGGCACATGTCATGCAACACTCAGATCGAGTGTTTTGGTATTATACCAGCATGGAGCTCACTCTCCTGATGGAGAAACAGAATCTCATCTCCGGGGAGCAGGTTTGAAGGTGTGCACTGGAGGCTGCCTGAAGACATCTAAAGAGAGGTAAGTGCTTGGGTCTGTGCAGATGGGCCTGGCATTCAACAGAGAGGCCTGGACAGGAGGGATGCCTTTAGCACAGAAACTGACAAAGTGGAATTTGAACCATGAAAGTGCAGGAGCTTCCCCCTTAGACAGTAGAATGTGGGAGCAGCAACCCAGACCGAGCCCGGACAGCCTCAAGACCAGGCAGAGTCAGAGGTACGGACAAAGGAGACTGAGGAACCACCAGTCCAAGAAACAAAAAGGCACCAGAGATTCACTTTTCACTTATCAAATTACCAAAAATTTTAAAAGACACGTCAACATGCCACATTGACAAGTTTGCAGAAATGAAGAGCTTCATGTATGGTGTCTCATAGAGTAATTGGCATAACTTTTTTGAGGGAGGCAGCAATTTGGCAATGTATACTCAAAGTTTTACACTATTTATGTTAGGCTGCTTGACTCAGTAAGTCTGCTTCTAAGAATTAATAGGAAATGTATGATAGGATTATGTACAAGAGTGTTCTCCATATTTGTTATGATATTAAAACATCAGAAGCAACCTGGGTCACCAACAATATAGAACTGGTTTTAAATTTATGAAACACGTATGGGCTGAAATATTATGCAGTGTTTAAAAATCATGACAAAACGCTAAATATGTTTTTTAAAAGGCAATTAATACAGCAAAATATACAGTGTAATCTCTCTGTTTCTCTCTCTAGGTAAGATCAAAATAAACAACTCTAAAATGTTAATAGCAGTTACCTCTCTAAAGGAAAACAAAATTAGGAAGGGTTTTCAATCAGATTTTCCATTTTTATGCAGCTAACCTGAAAATTCAATTTCCCTAGCACAGGCATTCCAGGTTTTACTGTAAATGAGAAGTACTTACTGTGTTATATTATGCAAAGAAAGTTTCCACACACTGTCGTGGCCAAACCTTATGAAATTATGTACTCTCAGAGATATTTCTATTGCACAAATGCAAGAACCTAGTTTTCAGTAAGAGTTTAGGACTATTATTTTATGTCATCTTAAGGTTTCCTTTCATTGACTGAATTAGAAGAGTTTGCACTTCACCCAGAAATACTGCTGATAAAGCAGATTTCCTGCCCGATACCATTGCTCAGGCAGGTCCCTTTAGTCCATATTTGTTCTTTGCCCTGTGCCTGGTAGACTACATATCCCATGAGGCGCCACTCAAATGCCATCTCCTGTAGCATACAGGTAAAGTTCATCTTGCTCCTCTCTTCTGCCTTCTCATTGTCCGCACCTTATAATACTTACTGTGCTGCTGTAATGATCAGTCTTGAAGCTCACCTTTCCCCATACTCGGCTAAGTAGTTCATCCTGAGTGGCAAACACAAGGCCTGGCATATGGCAGGAACTTAATGTTTGAGAGAGGTACTGTGTAGGCAGAGATGCCATTCAAGAGGACTCAGAGTCTGAGTTAGCAAGCAGCATCACTTGCCTAAAGATATCATGCCCAACGTTCTAGGTCAGAGAGGAATCCCAGAGAGGAATCCAGTCCACAGCTAGGCACATTGATGCTTCACTGATTTGAACAATTGAATTAGAAACATAGACTTTGTCTTCCTATTCTGATTCACAGCCCACAGAATATGCCACAATGTTCTATCGTAAAGAGGAAATTAGTTGTACATTTCTCAAAATGACAAAACTGATAAAAATTATGGACATACAGAAGCATATGCAATTTCACTCAACAAATTATTTCCTCTGTGTGTTTCATTTTCCCCAGTACACTGACCATCACAGACAAATGGTCCTAAGACTCCTTTTGGTTCTGTTTGCTTCCTTATACCAGGTGTCTCCAATGTGAGGTATACCAGTAGCCCAAGCAGGGACAGTGACAAAATGATGGAATTATTCAAATGTAGCTTTCACTTTATCCTTTTAAATGTTTATATATTATGCATATTTGAAAATGAATCCATGGGGAACTTGAATAAGTCAACAAGCAAAAAACACATCATTCCATTAAAAAAAAAAAAAAACGGCCAAAGGACATGGCAGACACTTCTCAAAAGAAGACATACAAACTTCCCACAAACATGAAAAAATGCCCAGCATCGCTAATCATTAGAGAAATGTGTAACAAAACCACAAAGAGATACCATCTCACACCAGTCAAAATGGCTACCACTAAAAAGTCAAAAAATAGATGCTGTCCAAGGCTGCAAAGAAAGGGAAAGTTTCTACATTGTTGATGGAAATTAAATTAGTCCAGCCACTGTGGAAAGCAGCCTGGAGATTTCTAAAAGAACTTAAAACAGCTGTCATTTGACCCAGCAACCCCATGACTGGGTATATTCCCAAAGGAAAATACATCATTCTACCAAAAGACACATGCATTCGTATGTTCGCCTCTGCACTGTGCACCACAGCAAAGACATGGAATCAACCCAGGTGCCCATAAATGTAGAATGGATAAAGAAAATGCACCACAGAATACTATGCAGCCATAAGAAAGAATCAAACTATGTTCTTTACAGCAACATGGATGAAGCTGGAAGCCATTATCCTAAGCAACTTAATTCAGTAACAGAAAATCAAATACCACATGTTCTTACTTATAATAGTAGGAGCTAAACATTGAGCACACATGAAGATAAATGTGGGAACAGTAGACACTGCAGACTACTAGAGGGCTGTGGGGTGGTTTTAAAAACTACCTGTCAGGTACTATGCTCACTACCTGTGTTACAGGATTTATACACCAAACCTCAGCATCATGCAATATTCTCATTGTAGTAAAGCTGCACATATACCCCATACCTAAAATAAAAGTTGAAAAAAATATAAAATGTATGCAGTATGTTAGAACAGGATGAAAAGTCTATATGTTGTGCATGTCTGTCCCTAAGTATCCTTGTGTGTGCTGCAAGAGACTAATTTTTGAATCCGTTGTTTTACACCAATGCTGATTAAACTTGCGTATGAATTCCCTGAGGTCTCATTTAAATACAAATGATTATTCAGAGGGTCTGGGCTAGGTCTGAGAATTTGCATTTCTAACCAGCCCCCAGGTGAGGCTGAAGCTGGAGGTGAAAGCTCACACTCTGCATAGTAAACAGCCTTTTGCAGCCACTGCTCCTCATTTGGACAACACAGGACTGAACCCAGAAAATGGTTTGATTGACTGTTTTCTCATTTCTCCCATGGACAGTCACAGCAAGCAACATGATAGATGCATACAAGAGAAGGTAATTCATTCCAACAGTGAATGCCATGGGACTTAATTCAGGCTGGCTTCTCTCACGTGACTATTGAGATAGGAGCCTCTGAGGAGCTTGCTGGACTTACACCTTTACTGATGGGGAGAAAGTTCAAGGTCACTGCATGACTTCATTCCTTAAAAAAACACAGTTTATAAATCACCATACAGGTCCTGTAGTCAGCAATTAATTTTTTTTTTTTTTTTAGCATTTGGCTTATATCTGGAAACTCCCTTTATGGGAAACATAGCTGGAAACCAAGATTTTGACCATATCTGGTCATCAAAGATTCTGTGGTGCTAACAGTAACAGAGTACTTTCTCCACCTGTTCCCATGGGTTCGGGGCTTTCTCTACATGCTCATCTATGCTTCTGTCTCCTGGAATATTTATCTCAGTGTACTAGTTATATCTGTTTTGCTTGTGTATATCTAATTATAATAATTATTAAACCAACAACTGCCATTAGTTGAGAACGAATATGTAACTAGTGCTGTGTTGGCAGCTCCTGCATGTATAACTCCAAACTTCAGAGTAATGCTAGTAAAACCCTGATAAAAATTAGTCAATGCAGGCTAGATAAGTTAAAGCATTTGCCTAGGGTCACACAACTAGTTAGTATTGGTGCCGGTGTTTAGATTGTGGTCTGTACTCAAAGGCCAGGTCTTGATTCATCATACCCTACCACCTCCTACCGGAATGCAAACTGCCATATCTCATCTCAGACATGCCAATGCCCAGGTTCTAGCAGGGCCTTAATGTCTGCTGAATGCATCATGGAAGCAAAGGGAACTTGGATTCTTCCAGTTACAGAAAAGCATCGCTGGGTCTCAAAAAGCAAGCTCCTACACATTTGTTGTAGTGATGAATGAAACGGAGGGAAAGTCATTGTGTCTTAATCCCCTACAGTACACACAGCTGTTTACTGATGCGAGATGCAGATGGTACCATACTTGTAAAGTCAGTGTTTCCTGGAAGTTCTTTGAGGGCAGGGGCTGGGCCACATCCACCTTTCTGCCCTCAGTAGCACAGGTGCCAGCACATGGTAGATGCTCTGGCAAAGTTTTAATGCCTGTGACTATAAATGAGTCATATGGCTTAATCGATGGATTAATAATCTATAAATTAAAGAATGAATGAATGTCAAAAACCCAAAACATGTAAGTGCTCTGCATGCATTCATCACTTCCTGTGTAGTGTTCTAAATTGCTTTTTGGGAGTGATTTATAGTACACATTGTTCTATCTCTGTGGGAAATGAGTTTTGACAATGTTGAAATCCTCTAGGCTAAGAAGCACTTCCTTTTATCTGTTCTGACTCAGAGCCTCTTGGAAGCGGCACTCACCCTTGCAGATCACTTGGTGGATGACTCTTATGCTGTTAATCACCAGTATCCTCCAAGAGCACATGGAAGTTCAGATACGGCTTTTCTCTCTGAGAGTGGTTTGCTTCTTAGTGATGATTA
The DNA here is from genome assembly GCF_009761245.1 of Sapajus apella. NCBI lineage: Eukaryota > Metazoa > Chordata > Mammalia > Primates > Cebidae > Sapajus > Sapajus apella. The sequence goes on from NW_022436948.1 coordinate 7,846,563, forward strand.
ATTATATCTGCAGTTACTTGTAGGGTTGAATTTCCACTGGAGGAGAGTAATCACCTTCACATAAACATCAGCTTCTCATTCATTTAATTTGCCTCTCCCCTAATGGACATGCACAAAATGAGCCTGGAAATTACTGTGGGTCCTACTTGTTTGTATTTATCTGGTGACCATTTTAGCAGCTTTATCAACAACATCTTTAAGAGGCCCAAGGATTTAACTTGAGAATCATGGCAAGATCAAGTGTCTCTCCTAATCCCCCTCAATTCTCCCCATCAGTCATCAAACACTCATGCTTGATCTCTAGGATATGCTCACAAAAATCAAAGGTGCTGAGTCTTAATTGGAAAGACCACTGTCGACTTCCTAGTCATGAGAAACAGAACTAATTTCTTTTTGTTTTTCTTTTTTGGTGCTACTATTGATTTATTGATTTTCCTTTGATAATTTAACACACATATTTTTTTAATCTAAACACTCTCAGACCAGAGTAGTTGGCAAGAAACTGGGAGTCTCTTTTTACTAAAATTAAATGGTCATTTTTAGATATTATTTTAAAATCTCTCAAAATCTTCCTAAAATATGTGTGCAAAGTTGATAAATCTAGAATGCATATCGCTTTTGCTTTTGCTTTTGTTCTAGAATGTAAATGCTTGATCAAACTTAAAGTTTTAAAAAATATTTTAAAAATACGAATTCAGATTTTTTTTTAGTTGAAAAGTAATATTCTACTCTTTGAATATATTCTAAAATCTAATTTTTTAAACTTTTATTTTAGGTTCGGGGGTACCTAAAAAGGGGTATGAAGGTTTGCTACATAGTTAAACCTGTGTCACGGGGGTTTGTTGTACGCGTTATTTCATCACCCAGGTATTAAGCCCGGTGCCCAGTAGTTCTCTTTTCTGCTCCTCCCTCCTTCCACCCTCCACCCTCAGGCAGACCCCAATGTCTGCTGTTTCCTTTTTTTTGTTCATGAGTACAAGACCTAGTTTCTAGCATGATATTCCTATTACCGTTTTAAGTAAACCACAGAATGCGTGATTGAGAGATATTGTAAAACACACATAATTTAGTACTGAAAATTATACATGGGTCTATGAATTCCAGTGGGACACCTCCATCCCTACCCCAAGCATGGAACTCTGGTACTATTTCCTAAGAGCTGCTGTTATTCCCCAGTGACTTCTAATTACCAAAACATCATTCATTCACTCATTTATTCAGCAAACATTTTATTCTATTGTGGTCTTTGAAATACCTGAAGGTGAGACATGCATGATCTCAGCCCTCAAAAGTTTGCCATTTGATAGAAGAGATGACACACACACAAATTGTTATTATACCAAGCGGAATAGACTCCTTCATGCCAAAACAGTATCCCATGGACACTTCTACCATAAAAGTTGATACTCACTGGTTCATGTGTAGCCAGTGAGCTGGCAAGACTGTCAGCTGCCTAAAGACAAGGACCTTGTCTTCTTTCTCTCCATATTGTCCATATCTAACACAGGGTCTGCCTGGATCACATGAATGAATGTGATATATTAAGTAGTATTAAGGATTTCCAGGAGGAGGACTGATTCCTTCTAACTGGAAGAATCAAAGAAATTATCATGTGTTTTCTGTAGGAAAAAAAAATTGGAGAAAGAAGGTTGCAGGCAAGGGGAATTACCCAGGCAAAACTGTAGGGGGGCAAAATATGTTTCAAGTATTCCCAACTGATTGGACCATAGGGTTTATCAATTATCAGCAATTTTCAACTGTGGCTGCCTATGAAACTCACCCAGGGGATTTTAAAATAAACTAATGCCTTGGCTCTGACACAGGACAATCAAATCAAAATATTTTGGTGGGGGTGGGGATATGAGTAAAAGCCTGAGATTTGCTTTTTTAAAAAAGGAGCCTCTGCTCTTTTTAAAAACGTTCCCCATTTGTTTTTGTTTATTTTTGTTTGTTTGTCTTTTGAGATAGAGTTTTTCTCTGTTGCCCAGGCTGGAGTGCAGTGGCATGATTTTGGCTTGCTGCAACCGCCGCCTCCCGGGTTCAAGCTATTCTCATCCCTCAGCCTCCCGAGTAGAAATTAGTATGAGGCTATGTTGGGAACTATGCTGGCAATGAATTTTAAACTGAAATATTTAATCTTTCAGCAGGAAAAAAGAAGCCAGGCTTATCTAGCAAGACAGGGAGGGAGGAGAGTAGCTATAAGGAGATCATTTAGGAGGCTGTTGAATTTGTCTAAGTAATACATGAACTCACATTGGTTTGCCACCAGGTAAAATTCACACGCCTATTAAGTGTGAAGTAGCGAGGGTTGAACAGGAGTGGAAAGGCCTCTGGAGTTTGCTGCCTGGATGGAAAAGAAGATTCGGATGAAAAGCAGAGGGTATTGAAGGTGACATGGTGAGGTTGGCTCCAAGCATGTCCATCTCTAGGAATTAAATTTGGGATAGAGGTGGTGATTAAATAATCATAGTACCTAGAAGTAAAAGTTGACCAGATAGGAGTCAATGAGAACTGCAAAAAAAGAAAAATACCAAGAGAAGAAAGCAACCAAAGGGGCAATCTTAGAGATTGCCTGTATGGAAGAGGGCAGGATTATCCAGCAAAAGAGCTGGAGAAAGGGCAGCCAGATGGCTGGACACCTATGTAAATTCATAAAAGAAGACAATTAAGATGGCAAGATTTCAAGAAAGGGGATGTGATTCAGAGGTTAAATATTGGAAGAGGGACAAAGAAGCACTGATGTTATTGGGGGGGCAAGACAGAAAGGGAAGGGACATCGGCTTCCCTAAGACAGGAAGGAAAGATGAAAGGATATATTTATTGCGCATGTATTTACCCATCACCTACCTATCTTTGACTCTACTAGACACAAGGGATATAATCGTGCAGACAAGGCATTTGCTCCCATGAAGCTTATATTCTAGTTGTGGGGAAGTGGAAGAAAGACAAGTTATAGAAAATGTGTGCATGAGTTCCACGTGGATTTGTTTTTGTTTTTGTTTTTGAGATGGAGTGTGATTCACTCTTGTTGCCCAGGCTGGACTGCAATGGCACTATCTCGGCTCACCATAACCCCTGCCTCCAAGATTCAAGTGATTCTCCTGCCTCAGCCTCCCAAGTAGCTGGGATTACAGGTATGTGCCACCACGCCCAGCTAATTTTTGTATTTTTAGTAGAGACAGAGTTTCTCTGTTGGTCAGGCTGGTCTCGAACTCCCAACCTCAGGTGATTCACCTGCCTCAGCCTCCCAAAGTGCTGGGATTACAGGCATGAGCCACCATGCCCAGCTCTTCCATGTGCATTTCTACAGACAGCATTTTCCTATTTATTGAGGAGTAGAGGAGAATAGAAATTGGAGAAGTGTGATCTTAGTAAAGGGAATGAAGGTATGACACTTAGGTGTAACAGGAATAAGGTGAAGGATGTGTAACCAACTTGGCTAGCTTTTGAGTCACATGTAGGAGAGGCAACAAGAAATGAAGAAAGGATTCAGCCAGCAGGCAGGTCCCTGTGAGTTTTTTAAACATGAACACTAGTTCAAGTCTTTGCTTACCCCTAACGTGACTTTGCCCATGTGGAACAGCTGGAAGCACAGGCTGAGAAGGGAAGAGGTGGGCTGCCCAGAGTTGGGATTGGCAAAGCCTCCGTGGTAAAGGTTATTGGGGCCCGGGGTTTACAAATACCACATTAGAAACATAAACATTTGAAAACCACAGAATGTAAATGCTCAAGGTCACAGCACGCTCATCAGCTCGTGGAATTCATACAGTAATTGAGCACATTAAGAAGCCTACTCACTCTGCTATCTAGTTTTAGAAGAGTTATAATTTAGTATCGCTAGCTATCAATTAGTCCTGTTTTCCTCATCTGTAAAATGAGAGGGTTGGACGAAATGACCTCAAAGTCCTCTTCCAGCATGGTCAATGGTGAATGGTAGAGCACATGTGAAATTCTGAAAGTTAATTTACTTCTTTAACATTTACGTTGATTGTTTAACTATTGATGTTCAAAAATGCAGATGTACAAATCTTTTAGGTCTGTGCACACAGAGCTGTTAGTTTTATGGACCATTCTGATTTTAAAATAAATTGCCCTGTGAAAATATGCAACCTAAATTCTGGTGGGAGAAATTTCAAGTGACATGGGTAGTTAAATAGGGTAATTGATAGGTCATTGACAGAACATGGAAATAGACCAAGCAGGAAAGTATTAGACATGAATAGGTTTTAATATTTGCAAGTTTGGAAAATGATTTTGTGAACATTGGGAGAAAAGGAGCTTTTCAAATACTAGGATGACAGTAGCTAGGGATACAAAATAAAGTTATGCAAATATGACTTGTCTTCCTGCACTAAGATTAATTTAGAGGACTATATGTAGGACCTCTTTCATCCTTTTCAAAAATTGCCAGTAAGAGTTAACCAGGCCTTGGTTAGATCCTGAAAAATTAAGGTAAAATGTGACCAACTAGACAATTTGTAAAGGTAAGCAGGGTATCAGCTAGCTGCTACTGTTTCGTATTGTAAAAATCTTGTTACTTTTCATATACAATAAGACTTTTGAATAATACTATGTATAATCTTGAAAGAAACAAACCTCAGTATGTGTCCTTTTTCTAACAGCTGCATTTGTTATATACCTTGTCACTGAAATCAAGGTCTTTAAGGCTTAAAACTCAGTACTAGCTCTGAAAGTTATTTATTTGTATATTTAATTTAAATGACTATTTTATTATTTTCAAAAGTATGTTTGGTGCCTTCCTATTGAAAGCAGTCTTTGGCATAACCGACTACATTTTAGTTTTATACCCAAAGCCTCTGTTTATGCAGATAAATTGAGGTTCCAGTCTTTACAGTGTCAGGTATAAGTATTAATCAGCTGATTTTCTGCCAAGGTTAATATATTTTTATTTGCAGTCTCATAGAGTAGGGCACAATCATTGTTAAGCACGGGTAGTTTCAGAAGCAGAAGTCTTCTGCAGATCAGTAAGATTTATACAAATTGAAATCTAAAAGAGTGGATAATGGGGGAAAATCATGCCTGAGGTTAAGGTGAATCACTCTGATTGAATCTTCCAGAAATCTCAACATTTTCTTCCTTTGCACTACCCTGATTGATCAGCTAGAAGCACCCGAAGGGGCCTTACCTTGAGTCCAGGTGCTGGAGCCCAATCTCAGCTGAAGATTCCAGAGATCTGGGGAAGTGCTGAAGGGGCCTGACTCTGCAGGGGGAAGCCTGTGTGCAACCCAAGCCTGCAGGCTACGTGCTCCTGTGCTGGCTGAGCCAGCAGGCAGGAGCAACTCTCCACCTCTGGCTGCAGAAGCTGGGCATCCAGGCACAGCCTCAGTCCCACCGCCCAGTAGCCCTCATCCGTGTCCAAGGAGAGAGCCCTTTGGCCACGAGGGCTTCTGGCACATGGCTTCAGTTTTTATGGGTGAAAGACAGTCCTTTGGCATCACAAGGTATTTATATCTGATAGAGCTCCAGGTTTTTTAAAAGCAATTTAACAACAAAAACTGCCAAGCAGAACTAACTACCACAGAGGCCTGGAAAGCAGCATAAGTGTGTTTTTTAATTCTTCAGAGGTGGTAGAAGTCACCAGAAATTCTCCCTCTTGAATTCTCTCTAAAGGGCTCTGGATCCTTGGAAAAATAATCTGGGCAAGTCTCACACTTTAGTAATTCTTTTTTTTTTTTTTTTTTAAATTTTGAGACGGGGTTTTGCTCTTGTTGCCCAAGCCGGAGTGCAGTGGTGCAATCTTGGCTCACCGCAACCTCTGCCTCCTGGATTCAAGTGATTCTCCTGCCTAAGCCTCCTGAGTAGCTGGAATTACAGGCACCTGCCAACACACCTGGCCTTTTTTTGTTGTTGTTTGTATTTTTAGTAGAAACGGGGTTTCACCATGTCAGCCACGCTTGTCTCCAACTGTTGATCTCAGGTGATCCACCCGCCTCAGCCTTCCAAAGTGCTGGGATTATAGGCATAAGCCATCACACCTGGCCAGTAATTCTTAAAAATGTCAGTCCCATGCGTTCTTTCTCAATTGTGGTGCTGGGTCGCAGGTTTTTACTGTTTGTTTTTAAAGCAGCCTCAGGGTGGAGAAATTATTAGAAACAAATGGGAGCATGCTGGCAGCTTCCGGTGCCTTCAGTTTAGACAAGCACCATATGAATTTCTAAAGGCGTTTTCTTCCCTGTGCAAATGTGTTCCTAGAGTGGCCTTCTGCATGGGATGGGCATGATCTGCATGGAACAATAATGGCCACAATCTGGCAGCCCAGGTCTGGGAGACCATGTGGCCTAAGCAGTGTAGCACACAAGCTCATTGCTTTCCATTGAGAAGTACAGGTATTGATCGATTTACGACCTATGCAACTTACGACCATTCGACTTTACGACCACAATCGCTAGCCACGACTGCTCTGCACCTGGCAGCGCAAACGTTGACCGGCTGGGCGTACGACAGTGTGGACCAGCTTCCGGCAGCACTACCATCTCCGACTGCACCATTTCAACTGTACATATAGCCTACTCAACTTACGACCAAATCTTGTTATGATCGGTCTGCAGTGCCGACCGTGGTCGTAAGTCGAGCACTAGCTGTATACTCAAATACCACCCAGCTCAGTCTCCAGGAATTCTTTTTATAGGAGCACATTAGCAATGAGAAAGCTCCAGGAAGGACCTATAAACACATTTCAACAGCTTAGGAAAAGCAGAAATCGCATGCCTTTTTAAAACTGCAAGTGTTTAACTGATTTTTAGTTTCTTTCTACTCACTCCTCTGACCCTGTGGCCAAATGAGAAACCAGTTTAATTATGTTGCTTCTTCCTGAGTTCGGCTTCATCTTTTCCTGTTTAGTTTCCACCTAAGATAGGAGGAGGCCTGGTGAGGACTTCTAGGCCAAATTTGGAGAAAAAGCTCTTCTAGGAGCTACAAAACCTCAAGCAAGTGACCCAGCCCCTCCAAGCCTCAGTTTCTTCAATGATACTGGGAGATGGGGTCAGACTCATTTCTCTGAAACCTCTTTAAGTTTTAGCTTTCTGTGAAGGAAAATTTAAAGAAAAGCACAGAGAGACTGACTATACTCGAAGCAGCTACACCAACTTTACAAGAGGATCTTTTCTTGAAGATGCCCAATCTGGTTTTGTTTCAGAGAGGATTTGGAAAGGTCCATTTAGCAGAAACACTGCTGGCCTGGGCTTCCCAATGTCTAGACGGACTCGGCTTCCCCAGGTCAGAGTGATGTGGCCACTCAGAAATGCCTTTGGCTGTTGGAGACATGAGGCTGTACACATACCTGCTGCATCCTGATGATGCATGCAACATACAGGGAATTTTACATTGACCAAGGTAAAACAGTTACATACTTCCTTAAATATGAATACGCATATGGGCCTTTTCAGCCTATTACTATAAAACAAAGAATGAGGAATAAAGTTTTGCCTTGGTCTTGCCATAAACACACTGCTCTGGTAAAATTTGCCGATTTTTGTCGTGTTCTCTTAGTTTTGACAAAATGGGATGACCATAAGTTCATTTGATATGATTCCACGTTCAAATTTATGTTCAGCATTTTGGTGATGGGGGCAATATGATATAGTGGGAAAGGTACAGGTTAGGAGCCAGACGGACTTGGGTTCGAATCTCAGATCTCAGGTTATAACCTACAGGAAGAGTTAAAGCCTGAAAATCTACCTACTGGGGTCATCCTGAAGATGGAGTGAGATGCCTTCTGAAAGGTAACTGGGCTGGTGACTTTGGACAAAGGACACTGTCTCCCTGATCTTCAGTTTCGTCATTTGTAAAAAGAGAGATAATAAAGTTCATGCTGCATTAGGCTAGGATCACAAATGCGGAGCTGCAGGCACTCAGCTCAGGTGCAAAGGTGAGCTGATTCTAGCTCAGCTGAGTCCAGCGTGCTCTCAGCCCTCCAGGGGCTAATCTGATTGGAGATGTAGGAGGCACCAACACCAAATGAATCAGGACACAGCATCTGATTAGTCCTTAGCAGCACAGAGACATGCTAGGTTTTGTTCAGCCTGGAGAAGAAAACATTTAGAAAGGGTAGAAGAGGCTAGGCCCCATGGGGAAGGGAAAGCTGAGTCTCGACAGGCCTTAAAGGGCTTTGAGGGTAGAGAATGAGATTCCGATAGAAAAGGGAAAGAATGCTTTCTAGGAAATGGAAGTGCACAGGCAATAGCAATGAAGTGGGGAAGCATACAGGAGCAATTGAAGAGGAACCTTGTTGGGGAGTGCTGGGAAGAAGTGTGGGTGAAGCAGAGTCAGGCCATGGGGTTCCTGGATGATACAGTTAGGGTCATCCCACAGAGAGTCCCAGGGTGCAACAGTGGGGCTTTACCATGGCCACTTTCAATAGATCCAGTTAAGCCTGCTGAGAATTACCAGCAGTCCTGACTCCCAGGGACACTTTGTACTGTTTTGGTGCAAAACTTACTCCCTGTCCCCTCCTCCCTGGTTTCAGACAGCACTGTGGTTTCTCTCCACACCAGCTCAAGCACTGTGTAGTCAGTTTATAGTTTACAGGGATTTCCCACACACCCATATATGTTTTCCACTGAGGTCTGTGCTTTTTCCTAGACCCACCCAAATTCCAGAGCAAGACTCACTTGCGTGCCAAGTTCATTTTCTTTTTCTTTATCACCTTTTTCTCCTTATAAAACATAGGAGATAGTTACTTTTTTCATGCTTCTAGGTATTTTTAACAGAAAAGAAAGAAGAAACTCCAGAAATAAAACAAATACAAGGACAATTTCTGATTCAGTTTGTATTGAAAACAATAGTTGCTCATAGAGGCAAACCCAGCAGGTGAGTTTTTTCACATTGCAACTCTTGTTTATGAAAGTTTGAGTGGCTATGGGGTATAATGCCTTCTATAATTAAAAAAAAAATGCTTGAAAGTTTCTAAAGGATAGACTCTGGCTCTGGAATCCAGGCTTTCTTTATAAAGTAATTTTTTTTTTTTTTTTTTTTTTTTTAGGAAAAGAAGAACTGCATGAAAAGGGAAAGGGGAATCAGCTCCTTAGGAAGGAAATTAGGAATCATTTTGGTCATTTTAAGAATGCTGGTTCCCTGTTGATTCGTAAGATAGAAGACAGAAGTACTTTCTACAATACTTTCACAAAGAAAATCATCTCATTTAACTTCCTTGTTGTCCTGTGGGAGGAATTTTGCAGGTGAGAAACTAAGAAATTGAATCACTTGTGGAGGATCACTCAGCCTAAGGTGGGGACTCCAGTCCAGGGCTTCTACCTCCAAGTCAACCTTTCCTTTTCCAGCTGCCTTAGGGACAAGCCTTGCGCTCAGCATGGTCCCGGGGAAGAAGGAGGGTGGGGAATCAGTGGGAGGGTGGCAACATGGAGTGGAGAGAGAAGTAGCCAACCTCTGTTTCCCGTATGCCTCTTAATGTGCTAAGAAACGGAAGCGCAGAACCTTAGTGCACCTTTCCCAAGAGTATCGTGTCTAGCAGTCTGCACACCTGGAATTCATATCCAGGAAGGTCCGATTTCAAAGCCCAAAGTCTCTCTCCATGAGAGCAGGCTGCCTCTCTCATTAGAATGACCTTCTCTTTGTCATGTTTCCACCATTACCTGTCAGGGGCTTTTTCTCACTCTGCTCCCATCTTTTTTTTTCTTTCAAATTTCAAGTACTTTTATCAGATATTTGTTTTCTCTTATCCAAATGTTTCCAAACTGTGTGTTATTCAGTTGACTTTTGCTAAGAAAATTTAGGCTGTATATATTTTAAAAATCCACCTATATAACTTTCAAAACTACTATAATGCAACATTTTCTTTTTTTGCTGAAGTTTCGCTTAATCACAGTATAGCACGGAAATACCAGAAGATAGTCCCAGCCAAAGAGTCTTTAAACTGTACGTAGATTCGAAGTCAGCGGCAACCGAACAAAACTGGCGTTGCTTCCTTGTTCTCAGACTTTCGTTATTACTATCTCTGTCAGATCCTGTTTGTGTTCAAAAGGCCGCCAGTCTCATGAAAGGATGAACTTGAGAAACCTTGCTTTAATCATTGCAGCAATTAGCAAATAACCGCATTATCTTTCCTTTTCTATTATAAACATATTCAAGAATAGACTTGTAGTTTCCTCAGAGCTTCTCAGAAAACTGAAGCTAGTTGCTTGTAAAAACCAGGTATTTGACCTGTTCGCAAGGGGCCTGAGTTGCTGGAATCTTCCTTCTTGTCTTCAGTAATTACGTGACTACAGGAACAAATGTAAGCCCCTTTCCATGCCAATCATATACTTCTTAAGTCGCGGTAGATTTAACTAAGTGAATAACTCAGTTTGAGGACTTTGAGGAGGGAGGAGAATGGGTTTGTCACATTTAGCAAAAAAGAGCATGAGAAACATTCACCATTAACAGGCTTGAAGGCAGCCCCCAGGACCCTGAGAACTCTGCGCTGCCAGCCAAATGCTAATCTCTCAGTTCCTCTCACACTTTTCATCTGGGCTGAGTTGGCAGGGTGCTACCAAACCTTCCTCTTCCACTGTTTCTTCCCTTCAACTCCCTCCATTTCTCCTTCTCTGACATATGAGTCAAGGGTGTTGCCATTAACCGTGTCTCCCTCAGAAATTTCCTACTGTTGGTTACTAGTGGGTTGGCTGGCTTATTGGTCATCTCTCTGCTTCTCTGAGGGTTCATTCTCCTGCAGCGTGGTGGAGTTCTTCTCCATCCTTTGTAATTATATTCCCTGAGGTCTTGCACTCATCCTCTTTTATCGTATCTGTAATCTCTTGGCATCTTCTGTGTTACCCTATGGCCCATTCAGAGTCTCATGATGTGAATCAATGCTCACCAACAGAATCTCCTCGGGGATCCCGTCTGCGTTTCCAACGTCCCCTGGAATGACAGTGGTCCAGGATGGACTCATCCAAAACTGAACGCATATTATTCTCCCTACATCCGGCTACATCTTCTGATATTTTGGTTGGTAACAATGGCATCCTCATTCTCCCACCTCTCCCTCTTTAAGCAACTTCACATCTGTATCCAGTCAGTGCAAGCCCCAGATTCCACCTGATGAATCGCCCTTGCACGGGTGTCTGTCCTGCTCCTTCCCACGGCCACCACGCTGGTCCAGGTCTTCATTGCTTTTACTCAGTCTCTCAGAATAGCCTTAGGATTAGTCACTTGGTCATCACTGCCAGACTGGCATTTCTAAAGTGCAGCTCAGGACCCAGAAAACCAAAATCTTCGGTGACTCCTCAGTGCCTTTGCTTGACTCCAACCTCCCACAGCAGAGGCTCGAGGGTGTGGCTTCTCAAGATGGATGATGTAGCTTCAAAGGCCAACTTCACCCCTCTCTGAAGCCTGTGGCCCCAGCCTGTTACTTAACCTCTGCACCCTGCTTTCCTCATCTCTAAAGAGTTGGTAAGAAAGCCTGCCTGCCTGAGAATTAAAAAATACTTAGAGCCCTGCCTGGCCTTTCAGGAATGCTCAGCACTGTTGGCTGTTGGCTGCCAGCTTCGTCCTGACTGTGGTCCTCACTCTCCCATTCCTTCCCTGCAGTGAGCTCAGCCCCTGTGCACACTGCCGCCCTCCCACGCCCTCCTGCTGGTGCATGTTAATCCGGTCATCTTCCTGCTCTCACGGCTTCTCCCCATCCTGACCCTGGAAGTCCTGTCATTCTCCAAGGCATGTCTCAAATGCCCCAATGCCTCTACCAGGCATCCCAGAGGGATCTAATCTTTCCCTCTTTGACTTTCCCTGGAACTTTGTCAGGGCCTCTCATGTCAATGTCATCACATTCTCTGGGCACTGCAGGATTTCTTGTGCTTTGGGTGTTTTTCTTTGCTATTTCTTGACTTCCATGTCTTCCTAGCCACACATCTGTCCAGCAGCAGCCTGGAGGCTCCTTGAGATCAAGGACTAAGTCTTCTCCACTTATATCCTCTAAATCAACATAAGACTGACTACCCAGCCCCCCGCAGAGCAAGCCCTTGGCAAGAAATGTGCTTGGTGAAGATCACTGAGGGTTAAAGCCTGACTATACAAAACCTGAGTGAGAGTTGATTTAAAAACCCATTAAATATTCATTTCTACCAACCTCAGGGCTAACAAGTCAGACCATTTCTTCAGACACTGAAAACTAAACAAAGTGCTGTACAGAAAATATCATTTAGGGAACATTCCCAGGATATTGGACTAGACAGGTTAAAATATCCATAATTATAAAATTCATATTTAAATATACATATCCTCATGCAGCCCTAGACTCTGAAATGCCATGTACTGGCATAAGCTACTCCAGCTGCAATGAAATGCACTTGATTGTAACCACAGAAAAGTGGCCCTCACAAGTTTTAGTCCTAGAATATTTCATCTTTAAAACAGGAAAATCTTAGAAAACTCTCTTCAATTTAAAATTTAAAACACATTCAGAGCCAAATACCTTTATTGCCACAGGTATGCTAACACAAGCCAGATCTAGACATAGCATTTGAGGGAGACTGAACTGATGCTAATTTTGTTGTTTTCTGCATTTGCTGCTCCATGGATCAAATCACCCGTTTCTAGCCCAAGATTGCAGTATATTCTTCCTTTCATTTTTTCCCCTTGTTTTCTTCCTCAGAAGCAAACTTCCAGCCCATGCTCTCCCCTTCTGAACCCAGCTGGCTCTGTATTTACTTTTCTGTTTTATATCAAGATTCCTCATTTTCTTTTTTCCAAAATAACCTGCATGTTTTCTACTTTTCCCCTATTGGGTTTATACAACGACTATATCTTAAGCACAGGGGTCCCTGTTTCTTCTCACTTCTCCTTAATAACTCTGCTCACACAATTCTAGCAGCCAATCCATCACTTTGTACTGTTCACCAAGGGAGATAACGCACCAGTTAGTCATTTTCAGATATACATATTTTTGAAAGACTTCAGATAAAAAGGTCTCTGTTGTGCATTTGCAGGACGAGGTAGATATGAGTTCATGGTGAAAGTGAAGATGTAATTATAACAAAAATTATGCCTTTCATGTCAGTGCATGTGGATTCAATACATGCTGCTTGAGGAATACCTTGGGCCATGCACTGAAAGCACAAAGAAATAATTGGGTGAAATCTTCATTGTCAAAGAGTTTGCAGCCCTGCAGGGAAAAGGGACAAGTAAGCAGGCCATTGTAAAGTGGGGCCAAGCAGAGTGAACCAGCTATATGCAGGAACGGGGAGGGAACCCCACCGAGGGTTCCCAGCTCAGGCCTGATGGACTGGAGATTATTCCCTTAGGCTGGTGCAGAACTTCTTGGGATTTCAAAAATGTTAATGATTGCTGTGAAAGTTTCAAAGTTTTCTGAACCTGTTTGAGTGCAGACTTTCTTATTTCTTGCAGAGATAGAGTTACCAGGACCCTCAGAGGACTCTGCTCACCAGTAGAACCTCCCAGGATAGACAGCACTTTGCTGTCAAATTGTGCTTCAGGACATTCCCTCCTGCCTTCTGACCAGCAGAAAAACTGCCCTCAATTCCTGAGACCAGAAGTGTAGGGCCAGCCTCTGAGTGTTCTCCCCCAGATCCCAGGCAGCTGAGTCCTGATGACAATGGAGTGGAGCGTTCCCTTCCCCTTCCTTCCTCAAAGCAGCTTTGGCCTGCCTAGGAGAAGCCAGCCTTCTTCTGTCCATGGGGCCCAGGAACCAAGACCCTAAGTGTTTCTTAATCAGATTATCATAGTATTCCTTTTGACAAGAATAAAATCATGTGACATTATATACAACTCTTTATAAGGAGTGACGTTAAGATGTCAGTGTCAACCAGCCACTTTGGGAGGTTGAGGCCAGTGGATCACCTGAGGTCAGGAATTCAAGACCAGCCTGCCAATAAGGTGAAACCCTGTCTCTACCGAAAATACAAAAATTAGGCAGGCATGGTGGCGGGTGCCTGTAATTCCAGTTATTTGGGGGATTAAAGCAGGAGAATCGCTTGAACCCAGGGGGTGGAGGTTGCAGTGAGCCAAGATTGCACCACTTGCACTCCAGCCTGGGTGACAGAGTGAGACTCAGTCTGAAAAGAGAGAGAGAGAGAGATGTCAATGTCACTATGACGTCATATTTTTAAAACACTGTTTAGAGGGCCATTTTTTTTGTATGCACTTTATCTTTAATATGAACTGTAAGTCAAAGTTATAGATTTGAAATATATTAAACGAGATGTTCAAAATGCAGCACCATTGTATCCTGATGTCGTTGACATTGGGATAGTCTCTCTGAACCTACACAGACAGTTTTGTTATTAATGCCCTAGCTAAATACACACCCACACTGCCTTTGTCACTTGTATGTGTGTGTCTGTATGTAATACGGCTCACTGTCGATACATAATTTTTTTCCACAAATTTCTGACAATATGAAGAAGACAGGGCAGGGTTCCCATTTCTTAGTGTTTAGAGCACGCTAGTCACACCAGCCAGGTGATTCAGGGTTCATTATATTTTCTTTATCTCCTAGCAGATATGTGGGAATGGCATTGGGAAGAAGAGTACAAATGATGCCAAATTTTGTGAACATTCAAAGCAAAAGATAAACGTTTCAAATTTGTCCTTTAGAGGTAGAAATTGACACAAAGGATAACCTAGGAGGTAAGAAAGCAGGATTCAGGGAGCTGACCTTGTATTTTTTGGTAAAGAGGTCTAAGACGAAGCAAGATAACAATCTGCAAATATTTGAAAATGTAAACATCATTGAGTGAGAACGTTATTTGGCCTGGTAGGAGTGGGTTTGGCCAGTATTTCTACTAAGAATCGACACGATTAACTGCTATCAAAAGTTGGAAACAGCATTAATAGAAACTAAGAAAAAAAGAGGGGGGCTTCTTGCCAGAGACACAGTTATTCCACTAGGGTAAGCCCTCAAGTCTGCTCAAGACAAAGCAATGCTTATTATTTATACATTCAATACTATTCTAGGGTCTAATGGCACCAAAAGCATAATGTCCTTTAGGTTTTAAGTTGGGGGCTTTTCAAGTGGAAGAAAATGCACAGTTGATTTCAGTACTCACTTGCTCTACCATAGGGAAAGCAGCTTTGATAGGATCTTACCCTTGGGCTAAGATATGACCTGAAGGTTCAACCACAGTACAAGGATCTACCTTTCACGGCAAGGTGCCAATGAAATGAGAAGCATTCTAGATGGCATTGAGATCCATTTTTTATATATCACTAGATACAGATAAACATGATTGTTATTTTTTGCTTGTCATTTTTCAGAATTATTGAGAGAGTAGCTAGCAGCTAAAATTTACATCAATTAATTCAACCATTCATTCAAGAGATAAGTATCAGGCCTTTATATGACACAGAGTGGATTTATCAAGAAGTTAATGAAACTTCAGCTTCAGGGTTCCTTGCTTCCCCAGGTCCTATCTGAATCCTTGTACCTAATAGTACAGTCCTAATTTTGCATTCGTTTTCTTTAAAGCCCCCAAATCGTGCAATCTTAAGGGTCCATAAAATCTTCATCAGCCTCTAATACAGGCACTAGAGAAAATGCACATCAGTTCCATAGCCATCTGCCTGACACCAGCGCGGCTCCAACTGAAGCAGCATGTGAGTGAAACCCAAACCCAGGCACCTGGGCCCCCAGAGCACCCTAAGAATTGCATTCCCCACTGCAGTGTTCCTTCTCTGTGTCACTCTCTTTTTCTTCCACGGCCCAGCAGTGACTATGAGGATTCATGTTACCTACAGTCTCAGGGACATGGGCAGGCTCAGGGTGTCTGAACTCTGAACTCTGAACTCTGATTGAGGGAATGAGTGACCAGCACAGCTGCTGTGACTTCTGGCCAGACTACTGCCAGAGGGCCTGCTTGGCTGCTTCAGTGTGGATCCCTACACATTAAGACCGCTCTGAATCAGAGCTGCAGGGTGGTAGAGACAGAACCAAACAAAACCTGGCTTATTCTGTTGCTAATTCTTTCCAGTGTTCCCTCTGTACGTCCTCAGTCCCGAGGTGGTGCAGACAGGCCCTTGCTCTCAACTGCTACTTCCTACTGGAAACGAATCGGACGGCTGGCACATGTGTGTTTTGTATCAAAACCCAAAACTTTGTCCTTCTGGTGCGTCTTCAGATGTGAGCATGATCACGTGACCCTGATTCATCTTTGTATAGTGGCTAAAATATCTGGAACTGTGTGCTTTAGAATTTTACGTCGAGACGCATAGACTGTATTCTGGAATTAGGTCATGTGTGAACTTCTGGATTCAAATTGGATTGTGGCGACTATTGGCTTATTGATCTCTTCTCTAGTGAAGGTGCAATGCCCGTCAAAAGAAATGCAGATACATGACCTCCTCATGGAGCTCTGACCTTTCCCTTGTGAAAACAGCACAGATGTTTCTGACTAAAATTCTCCCTGGGAATGTGGTAGAAATCACTGTGTGTATTCCAGCTGGATTATGATGAGTGGGGATCCCCCTGAATGAACCCAGAGATGCGTTCCAGAGGCTACAATACTCATCAAGTTCAACTTCCTCACCTGGCCTTTTATCAGAAATGTCTATTCCCTCATTTTTTTCTTTCATCTCAACAAAGTAATATTTAGTAAATAAAGCTTCTTAAAGGGAGAATCGAGGCCATAGAGGGAGAGAAACTAAGTTATAAAATAGAAATAAAGGTTCCAAGAAAGAAGTTGTATTTACTAAATCTTTAGTAAACAAAAGTTTTATTTCTTTTAAAAATAAAGGTTTTATTTATAAATAAAGTTTTATTTCTAAATCTTTATTTATAAATTGTAATGTAGTTTCTCTCCCTCACTGCCCTTAGTTCTTTTAAAGGTGGGAGCAGGCTCCCCGTGCTCCTTTAGGGAAGATTTAGCACTTCTTAGATTGCTTGTCTCTGCAGCCACTACCAGGTCACACTATTCCTGTACCCGTCTGCAAAACTGGCACCAGGAAGTTACCTGAGCCATGTGTGTTGAGTCTGACCTGTCTCCCTCCCGGGCACGGCATCCTTGAGGGTCATAGAGTAAGGCCCCCCCGGGTTCGCTTTGTTCTGGCATCCAGACCTGCCCGGCCTTGTCCCACCATCAGCTGCACCAAAAGCCCCACTCCTGAGGTGGCTCCTATGAGATAAAGGTAAAGGACAGAAGAGAGAGAAGGTAAACAATAACCTCTGGCTTGCCTCTTATATTTGCCCATGAATAAGCCACAAACTCATCTTTGCAGACATAAAAGTTAGTATTAATTCTTGTAATAGCTTTCTGATGATTTTCAGTGTAGAATGATTTTTTACTTGAAAGAATTAAGACAACACATTTAGGGATACAGATTTTAATCTGGGGTGCAATGCTTGAATTGTTGCAGGGGAAAAAAAGACTGAAGAAAATGATTAGGGAGGTGTATATGCCTTCAACACGCATCCCCACAGACCAGTCGTTTACAGCTTCATCATGCTTACAGCTCAGCCTCTGGACGGCTATGCTGGCTCTAAAACTGATGCATCCAGCACACAGATACATTTCATAAGCAACCCTGGACTCCGAGGCAAGGTATGCAAAAAAGTCCGTGGGCTGCTTCGAGTCTCTAAAGAGATGAGAGGAGATTGGACAGGAAAGGATATTTCAAGGATTTGACATACTAATTAAATCCGAGTAACTTTGCCTCTCTATTCCATGCCTAAGCCACATATTGGTGGGTTTTCTTGTACCGAGTATGTCATTGTTATTCAGGTATATAATTGCACCACACACACACACACACACACACACACACACACACACACACACCAAGAAACCACAGCCCTTTTGAAACTTCCTCGCTGCTGAAGCAGAGTGAGGTTATACTGAGCCTTATGGGAAAGAGCCCAGAGACCTGCTTGTGTTGGCTTCTCAGGTTTGCTAGTGTGTGCAGCCCAGGGTCTCGCCCTCTTTCCCCCCAAAACACTGGCTATCTGCACTGGTGAGAAGTGCGAGGAGAGGAAATTGGTGAAATAAGACTTTCTGTAAAACAACCACAACTCTTGGTGAGAGGAAGGAGTGGAAAGATGGAGAGAGGACGTTTTGGAAAAAATTGTTTTCCTTAAGCAACCAGAGTCACACAATTCAACGAAGGCAATTCTGTAAAACCCCCAGACTATTTATACTTTTATTTAATTCAGTGAAGAAAGGTCTGTTCCGTTATTTGATGAGCGTTGCTGACATGCCAGTACCGGCAATTTGGTTGAACTCTTCTACTTTTCGGTATTTTGGGAAGACTTGCCTTGTGACCTCTAGGTTATTCCCTGGATGGTCATTTATTATATTTACAGTTAGAGAAGGAGGAAAACTGCTAAGAAGTAAAACCCTGGAAGGTATGGAAAGAAAGAACAGCGTCCGGAGAAGCTGTGTGTGAGGTAAGTGCTTATTTAATTGCTTGGCTGGAAGTGTTTCTGATACTGTATTTAGTTTTCACAAAATGATGGTATTTAAAAAGGTATTATAGCTTTATGGGACACTTTTCTTTCCATTTTTAGGACTATTGTAAACAGGAGAGAATTTGTTACCTAAGGCTATTACTACTGATTCTTCCATATTTGTTTAAAGATTCACGAGGGGACAAAGTATGATAGGACCTGGGATAACACTTGATTGTGCATAAGTGTGAGTGTGTGTGACCTTGAGGTTGCAAAGAAATGCATTTCAAGAATCACTTGGGTTTTTCTTTTTCGAAATCCCTCTTATAGGTTAAGGGGTAAAAGATTAAGATATGTTCAGATAAAAATAAATCTAAACATTTGAATTAATGGTACACATTTTGGCCTTTAGCTTTCCAGAGTTACATACTACATTCGCTGTACGTTTTCTATCCTGTGACTTAAAGAAATTATGAGGTCAAGAAACGTCTATTGAACAATAAATTCCTATTTCCTTCAGGCAACTAAATGCGGAAGTACAGTGGAGACAAAAGTTGGCTTTACGGGAGCAATGTGGAAATTTCACCCAGTACAGCATTTACTAGCAGAGGATAGTCTAAATTCACATGAAATTATACACAGATTAAAAAACATATCATCCATGGGTCGTGAACAAAGTTCAAAATGTTTCCAAAGTCAGGATTGTTTACATTCCTTACACCTACCACAGAAAACTTACATAACTTTTCTCATAAGGATAGGTAACAGATTTTAAAATATTCCAGTGAGGTTTCGCCTTACGGCAATCTAAACTGATTTCCTGACTGACAAAGGAAAATAACTGCTTCAGAATTACAGAGAACTAAATCATCGTTGAAAATCAATAACAAATTTGCTCTGACAGGCAGTAAGATAGCAAAACCCTTGCGAAGAGTTCTCCCGCAAGCTAGACCCCCGCACACCCATGGCAGACAACTCAACATCTGGTTATTTTTCATGAGCAAGAATAAAACACTGTTTTTTGTCCCATCATTAAGTAAAATCTCATTTTCCACATGCAAACAGCACTTGTAAATTCCCCCAGATAAGCACGAATGTCTTCAATGATTTAAAGAAGTTTTAAAAGAATCACAAAGTTTTCATTACCTTTAGAAGTGAAGTTTTTCAAAAATACCTCCTGTGTGCCACATGCCCCAGAGTTGGCAGAAGTGCCGTGTACCTCTTACCTGCAAAGACTGAGGAGTGCAGACTCCTGGCTGGATGGGAAGTTATGTCAAGTCAGAGAAATGCTCAGTCCAGACAGGTTGCCTTGGGAAAGATAAGTGTTTAGGGTTTCTCAAAATGAAGAAAACTCTCTCACTGTTCACTGTCAGTCAAAAACAAGTTGGTACAAGTTTGAGTAGGAATCACCTGGAGGAACTGAAAAGAGAAAGAAAGAGATTGAGAGAGATTGGGTGGAGGAGGGAGGGACAGGGAAGGAGGGAGGGAGGGAGGAAAGGAGAGAAAGTGAGAGACAGGGAGAGAGAGAGGAAGAGAGAGAGCGAGGGTGAGAGAGAGAGAAGGAATCTGAGAAAGGAGATCATGATGTCAGCATGTCTTAAGGTCTTAAGGAAATCTACAGACCTACAGGATTCTAGTGGGCACCCAGTCTGGGCTCTGCAAACACCTGTGCGAAGGAAAACTGATGCTCTTTTAAAGAATGCCAGTTAATCTTTGAAGAAACTTTGGCCATTCTTATCAAAGCGTTTTTAAGGTCCCTTTGGCTAAGTAAACTATGAATAAATAACCAGATTACCTTTTCTAACAATCTCTCCTTTATCCCATGTTTTCTTTTTCTCTTCTCTCTCCCCTCCCCAAATGAATATTAACAAAACTTCTTGCCTCCTGGAGGAATCAGAATGAACCCATACAGGCTATGCTTAGATCAAACATACCTGAGCAAAATGCCGCAGAGGGAAACTCGTGTGTTTAGCTCAACCCCCTTATTGAGCTGAGTTTTTCTGTCACCCCTGCTTTCCCTAATTAAAAAAAAAAAGTAAAGAAGTTGGATAGACATGGGCAAAATTGGGTTCTTCTGGATCATGGAAATTGGACTTAGGGATACGTGTTGGAATCTGGGTTCCAGCATTCTTTGCACAATCTGGCATCTTTATGAGAAATGGTCAGAATTCCATCCCTGAAGCAGGTTTCTAATGGAAGATCTCTGGAAGCTGGAAGCTTCTTTCAGGAATGCAGTTATATGTCCATCCTATGCAAAGTGACTCTTGCAGCCATCACATCAAGGGAGGCCAGTCCAAGCCTCATGTGCTCGCCTGGCCTACTCATGGCCAGAGTGCATGGGGACCTTGGTCAATCCTAACAGACGGAATAGGTTTTTCACAAGTACTTCCCCTAGAGAAAGCCCTCTACACTGGTCCAAAGGCAATGCCAAGAGATACAAAGGGTCTCTGTCTCATGGAAGATGATGATACACCCACACATCTCCTCCTTAGGCACCTCAGTGGAGCCAGGCCACTGCACCTAGTTTGACTTAGAGCAGACAGAGTGAGGAACACCTTGCTTCTGCTGGAAATGAATACTTCCTCTCCCCAGAGTACTGGGCTCAGCACTTCACCCCAAGTGCAGCTGCTGCTGTTTCAGGTGCTTGAACTAAATGGGAACTGGAAGCAATGGGGTGCCATTCTGTCTTTAGGGAGGAAGGGCCGAGACCTCCTTATTTTCTCCCCCCTCTTTCTCCTGACTCAAAGCTCAGAGCATAAATCCTTCCATTTCTGTTTTCCCAGTGGAGATGGTATGCCTCAGTCTCCTTCTCTTTTGCCCTTTCTTTCCTGGGAAGCAAAGGACCCCCTTTTAGCCTGGGAGTATAAATGGTGGCCCTGGAAAGAAGACACTGGACTCCCAGGGGTTCAGGGCATGGAGGATGAAGAAGCCACACAAGATTTGGACACCTTAAAGCTAGTGCAGCCTTACTCCAGCAGTCTAGAATCACACAGACCTCCCGTGAGGATATACTAAAAGTCCCGTAGAAACCAGGTAAGCACAGAGGTGAAGAACGATAAAAGCGGGAAAACAGAATTAAAGGATCTGAGTTTATACCAGCTGCTCAGGTGGGAATTTGCAGGGGCTGTTTCCTCAGCCTGCAATGGTGCCCTCTGTCCTTCATTCACTGAGCTGACTCATTGTTCAGGTCCTAGCCCGAATGGCACCTCCTCTGGGAGGTCCTTACCTGATCTGGTTCTGATCCAACTCCATGCCCCAAGACTCTGTTTTGTTGTATATCTCTTACCACTGCCTGAAGTTGCCCTCACACTTTTCCATTTACCAACCGTCTTCCAACCCAGAGCTCAATCGCACCTGCCTCATCCGCCAAACGTCTTTCCAGCAATATCCGGCACATCATAGTTCCCCCAAAAAAGTGTATATTTGTTAAGGGGATTGATAAAAGATTATATACGGAAGATATGATTTGTTACTGTGGAACTTTAATTATCTTCTTATATGCCATGTGTATTTCCAGCATCAGCTTTACTTAGTAAACTCATATTTGAACACTGTTTTTCAATTTGTAGCACACTTTCAGAAATGTGTAATTCAATGCTCAGACCAAAATGTAGACATGATTAGTTGTATTTTAAGGGCAAAGAGATGGAAGCCAAAGAAGGTAAGGGATTTGTGCAAAGTCACACAGCTGCAGAGCAATGAACTGAAGCTCCAAACATCTCTTTTCACTTTCAGTCCATGCATCTTTCGTTGGACTTTGTTTTTTTCAGGCGATTTTATTCTGACTGGCTTCAGAATTGAGAAACTGTGAAGCACCCAGTGACATAAACTCAAGGGTGATCCGGTTTCCTCCTGCCTTATTCAAATTGGACTTTATTGCTTTATTGTTGTTGACGCAACCTTACACCACATGTTAAATACACACAGTCCATTCCTGGTTCACCTCAGACAGGCTAAATACACGCCATTTGTTCCTGGTTCACCTCAGACAGGCTTTTGCTAAGTGAACTATTCTGCGGCAGTTCTCGTCAAAGAAGGGATATGATAATGACTGTTTTCCACTGTGGACAGTGTGGGCTGCAAAAAGAAAAGCAGTATCTGCTAGGTATAGTTACCTTCTCCAGCCCACTGCAACCAGAGTAATCCCGCCTTGCTTTGAAAGCCTCACCAGATCATCCATCATGTGTGGCGTGCTGGCTTGCATTACCCCCACCTCTTCTATTGCTGTCTTCTTGTAGTTTAACCTGAATCAACTGTACAAAGAGCCTCCTAGGCCAGACAGTGAGGTATGTGTGCCATGGACCCTATCTCCACCAGGTAGCCAGACACAGTGTCTTACAACAAATTGACTTTGAACCCAACAATCCAAGACCCACTTTACAATATTTGAAATAGAATATGACCGAAAATGCGATTTTCACCCAGAATAATTTCAAAGATCAATTGGGGAAGACAAAAGTAGTGACTCATTCTACATCTCCTTCTATTTTCATATTTTTGTAATTGGTGCTTGATTGATAATCAATCACATATTTTGGCTTAAAAAAATCACTTAGCCAATGGGATATCTGTCTTTCAAGTTGGTAATATCAATGGGCAGGCCAGGTGTTTGATTCTACCTGCTGGATTCAGGCACATCCTTCATCACCAAGTTCCATCAAACTGTCTGAAGAATGTGTCCTCCACGCCTCTCCTGTCCTGATATTTCTTGCTATGACATTTCAATTCCTGAGCATAGATTAGGCCTCTTTCACGCTTTTCCAAGTTTAGTTCCTGGCCTGTGGCAGAGCTAGCTGGGTACACACTGTGTGTTTTCTGGCCCTTTATTTATTCCAGCATGTAGTGATATTATTAGGCTATAACTCCCTCATTTGTAATATCCAGAACCACTTTCCTATCCGTAGAGTTTCTCCCTCTAATATCCACACAGAAGAATGTCATTTAAACCCTGATTCTGCACCAATACCCCTACTTCTACATGGCAAAATGCAAGAGGGCCTAGAAGAAGTAACAGGTCTCATCTTGGCTATTTTTTATTAGCAGGAGAACTGGGTAAACAACTAGGTTTTTCACTTTGGGAGCTTTCCCATTGCAAAATTGTACCATTTTGCCAAATAGTCTAGTTATTGTGGAAAAACTGAGCAATGCAAATTGGCTAAATTTTGCAAAGATCTCAGCCAAGTTGTCATGAAAATCTAAGGGACTTCACACTGAAGGATTAGCAGGAGTATAGAAAGAGGGTGTCGTGAACTCAAGCTCTCAAATATTAAATCCCACCTATTCCCGATCAGCCCTCACAAGTTGTAGGTGCTAATTCAGTAAACATTTCCTAGAGAAGCCACAACAAATATATTAAGCTAAAAATGAATTCAAAGAGAAAGCTGTCCAAGATCATCTTATTCTATCATTGTGCTTCACCTCTGCATTGCACATGTAGAGATGACAGAGACTCCAGCCAAAAAAGAGACGATAAAGAATGCCTAATAACAGGGTATTGGTTTTTCTTATTTTTCTTCGCCTTGACTGTCTGAACTGAAGAATAAAACCTAGAGAATTATTACTGAGCCAAGGTCAGGCTTCTGAAATTAAAGTCATACATATAGCCTTTGGTTTCCTTGGTGTTTGACCACACCTACACAGATTAGACATGCAACGACTGTATTTTCTTTCTTTCTTTATTAAGAAAAATTCCTGGGGTTGTTTCATCTCTGTGCATTTATTCCTGATCACATGCTGAATAATATTTTCTGTCTGTCATCCCTTCTGTTCCATGGGCTTTGGTTTGCCATTGCGGTCACCCAAACTCAGAGTGAGAGTTGAGTTATGACTGAAAACTCACCTCTGCTCACTTCCCTTCTGAAATCTGTATGTACTTAGTAGACAGCAGCAATTATAAAGGTGCAGCCTTACCATTTATCAATCAGTAAATAACATATATCACCTAGTAAAGCACGCACATCAGAAAGGGTACTTGGAATCATTGTGATCTCTTGGGCAAATGTTATCATGTTTTGTTTTCCAACTTGCTCGTGGTATGTCTTACCTTGCCAGCCAACTCTCATTTTACACTGTGGACACCAACAGCAAAATTGAACCTAATTGAACCTTTCTGGCAAGGAGTGAAGTCCATTGAGGGTGTGAGGAAGAAATGTAGATTTGGTCTCAGCTGTAGATTCAAATTTTAGAGCTGCTACTTACTAATTCAGTGACCTGAATACCCGTTTTGACTTATCTGAGATGGTTTTTGCACTAGTGAACTGAGAAAAACAATTTACCTCCCAGGGTTCTTATGCAGTTTGGAGAAAGTAGGGCATGGGAATTGTCCCAGACCACGTGTGTTCAATCAAAAGACATCAGGGAATGAAGCTCCATGGTGAGGGGTAAAGGTGGCCAACATCAAGGTCCCCTTGCTGCTCTTTGCACCCAAACAGGGCATTCCCTTTGTTTTGCTTGAAAACTCACCTCTTGGAATGATCGTGTGCAAAGCCGTGTTCTAATATGAGAGTTCTCATCTCCCCTCGTGTTTGAATTGTGGGACACAGAAACCATGAACTTCAGCTCCTTCAACATCTGCTGTTTTCACTAGAACTTACGCAGAGATCCTGAGCTGACTTAAAATATCTTAAAGAATTTGCATGCCCTCCAAGTGCTGCTGCACCTCCCAGGGAGAGTAATATAGGTACTAGGCTTCTCTGAGTCTTATTCTAGTTCTTTTATTGTCAAACCGCTTAAAGAGTCAAATAGTTTAGATTGCTTGAATAAATAGAATTTAATTAGCTTGTCCTAGGAAACCCAGCTTTATCATGCCAGTTTTCCTGAAGTGCCTTGCATTGTACTAATAAGCTATAAGGTTTGTGCCACTTTGTTAAGTTTCTTGGATCTTATAGGATGTGTGTATTCCTAGCAATCAAGTGCGAGAATCTGTCTCCTATCTTTGTTACAGAACTTAAAGTAATATGTGTCGCTCCTCAGTTACCCCTTCTGTTCTTCATTTGTTGATGAAGTGCTTACACCATCTGACACTGAATCAAGTACCAAATATAATTTTTGTGCTGCTGTGTGAAGGTGCAAAGATATGTCTGCTATTTGCTGTTTCTTGTGATCCGGTGTGCTCTTACTAGTAATACATTTATAGTGAGAACTTTTACTTGAATTGTAGAAATGCACCTGGACGGGATGAACATCACCCAAGTTTGGAAGCAATGACACTGTCAATTCACTGAGTCCTAGAGATGGAATTTTAGTGAACAGGGAAGCCCATGTCAGCAAAGTGCTTTCTTGTGTTCATTCGGTGTTGGATTTCTTCCTCAGGTTGCAGTGAGTGGGGTGAGGTTGCGAGGTGCAGGTGATGAGAAGCTTCTTCGACAGTTGCACACTGGACCATGTGCATGTTTATGGAGAACATATGAGAGCACAGAATCTAGGCACAAGCTGAAAAAAATAATAGTACTAGTGCCTATCTTCCACCATAAAGCTAACCTTACATGTAGCCATGAAGAACATATGAGCATATGGAGTAACAGGGAATTCAATTAACTTCAGCATTTTATTCAACCAATCAATCCATCTATCTACATATCCATTTATCCATCTAGCTACCTATGTATATCCATTTATGCATCCATATACCTATGTATCCGTTCATCTATCCATTTATCCATCCATCCATCTACCTATGCATCTATCCATTTATCTACTCATTTATTCATTCATTCATCCATCTACCTATGCATCCATCCATCCATTCATTCATCTATCTATCCATCCAACCAACCATCCATCTACCTATGCATCCATTCATCCTTCATTTTTTAGTTTTATTAAATGGCTTTCCCTCTCTCTTAAAATTCAACTTCAGTGTAACTTCTAACTTTGAAAGTCTCCTGTCAGAAGGGCTAAGTTCTAGGATGGTTCTCGTTATGCATTTATTCTATTATGAACATAAAATCTCTGATGTTAAATTGGTAGTAGGATTGGTATTACCAGCCTGATAGATAAGCAGGTAAATAACAGGTCCCTTTAACCCAAAATTTGCAGAGTGGGATTGGTATTGGTATTACCAGTCTGATAGATAAGCAGGTAAATAACAGGTCCCTTTAACCCACACACACACACCCCGCATACCGGCCAGGTGCAAGTATTGTGGTAATAATGCAGACTAATGTAAAACATAATTCACCATCCAAAGATTATGTTGATATTCTGCTTGCTTTGTAACATGTTTCCTCTGTATTTTTTAATTAAAATCAAGCATTGGAGAGATTCAGACTTTGTCTATGTGCCTAACACTAAGCTTAACTCGCATTCTAAAAATCTTGCCTGCTGGCCACTGTAACTCACCTCTTGAAGACCCCTAGCAGATAGCAGGGAATGTGGAAATATTTTCCTCCTTCACATGAGCTGCGATGAACTCAAAGGAAATCAAAATCAGCCTCAGAATTTTTTTTGTTTTGCCTGCATTCTGCAGAAAGTTTCCTCCAAAAGTTCATCTTCATCATATGCCAACAGTAACCAATACTCCTGGATCTGATTGAAATTGGCAACATACAAAAAATTCTAGTGAGCTTACAGCTTTAACAAAAATAAAAAATAAAGCCCACTTCTTCGGTGGGCTTTATTCTTATTCCTGAGCCATTATACAAAACAGCAGGGAAACCAGACCCTAGCTAGATACATGATTCGTTTTAGCTCTAATGATAACAGCTGCCATTTGTTGAAGGTTTGCTATGGATTGGGAATTTAATTTAAATGCCTTATGTCTACCATGTCATTTAATTATTAATGTATTCTTATAGCATATTGACTGTCATATCAATAAATCGGAGTATGTGAGGTAGGTATTATTTTTCTTACTTTATAAATGATAAAACTAAATCTTAAATGAAGTCACTTGCCCAAGGTCAAATAGTTGGTGATCTGAGAAGCAGAAGTTCAAATCTGTATCTCATTTCACAGTCTGCACCTTGAATCACTGTACTAGACAGCCACCTGTGAATTCAGTCTGTGTGGGTTATCTCAGAGTTAACTGGGCTGAAGTAATGATTTACAAAACAAAAAAAAGGCTAAAATGGCCAAAAAGGAACACGTGTCAGGCAAAGTTCTGTTTGATTTCCAGCTGTAAACACCTTTCATTTTCTTCCTTCCTTTTTTCTTCCTTACTTTTATCTTTCTTTCTTTTCTTTCTTTCTTTCTCTCTCTCTCTCCCTTTGCTTCCTTCCTCTCTTTTCTTTTTTTTTTTCTTTCTTTTTTTTCTTTTCTTTCTCTTTCCCTTCCCTTTCCTTCCTTCCTCTCTCTCCTTCCTTCCTTTCTTCCTCTCTCCTTTCTTTCTCTCTCTCTCTCTTTCTTTCCTTCTTTCTGTCTTCTTTCCTTCTTTCTCTCTTTACCTTCCTTTTCCTTCCTTCCTCTCTCTCCTTCCTTCCTTCCTCTTTCTTTCTTTGTTATTATAAATAGAATTACTTATAAGGTGATCTCATATCCTTGTTTCAGATACAGCCTTATGAAGAAGTTCCCAGCTGAAGAGATTGGAAGGTAGCTAGCTGGTAGCCTTCCTTCTTTCTTTCCAGTAGTATTTTTAGTGTCATGATGTAATAAAGTAAAGCAGTGGCCCCAACACTGACCGCACATTTAGAATCACTCAGAAAAAAATCACTTATTTTTTAAATGTCCAAGAGATTCTGACTTCATTGGTCTGGGATGGGACCTGACCATCAGTGCCGTTTGTAAGATCCTGACATAACTGAAATGAAGCCAGGTTGAGAATCAGGGATGTGGCCACACAGAGAGGACTCTGGGAATAGAATCAGGATGACGTCAACTCCAGGAAGCCCTCCTGGCCTTCCCCTGAGCCCCTCTCTCTCACTTCTGTTTGCAGACCCTGTGATGATGGTGGCTGTAGAAACCTTCTGTGGTCCTGGAGGTGGCTGTGCCATCTCCTGCGCATCATGAATGAGTTACCAGCCCTTAAAGAGCATCTTAGACCAACAGTATCCATGTGGTAACTACCTCAGGATGTGTCTAATTCTCTTAGCTGATCCTTTGGTCAGCTCCCAGGCTACGATCTGGTTCGTTGATTATGTCTTATTAGAAAGAAAGGAGATTCAGAGTACCTACTGGTAGTCATTAGTTCTGCAGATAATACGGTAAAAACTACAAGGCTAACTGCCACTGTCTCATTAGCAGCAGTCCTCCCCTCCAAGGGCTTGGGAGGAGACTGGGTTTTCCAGGGGTAAAAAGATGTTTCCCTCCCCCACTCACCTGAGTCATTTTGAACCCTGGGGTGTGCAGGGACTAAGACGCAACCAGAGATAATGATCCTTCTGGCACAGTTAGGACTTGCTCAGTTCGCTGGAGGGGGCAGTTGGAGCCTGGAGGTACTCTCAGTGTCCCCTCCTGCCAGGCACATCAATAGCTCTCCCAGAGATCATCTCCAACCCACCCTAGATCAGATAAGGGCACTGGCTGGATGCAAAGGAAGCACTCCCAGGCAATGCGGAAGTTAGTCTGGTAACAGCCAGATGAGGAAACACGATAGGCCTATATTCAGATCTTAAGGCCCAGTTCAGGTCAGGTTTCTGCACCAAGCCTGGGATATGCACTCGTCCCAGCTTTCTTGATATTTTCAGAGCTTCAACTAAGACACCAAGTCCACCTTTCGGTTCTAAGGTGTATATAGGGCTTACTTGCTATTAGGCCTGGGGAGAGGGAAGGAGGTATAATCTGGCTTATGCTACAAAAACACATCAAATCTGGTACAAGTCTTTCTTTCCTTCTTGCAGACTTCAGGGGGTAAGAAACTAGTTTAACCACAAAAAGCAGGCACTAGAGGCTTTGTCTCAGGTTCAGTTTGTGTAAACAAGATAGTCCCAAAGACAAAAAAAGAGAACATTTTAATAGAAGGAAAAAAAAGAAGGTTACATTTCTTAAGTGGGTCAAGCCGTATATAATCTAAAAATGAAATAAAGGCCCAGGCTTCAGGGTCACTTAGCAAATCTTTATTCAAATAACAAATGTCCAGCAATAGAAATGATCTCATGTAACTCACTCAGAAACACAGTGGAACCAAATAGCTCATTTTTAGAAAATGGTTTTGTTGTTGTTGTTGTTGTTTGTTTATTTTGAGATGGAGTCTTGCTCTGTTGCCAGGGGGGAGTGCAGTGTCACGATCTTCGCTCACTGCAACCTCCACCTCCCAGGTTCAAGCGATTCTCGTGCCTCAGCCTCCTGAGTATCTGGGACTATAGGCACGTGCCACCATGCCCAGCTAATTTTTGTATTTTTAGTAGAGACGGAGTTTCACGGTGTTGGCCAGGATGGTCTCCATCTCCTGACCTCATGATCCGCCCACCTTGGCCTCCCAAAGTGCTGAGACTACAAGCATGAGCCACCGCACTAGGTCAGAAAATGGTTATTTTTTGACAATAACTACCTAGTGCTGGGCCAGCAAACTACAGCACCCAGGTCAAATTCAGCCTGCCACTTGTTTTTTGCAAATAAAGTTTCATTTCAAGACAGCCATGCCCATTTGTTCACAAATTGCTTATGGCTGTTTTCAGGCTGAAATGGCAGAGTTGTAGAGCTGTGATAAAGATGTATGGGCTGAGCTTAGTGGCTCACGCCTGTAATCCCAGCGCGTTGGAAGGCTGAGGTGGGTGGATCACCTGAGGTCAGGAGGTTGAGACCAGCCCGGCCAATATAATGAAACCCAATCTCTACTAAAGATACAAAAATTAGCAGGTTGTGGTGGTGGGCACCTGTAATCCTAGCTACTTGGGAGGCTGAGGCAGGAGAATCACTTGAACCCGGGAGGTGGAGGTTGCGGTGAGCCGAGATCATGCCACTGCACTCCAGCCTGGGTGACAGAGTGAGACTCCATCTCAAAAAAAAAAAAAAAAAAATGCCTGCAAAGCTCAAAATATTTACTACCTGGACTTTTTTTTCAGAAAAAGTTTGCCAACCCTCGATTTAGCAGGTCAAATACTATAAAATACACCTTCTGAAACAGCCTTTGTAGAAAAATAGAGGTAATTTCCAACAAGTGATTATTGAGCACCTGAGTGTAAGTGTTGTCCTGTGAATTTCAGGAAATAAAAAGATGCATCTAATATAATCCTGCCCTTAAGAAAATTACAGCCCAGCAGAAAAGAATCAGAAAAGAAGATAAACAATTTTCAAGTATTAAAGATTGAAAAGCCACCCAAAATCTTAACTTTCTAAAAATGTGGCCCAAATCTCAATAATTGTAATGGTAAGAAGATTAAAAGCAAGAGAAGTTCAATAACTGGGCTGAAGACACACAGCCGGGTAGAGAGGCAGGGACTTGAATGCCTATCTTTGTTTCTTCCTTGCATACTACGCCTTTTGACTTAACCATTGTATTTGTCCAACATTTACCAGGTTTTAATTTAGCATCTATGACAGGCTCGGCACCCTTCCACAGGCTGTGGAGACTGCAGTAAACAAAACAGAATTCCTACCCAGACGAGCTTACTGTCTTTTAAGCTTTTAAGTGAGCATACAAATAAATAGTTTGTGTAATGAAGATTTGGGCGGGGGGAACACAGAGCAGGTGAGGGTGAAGGTGTCACTGATGAGGCTGCTATTAGGTAGAGCCCGACGGGGATGGGGGAGTCAGCCAGGAAGTTTCACAGAAAGAGCTTTAGCAGGGAAGTCCTCCGGAAGAGATGCTGGGCGTGTCAGGGGAGGGGGTGAGGGCGAGGGCTTGGGGAAAGAGGTCCTATAGAGCTTCATAGGACACCTGAAGAACTTCGAATGAGCTACTTAGGGCATTTAAAATGGTTTCAGACCGGGCGCAGTGGCTCACTCCTGTAATCCCAGCACTTTGGGAGGCTGAGGTAGGTGGATCACCTGAGTTTAAAACCAACCTGACCAACATGGAGAAACCCTGTCTCTACTAAAAATACAAAATTAGTTGGATGTGGTGGCACACACCTGTATTCCCAGCTACTCCAGAAGCTGAGGCAGGAGAATCGCTTGAACCTGGGAGGCGGAGGTTATAGTGAACCGAGATCATGCCATTGCACTCCAGCCTGGGCAACAAGAGCAAAACTCTGTCTCAACAACAACAAAAAAATAAATTAAAAAAATTAAAAATAAATAAAATGGTTCCAATGTGGGACAAAGCCCCATCTCTTTAAACTCTTTGCCCCTAAGTGTTGGTTTGGTTGGGCCTCAAAGAATATGTGTGTGAGTGTGTGGCAGGCACTGTGGGGTTGAAATTTCCTCATATAGCCTCATGTGTGATCCTGCTTCAGAGTAACCCTTGCTCACTATCAATGGGGCAGAACCTGCATCGGAGAAGCAGCAGTGGAAACAGCACGTATTTAGGATCAACTTCAAGTTGATTTGGGAAATGCCTAACTACCATATTGCTAGTTCCCTGATTGCATTTTCTGTTTGGGTAGACAATCAACAGATGCTATAAAAACTGCACATCCAAGTCTTGCCTGCACAAAACAAAATGACCAATCAACACAACGTGGATTAGAGGAGACTAGAGCCCAGAAGGGTAGCTGTGGGCTCCCGGATCATCAGCCTGCTAAGAATAATCCTCTCTGGACAGTGGAATGCAATTTATCAAACACTGACTCTGGGGCCACGTGGATAGAGGGCAAAAAGGGAGCAAGTCATTTTTAAACAATTTAGAGTAAAATGTGAGATAACTGATGAAGGGTGGAAATCCCAGATTGCTTCAATCTAATATTTTGCCCAGATTTATTTAGGTAGTTGCATCCACACTTCACAAATTGGCTGTTGGTAGCAGAGGACCTGGATCTAAGAGGCGAAGCTCATTTGTACAAGATGAAAATCTGTCTGTGTTGTCCAAGGCCTCTGCCATTAGCCAGCAGACTGGGAGTGTCCAGCGGACCCCGTCACAGAGACTGTGGGCTCATCCTGCCCACGTGTGTTTTGAATTCTAATATCCCAACCTTTGCTGAGAGACCTAAAACAAAAGCAATAGTCCATTGCATAGGAAGGTGGCTTGGATGTTTTGCACTTGGAGAAACTGCAAACCTGAAAAATTATCAGGAAGAAAAAGAAAAATATTACTGAGTGCAAACCAGACACTTGGCACCCACTCTCTGTGACGCAGGGCTCCCCGACTGGCAGGAAAACCACAGTAAAGAACTGATTATGCTGTTAGAACGCATTCCATGGGCTGTCCAAGGTTATTTTTATTTTACAATAAGGTACAGTATGTTCCATGATGTTCTCTAGCCTGGGCATTTTTTCTTCTATTTGCATACTCATTAATTCCAGCAAATCACCGAGAATCTGTCAATAATTTGAACAAATTAACCAGATTTGGGTATGTTTATTAACTTCAAGAGCCATATTCATACACATGTATAATTTTTATTATAAGCGGAACACCAGTGGCTTGTACCACCTGTTTGGACTATGGAAGCCTGAATGGGAGACGTACTTAAATGGTAAAGTTTTACAGGAAGACAGATTAAATGGCAAAGTTTTTCAGACTAAATGCCAAAGTATGATGCTCATCAGCAGAATGAACTATATTTTTTCATCTTTTTTTTTTTTTTTACAAAAAAAAGAGAGAAGTCAATTTTGAAAATAATGTTTGGTCAAGTGTAATTTGGTCAAAAAAATGTACTAAATCCATGTTAACAGAGCATTCCAGGAACTTTGCCCGTAAGAAAATAAATTTTCCAGTTTTAACTTAGGCTCTATAAAAATTAAAACTGTTTTGGAAGAAGGAATGGTTTCCCTGTAAAATAATGGATATTCAACAACTTAGATGCGTTTTGAGAACAAATTTCCATCCACCTCTAAAAGGAAAACAGACAACTTGTGTAGAATTACTGCTAAAGCCTCGACCATGCGTTAATACTTGAGCTCAAGAACAACTTCCTTGCTAATGCTTAACCTGTTATCTTAACCACTTTTGCTTTTTCAGAACTTCCTAGCTACTTTTTAACCATTTCCAATCAGGAAAACTGGCCAGAGTGCCTTCAAATATAGTAATTAGGCCTCTAAGGACTTGATGAACTTTGCAAATTCCTCCTTGTTTTTATTCTTTGCAGACATAGAAAAGTCTAGAGGTCAAGAGGGGGTTAGCCACCTGCAATGCCACGGTGGGAGTCTATATTTCTTAATGGACATTAAAAAAAGAAAAGAAAAAACAGGAAAGCAGCAATCACTGTGATAAAAATGTGCTGGTACTGGGAAAAATAAAGGTAGAAAGAGGTATAAAGAACCCATCGATGTAAGTAAAAAACATCAAGCTATTCATGGAGAGAAAATACAGCATGCACCCCAAAGCTAGAAGCTTTCTAAGAGGCTACAATAAAAGCAGTGCTCATATATGCAAATTTACCCCTCATAAGAAAAGATAAATAAACCACAATTCTTGTTCTAATTTTTTAACGTCAACTCTGCTGACAAGATCAAGAAATTTGAGCTAAACATCTGCATCAATGATAAATTCACGGCAAAAATGTCCTGTTTCCACTTTGGGCAGTCACGGCAAGCAGACATAAAAGAAATGTTTTCTACTTCACTTAAAGTTGCAGTGTGGGTCCAAGCGGCGTTCCCCACACTAGGAACGGTAGCGCTTGTGTTTTGTTTGTAACTCAAACTTTTACTTTAAGATAAGGTTGGCAGACCTACGATTTCTCCTATCTTTGGTTTGCTCACTGGCCTGCAAAGATCCTGTGCATCTATGCTATACCTTGTTCTCTGTGTATTAATAATTCCTATTTAGTTTTTAGAATGCACCAAAAATGTGGCTGAAGTTAAGTACCTTTTCTGCCTTTTCAGCTACAATGGAAATATTTTTGAAGCTCATCAAGAGAATGAAGGGGAAAAAGGGAAAAATTAAAAATAAATCAGATCCCAGAAGAGGCTTCTCAGAACCCACGAGCTCAGATTCTCTCTGGGCTGCTAGTACTCAGGAAGGCAGGGTCCTGAGCTATGATCCGTAACTGGCTATTGAATTTAACATATTTTCTGGCTTTGTGGCTTTGTGACCTTGGGGTGGTCAGATAGCAAACTTGTGGGAACTGAGTAGTGGTCACAAACATAAAGTTGTAAAGTAAATGTCAAATCAAAGAGATTTCTTGTTGAATCCTTAGAGGTAAGTGTCAACATGCCTTCAGGAATACCTGCCTCACTGAACTATTAAACACAAAAACAGCTGGTTGTGAATGCTTCTGCATCTGCTCCAGACATGTATCTCCTCCCTCCTCTAACAGCAAGTCAATAACCACCTTCTATGGCTCAATGGAAAATGGTGTTTCTGTAAGTCAACCTTCATCACCACCCAGACAGTCACTGTCATATTTGAAACCTATTGATAGGGCTTTAACTTCTAGGTCTTCCCAAGTGACTTGCTTTTCAACTGCAGAATTGTTTTTAACCAGGGAGCAACATCTGAGTACAAAAATGTGAGAGAGAGAACTGAAACGGAGAATCGTTTTCTACAATATTTTTGTTTTTCTACACCATGCTCTGGACAATAACATATGGGAAAGTACTTTTATCTAATCATTTGGACTTTTCTCCCCTCTTTTGCTTCCACTGGGGAAAAAGACTTCCTCTTCTGAATAATCTGTCAGATGACACTCCTGCTAGAGTTTAGAACATCACAGTCTCCAGCCTAGAAGTCAGAGTTAGGCTGTTTTGTTTTCTGTTGTTATTGTTTTTCTTTTAACTTTGTGTGTTCCTTTTGTCTTTGCAATTAACAAAACATACCATTGCAATGGATCTTTAGGATGCCCGTATTTACAGCTGAACATAATCACTGGGCCCTGCTCTGTTCCAAAGGGTACTCTTTGCTTCCTTCTCACGGTTTTCCTCTTGCTCCTCCTTGCTTTGGAAAAGGCCATGTTACTATAGATCACTAGGCTTCGTGATGTAGCAAAAATGAGCCAAGTGCCTCAACACCATGGATCCTGGTGGACAGCCGAGGCCACTTTTCGTCTCTGAATGGAGGTCAGCAGGAAAGAGGGGAAGATGGCTGGGTTGGCAGAGCCTGCTGCCTGCCCCCGCTCACCTTCGCCCTTTACTCCTTCTGTACTAACAGCCCTCCACTGTTGCCACTAAAACACATTTCTCAGCTCTCTGTGAGATGCCAGGAGAAGGATATTGAGACAGCGCAATAAAGAGTCTGACTACATTTCTGACACCTGGCTGCTTTCAAATCCCATTACCCTCTCTTCTTTTGTTCCACATCCAGGAAGCTGATAAGAAAGCCCAGCTGCTCCCTCCTTTGGAATTGGTGGGAAATTTAAACCCCACAAGCCTCTACCCATGTGCAAGGGCCTTCACCCCAGCCTCATCTCTACCCACAACAAATGCCAAGCCAGTCTCTTTTCTCTGGGCTCTAAAGCTATTTTTGGATCACCTTGGGGCTGCAAAACTTCATTATGTGAGGAATAAACCTTTCCATACTTTCTTAATGGATGCATATGTAGTATCATAAGTCCCAACACTTGAATCAAATTTTGGGTGAGAAGTTCATCCTGCCTCTGGGAAATCTCTTTAGAAGAGTTTGCCAATGGACATGTCATCTTTGCCCAATGCCCCTTTCCCTTCCTCCTGCCTCTGGTGGACCAAACAGCCCTCTTGTAACACAGAGCAACACGCCTGTGCTAAGGATGACTGAGTAGAAATGAAAAAGAACTGGGTCCATGACGACATTGCGAGTTAGCCTCCCACCCATAGACTCTGCTTCTGGACCTCTCTGTCAGGAAGAACAAGCTGAACGTGTTCAACCACTTTATAGTTAAAGATAGTCCCAAACATAGGGCTGACGATTGAATAATCTTTTATGACTTCAGGAGCAGAAATCAGTATTTTTCCTGGGATGTGAACAGGCAAAAACCATACTTGTACTGTACCTAGAAGTGGCCATTCTCAGTGGAGGGCCCCTGTAACGAAGGGGCACCGTCCAGGGTTAACCTCATTTTTGGGGAAACACTGAGAGAAACGAGGCTGCATAAACTCACGGGGAGAGTCTGTTTCCGTCACTGGAAAATGATCTGAAAATCAGTCTGCAGTAGATTTTAGAGAGTTTCAGAACCAAGCATCTGACTTGGGAATCCACCCATATGTATCTATCTCATGCTATTAATGGGCTTAAGAAAATGAAAGTGTCAGGAAGAAAAGGGCCTGTTTATTGAGCACCAAGTCAGCCACTAGCAAAGTACTAGAAATGCAGACAGAGGAGAATACAGGCTTCCTCCCCTTCCTGCCAGTAGAGGGTACTTGTGCAGTAATACTCTAGAAAATCATTAGGAGAATGACAACAGGTGCCTTCTAACAGAACTAGAATTTGATTTCATTTGCTCAAAGCTTTTGCTGTGTCTGTATTTTTCTATGTGGCTACAAGCACCAGCCAGTGCAAGTGATGGCGAAGAAAATCATGTCAGCCAGGTACAGGAAACTGACAGCTAGACCCACCATCGCTGCTTCAATAAACGCAACAGCATTTCCCATCCTGATCTAAGGTGGAAAGCGGAGGGGCCTGGAAGCAGAGCCTCCTGATGGTGTGGCTTTTCCATAGAATCACTGGGATGAAACAATATAATATTTATTTTTTTGAAGACATGAATGAATAGTAGCCTATGGGCAAAAGGAAATCATACAGTTATGGAACAGAAATAGTAACAGTCTAAACCGTTTATCATTAGAAAAAATGACATATACTGCAAAAAAAATCTCTAATTGAAGCTCATCAAAGATCCAAATGTTTTATCTTTATATTTCACCTATTCATCGGTAAAAATTGCAAACAACTCCTAAAGTGCTTTACAGACCAACAGATATTGATATATTCAAGCAGTATTTTTAAAGTAACTTTAAGTACTCAGTATCTTAGTAATTTTGCTAGTCCACATTTCAAAGACAAAACTGGAAGCATTCATATTATTGGTAGAATAAATGTGCAATTAAAAAAAAAACACAGGAGGACAAATGACACTCTCTGAGCTCTTGCTGTGGCACTCCCTACAGTAGCAATTGAGGGTATCTATGCCTTGTTTTCAAGGAGTAATAAATGAGCTCAAATTCCAGCTCCACTTTTGTTTTATTTTGTTTGTTTTGAGATGAAGTCTTGCCCTGTCGCCTGGGCTGGGGT
The DNA here is from genome assembly GCF_009761245.1 of Sapajus apella. Lineage (NCBI taxonomy): Eukaryota > Metazoa > Chordata > Mammalia > Primates > Cebidae > Sapajus > Sapajus apella. The sequence goes on from NW_022436948.1 coordinate 7,884,032, forward strand.
GCAGCGGTGTGACCTCGGCTCACTGCAACCTCCGCTCACTGCAACCTCCGCTTCCTGGGTTCAGGAGATTCTCCTGCCTCAGCCTCCTGAGTAGCTGGGATTACAGGCTCATGCCACCACGCCCAGCTAATTTTTGTATTTTCAGTAGAGATGGGGATTCACCATGTTGGCCAGGCTGGTCTTGATCTGCTAACCTCAGGTGATCTGCCCGCCTCAGCCTCCCAAAGTGTTCGGATTACAGGCATGAGCTACCATGTCTGGCCCTAGCTCAACCTTTTAAACAAAATAAGAAAATTTAGTCAAATCTCAAGGCAGTTTGTGGAATGATTTTCTGGCAAAGAAAAAAAGAAATGGATAGAAATGTCTGCTTCAAGAAGGAACTCCAAAAAAGAGTGCAATGTTTCTGTGTCCAAAGAGTGATTATAACTACCCTTCATTGACTACATTGATTTTTTTTTCTTGAAAGTTAAAGTGTCAGTGGAACTCCCAGCATTTCTTGATTTTAGCATGAAATATCTTACGTGGGTGTCTAGACATCACATCTGTGTTTGAGCATGGAGGAAGTGATCTAGCAACATACCTAACCTGCCTGACAGGTATTGTCTCTACCTGAATGTCTTACTCATGAGTCACAAAACATCTCTGTTGCCAGATTTGCATTTGATTTCATTCTTGGACTTGTCTGACTCGGGTTGCTGAACAAATACCCAAAAATATAAAACATTGTAAAAAGCATTTGCTCATTATTCAGCTTCTGAAAAAATGTTTTTATGCATAAAGTCATCTTTGTTGAAGGGTTTACATAGGAAAAAGGAGGCCTCTAGTAATTCCAACAGCAATACTCATGTTGGTTCTCTGTAACCACAGGAATATCAGACATTGAAGCAGTTCTGATAGTTTCAGTGCATTGCTGTCCTGTTGATAAAAGGCTCCAGCATTGTGAAACTCTTTTTAATGACTTGGAGAGTTTCTTTAAGCTTAGCCTTGGGCAGTCTTTTGAACAGATCACAAAGTTATGAAGTCTCTTAATTACCATTGTTAAATCTTGCTAGAAGGAAGTTGTTTCGATTGTGTGTTTCTCTTTGGTCTACCAGGAGCCCAGAGCTGCAGCAACTAACCATTTTTATGTATTTTATAGACCAAGGGTGTCCAATCTTTTGGCTTCCCTAGGCAACAATGGAAGAAGAAGAATTGTCTTGGGTCCCCGGGTCATGGGTTGGACAAGCTTGGTATAGACCTTTCATTCAAAATATAATCTAGGGCTTATAACAAATATAAATCTAACATATTAATCAAAAACAGCCCAAAGGAGGTAAAAGAGACTGGAGCTGTGTTGGAGGAAGATGACATTTGTTGGTAACTTGAAAGCACAGGAAAAAAATGAAGAGACCCAGAAATGATCAACAAAAAGATTAATATGAGAAATTCTACAAATATGTATTTCTCTCTTTTCTTCTGTCAGCTTCTTTAAAAAATATAAAACTATGTAAAGTAATAATTAAAACAATGTATCGTTAGGTTCATTATATATATAGGTAATATGTATAATAATAATATTTAAAAAGAGGAAGAGAGATTAGAGCTACATAAGAGTAAACTGTCTGTATTCTACTCGCATTGTTAGTACACATCATTCTGATAAGTTAATATATACACTGTTTATACTATTCCCTTATGATATTTATTATTTCTGCAAAATTAGTAGTGATATTTCCTCTTTAATTCTTGATTTTAATAATTTGAGTCTTCTCTCTTTTTCTTTTAGTCAGTGTACACAGCCCTAGGGCAAGCACTAAGAAAGCTCAAAAATATGGTAAAAACATCACTAAAAAAATTAAAATATCACACTACAAACAATAATTTAACACGGAAGTAATAAAGGTGGAACAAAGGAACAAACTGTGATATGAGACATATAGAAAGCAAAGAGTAAAATGGGAGATTTATATCCAATCATATTAATAATCATGCAATGTGAATGGATTAAACAGTCAAGTCAAAGGGCATAAATTGTTCAACTAGATTAAAAAAAAAAAAAGATACAGCTATATATTGTCCACAAGTGATTGGTTGGGAGTAAAAGAATGAAAAAAGATATATCATGCCAATAGCAACTGTAGAGTCAAAGTGGTTATGCTAATATCAGACAAAATCAACTGTAAGACCAGAAAATGTTAGTGGAGATAAGGAAGACACATAATAATGATGAAAGCTTTGGGAGGCTGAGGCGGGTGGATCACCTGCGGTCAGGAGTTCAAGACCAGCCTGACCAACATGGAGAAATCCCGTCTCTACAAAAAATACAAAAATTAGTCGAGCATGGTGGCATATGCCCCTAATCTCAGCTATTTGGGAGGCTGAAGCAGGAGAATCTCTTGAACCCAGGAGGTGGAAGTTGTGGTGAGCTGAGATTGCAACATTGCACTCCAGCCTGAGCAAAAAGAGTGAAACTCCATTGCAAAAAAGAAAAAAATGATAAAAGCATCAATCTATGAGAAAAATGTAATAATTATGATCATATAAATACCTAACAACGATGTCCCAAAATATATAAAGCAAAACTTATGGAATTGAAGGAAGTAACAGACAATTCAACCATCATAGTTAAGAACTTCAAAACCTCACTTTCAATAGTGTATAGAATGGACAGAAGATTAAAAAGGATATATGACTATAAACAAACAACACTCTAAACACTCTAGAACTAATAAACATCTATAGACCATCCCACCCACAAACAGTAGAATGTATCTTCTTTTCAAGTACACATGGAGCATTTTGCAGGACAGTCCATATGCTAAGACATTAAACAAGTCTCAGCAAATTTAAAAAATTTGAATAATGCAAAATATGTTCTCCAATGACAATGGAATCAAATCAGAAATTAATAATAGAAGAAAATTTAAAATTTTTACAGATATTTGGAAATTAAATACCACATTCATAAATAACCAATGTTTCAAAGAAAAAGTCATATGGGAAATTTGGAAATCCTCTGAGACAAATCAAATCAAAACAAAAACATACCAAACGAAAATGAATTGGATGCAGTTAAAGCAATGTTTAGAAGAAAATGTATAGCCATAAATATCTAAATTATAAAAAAATAAATTTCTCAAATCAATTACGCAATTCCACCTTAAGACACTGGAAAAATGAGAGACAATGAAACCTAAAGTAAGCATAAAAAAGTAAATAATACATAAAAATTAGAGCACTAATTAATGCAATAACGTTTAGAAAAAGCGTATCAAAAGTTAATAACCAAAAGTTGATTCCATGACAAAAACCAACACAGTTGACCAAATTTCAGCTAGATTGACTAAGAAAAAAAGAGAGAAGACTCATATTCTTAAAATCAAGAATTAAAGAGGGAATATTATTACTGACCTTACAGAAATAAAAAAAATATTATGAAGGAACAGTATGAAAGATTGCATGCCATGGACAAACATTAAATGGACAAATTTCTAAAAATATATAAACTACTGCAACTGACTCAAAAAAAAAAAAAGAAAATATTTTTTAAAAAACTCTATTGAATTACTAATTTTAAAACTTCCCAGGAGAAAAGCCCAGGCCCAGATGACTTTACTAGCGCATCTACGAATTATTGAAAGAATCATTATTTATTCAAATGATTATTAGTTACTCAAAACTTCTTTGAAAAAATAAAAGAGGAAACAACTCTTAGCTCATCTATGAGATTAGTTTTATACAGATACAGAAACAAAAGGTATCACAAGAAAATCAGACCTATATCTATTGTGAATATAGATACAAAACTCCTCAACAAAATACAAGCAAATTAAATATGGATACATACTAAAAGGATTACACACTCACTATGACAAAGTGGGATATATCTCAGGAAAATAATGCTAGTTTAACATCCAAAAAATAATGTCCCATATCAATAGAAAGAAGAAGAAAAACCACATGCTCATCTCAATAGAGCAGAAAAAGCATGTAACAAACTCCCAAATCAATTTATGATTAAAAAAAAAAAAACTACTCAATAAACCAGGAATAGAAGAAAACTTCAACTTGATGAAGGGCAGCTACAAAGAAAAAATAATAATAATACAAAATCTCAGCTCATATCATACTTAATGGTGAAAGACTGAATGTTTTTCACCAAAGATTAAGTACAGCATAAGTGTGTACACTTTCACTACTTCTATTTAACATTATACTGGAGGTTCTAGCCTGGGAAATTAGATAAACAAGATAAAATTTTAAAATTATGACAGCAAAAAACAGAAAACTTCTATTTACATACGACATGATTTGGTATGCAGAAAATTTAAGTAATCTACTAATAATTAAAATAAATTAATTTAGCAAGGTTGCAGTATACAAGATTAATATACACAAATTAATTGCATTGTTATATGCTAGCAATGAAGAATCCGAAAATGAAATTAAGAAAACAATTTTATTTATAATAACATTCAAAAAGAAGAAGATACTTGGGAACGAATTTAATGAAAAAGTATAAGACTTGTATAGTAAACACTATGATGCTGTAATGTAACACTCTGTATTCTACAAAATGTTGTTGAAAGAAATTAAAGAAGACCAAAATAAAGGGAAAGACATCCCATGTTTATGGATTAGAATAACTGATATGTTAAAATGGCAACACTATGAAATTGATCTTTACATTCAATGTAACACCTATCAAAATTCCAAATGGCTATTTTTGTAGAAACTGATATGGTGATTCTACAATTCATATGGGAATTCAAAGGAATCAGAATAGCCAAAAGAATCTTGTAAAAGAACTAAATTGAAGAACTCCCACTGATTTCAAAACTTATTTCAAAGCTACAATAAACAAGACAGTGTGGTATTGATACAAGGATAAACATATAGATCGATAGAATAAAACTGAGAGTTCAAAAGTAAACTACTTAATTTCAGTAAGCAGTGCCAAGCTAATGCACTAAGGACATTGTATTTACTTAAGATAGGTCATAAATCTAAATAGAAGAGCTAAATCTATGAAACGCTTGAGAGGAAACATGAAAGCAAACTTTGTGAACTGCCGTTAGAGAAGACATTAAAAACAAACAAACAAAAACTGATAAGAGAGAAAAATAGAAAATTTGGATGTAAGCATAATTAAACATTTTTGTGCTGCAAATAATAAAATCAAGAAAGTGAAAAGAAGACAATCTATAAAATGGGAGAAAATATTTGCAAATCGCATAGCTGATAATGTACTTATATCCAGGCTGCATGAAGAATTCTTAACAACTCAATAATAAAAATATAAATAGTGGAGTTTAAAACAGCATAATGGATCTAGACATTTACCCAAAGAAGAGAAACAACGGGTCAATGAAGACATGAAAAGATGTTCATTTGGTTTGGTTCCAGGTCTTTGCTATTGTAAACAGTGCTGCAATGAACATTCGTGTGCACGTGTCCTTATAGTAGAACGATTTGTAATCCTTTGGATATATACCCAGTAATGGGATTGCTGGGTCAAATGGAATTTCTATTTCTAAGTCCTTGAGGAATCGCCACACAGTCTTCCACAATGGTTGAACTAATTTACACTCCCACCAATAGTGTAAAAGTGTTCCTATTTCTCCACATCCTCTCCAGCATCTGTTGTCTCCAGATTTTTTAATGATCGCCATTCTAACTGGCGTGAGATGGTATCTCAATGTAGTTTTGATTTGCATTTCTCTGATAACCAGTGATGATGAGCATTTTTTCATATGTTTGTTGGCCTCATGTATGTCTTCTTTTGTAAAGTATCTGTTCATATCCTTCGCCCACTTTTGAATGGGCTTGTTTGTTTTTTTCTTGTAAATCTGTTTTAGTTCTTTGTAAATTCTGGATATCAGCCCTTCGTCAGATGGGTAAACTGCAAAAATTTTTTCCCATTCTGTTGGTTGCCGATTCACTCTAATGACTGTTTCTTTTGCCGTGCAGAAGCTGTGGAGTTTGTCCCATTTGTCTATTTTACATGTATACCTATGCAACAATCTTACATGTTCTTCACATGTACCCCAAAACCTAAAATGCAATAAAAAAAAAGAAAAGATGTTCAACATTTTTAGCCACTGCAGAAATGCAAATCAAAACCACAGTGAGATACCACTTCAAAACCACAAGGATGGTTATAATGAAAAAGACAGATAATAGCATGTGTTGGCAAGGATGGAAAGAAATTGGAACGTTCACCCATTATGGGTGGTAATGTAAAATGGTCAAGCTACTTCAAAATAAACATTTTGGCAATTTCTCAAAATGTCAAACACAGTTATTATATCATCCAGTCATTCCATTCTTACGTATATACCCAAGAGAAATAAAAACCATACCCCCACATAAAAACTTGTGCATGAATGTTCATAGTAGCATTGTTGAGAATAGCCAAAAAGTGGATGCCACCCAAATGCCCATCAGCTGCTGAATGTATAAAAAAGTGGTATAGTTATAAACCCCATTATGCAGCAATAAAATGCAATAAAATACTGATACAGACGACGATATGGATGAACTTTGAAAACATTATGCTAGGTAAAAGAAAACAGATGCAAAAGGCCACATATTGTATAATTTCATCAATGTGAAATGCACAGAATAGACAGAACAATAGAGATAGAAGATAGATTAATGGTTGCTAAAGCTTAGAGTAGGGAGCAGAGGGAGAATGGGTAGATGATGACTAAAATGTACTGGTTGTCTTTGGGGGTGATTAAAACATAAAACTGAATGTGGCAATTGCACAACTCTGTAAACTAACTAAAAACCTTTGTATTACATACTTCAAACATTGAATTGTTTGGTATGTGAATCAAGTTTAACAAAGCCGTTAAAAACTTCTAATTCCCATAAATTAGTCAGGTGATATAAGTTTTAATCTCTTAGTACTTTTAGAAAAATGATTCAATATAGCAGCATTTATCAGCATTGTCACTGTTGATATTTTGGGACAAATCATTATTTATTGGGAGGGGTGGGAGGCTGTTCTGTGTATTTCAGAATACGTCGCCCTTGGCCTTTACCAGCTAGATTTCACAGCATCCCTTCCCTCAGCTGTGATAACCAATTTCTAGACTTTGACAAATGTCCATTGGGAGTCAAAATCACTCCTAGTTGTGAACCCTTGTATGCAATCTTTAACAGCAGTAATTGGGTTAAATCTGAAGCCTTCAGCTTCTATTAACACTTTGTGAAAGGAAAATATCATGGGCCCCTTTAAGCTAGGGACTGCTCAGGGCAAATCTGCTTCCCATTCTATTTCAGTCATCCCTCTGCTCCCAGAGATAGATACATATTCTAATTGCCTCCTTTTGGAAAGGCTTATCAGAAACTCAAAAGAATGCAACTTTTTGTCTCTCACCTACCTGTGACCTGGAAGCCCCCTCCCTGCTTTGAGTTGTCTCCACCTTTCTGGATGGAACCAATGTACTTCCTACATTTATTGATTAATGTCTCCTGTCTCCCTAAAATGTGTTAAACCAAGCTGTGCCCTGACCACCTTGGGCACATGTCATCAGGACTTGCTGAGGTTGTGTCAGGGGCACACGTCCTTAACTTTGGCAAATAAACCTCCTAAAATGATGGAGACTTGTCTCATCTTTTTCCCTGATTGACATCTGATAATCATGAAGGGATCCTGAGTGAAGGTGACCTGGCCTGCAGCAGTTTGCCTGTTGGTGCCTGGTACTGGCTTGGGCACTTTGTAGCCCAAACCAATAGGACAATTGCTGAAGTCCAGGACCTCTTTCCTCCAGGGATCCCTGATCTCCCAGTGTTTTTCGGTTGTTGGTCTGAGGTTTCATTGCTATTTAAAGTACTTCTTTTTGCGGGGAGTTTCCACTCGCTTCTATCAAGGAAGGTGAGCCTGCTGGCTTCTGCAGCAGCAGAGAGCGGTTTTCACTTTGGGCCCTATCAGGAGGCAGGAAAACTGGTTTGGGATTCTGTTTGCAAATGACCAAAGTTAGCATTAGCGACCTTGACAACTTTATATTTCTAGAAACTTAAACATTTGCCCTTATTTCTCACGTTAAATCTAAAGAGAAGATTAGTATTGTAACTTTTGGCTTATATCCTGCAGCTAAAGGAGAACCCAGTTAGGAAAATGGTCTGAGTGCAATTACAACTGTCCATAGATGGGGCCTTTTCCGGGTCTCCATGTAACTATCATACTCAGCACTGTAACTTTAGTGAGTGTCCAAAAGTGAAGCAGGAAAGGTCATGAAACAAACCTCTCAAACACCGAACTGGGAAGGAAGTGGTGATTTATTTGGCTGGGAGCTGTGATGGCATAGATGCCGAACAGCCGAGCTCTCAACAAAGAAAATCCTCGCCCTTTTAAAGGCTTACAACTCTAGAAATTACAGGTGAAAGGGTCTTGATCCATGAATTAGGTGTGGGGTACATGACTTAGGTGGGGGTTTGATCGGGTTTAAGTAAAAACAATGCCTTCCGGAAAGATTCCTCCATACCGTATTCGTGATCTATAGATGGAATTGTGGTTAGCAGTACGGGCCTTATCCTTAACCTGGCTGGCAGTGCCAACCGGTTCCTCCTCTGACGGACTTCTGACTTCTCCTTTTGAGATGAAATGTAGAAGGCTGAAGAGGATTAAGGTTCTCCTTCCTCAATAAAATATTAAAATTACTCACTGCACATTTCATAGAAGGTTTTCCCACATAGAAGTATTCAGAAAAATGAAAATGTGTTTATCTTTTATCAGTGTTAGATTGGAAATAGAATAAGTATTATGAATACCTATGCAAAGAAAATAAACCCAAACAAAATTTCATGGAAATTAAAATGAAAATGTTTTACCCGCATTTAGTTGATTTTGGTAACTTAGGCACCAGATTTCTCCATCTGTATTCAAGGACCTAAACAAAAATTATATTGATTGGAAAATTAAAAAGTTAATTTCCAAGTAAAGCAAGAGAGTGTGTGAGTTATTCTATCACTATTTAAAACAACGGTTAAAAAGGAACAAATGAAAAAAATTAGCCATGTTGAAACCCTAGGAGAAACCTGAATGAGAACGGTGAGTCCTGAAATGAAATGAGAAAAATGTGGCAAATTGGACAAGAGGGTGTTAAATCAGTAACTCATAAAGGGAAATGCATCACTTTCACAAAGAGTTTCAGCAATAAGAGGAAGTAAGAAAAACCACATTCAATATAATGATTTAAAAGAGCTCAGTTTCATATGTACATATTCATAAAAACATATTACTCATCACTGAGTAGTAATACTCATTGTCATATGCTCCTTTCATATTATGAAAACTGGACATCTCACAGCAATGAACTTTTCCTCTTCAACAAAATAATGCATCCTTTCTTTCTATCACTGAGCCTACATGCTAAGAAATATCCCCTGTAACCTCAGGAACATCTCCAAGGATCAATATACAGTCTGTGGCTTTGTATTCTCCTTTCCACATTCCCCCAAATTAGCCTGCGCTACGGCTAATAGTGTACCCAATGCGTATTTTTCTTTTCCAACCTGCCCAATTCAAAGAAGTAGTCACCATCAAAGTCATCACACTCTGATCTGAACACTCTTTTTTTTCTCCCTTCTGGTCCCAAATTCTACACTGGACGCTTTCATCTTGACACTCTGCCTTGTGTGTCATGTAGTGTTCCTGGTCCCGAAAGCCAGATGACCAGGGCCGTGCGCAAAGGAGAATAGTATGTCCTTAGACACAGAGCTATCTGCTGTGCAAACCCATTCTGAATCCTCTGCTTTCACATTGGCCACTCAGACTGGCTCCTATTTTGTACTTCTGGGAAATCCCAGGATGCCGGTGCGGAGGAAATGGGCGGTTGAAGCAGCCCTCCCTGTAGTGTATGTGGGCGCCTCAGTGCACTTGTGCTCCTGAGTGCATGTGTGCTCCTGAGTGCGTGTGTGATCCTGAATGCGTGTGTGCTCCTGAGTGCGTGTGTGATCCTGAGTGTATGTACGTGTGCTCCTGAGTACGTGTGTGCTCCTGAGTGCCTGTGTGCTCCTGAGTTCATGTGTGCTCCTGAGTGTATGTATGTGTGCTCCTGAGTGCATGTGTGTTCCTGAGTGCACTTGTGCTCCTGAGTGCATGTGTGCTCCTGAGTGTATGTATGTGTGCTCCTGAATGCGTGTGTGCTCCTGAGTGTATGTGTGCTCCTGAGTGTATGTATGTGTGCTCCTGAGTGCGTGTGTGCTCCTGAGTGTGTGTGTGCTCCTGTGCCTGGGTGCCTCCCTGTTGCTATGTGGAGCACGTGAGGTAGAATGAGAGCCTTGATAATTGGTGGTAGCCAAACCATGGTTGTTTTTTTTTTAACTTTCAGGTTTGGGGGTACATGTGAAGGTTTGTTACTTAGGTGAACTCATGTCACAAGGATTTCTTGTACAAATTATTTTACTATTCAGGTATTAAAAGTCCAATACTCAATTGTTAGCTTTTCTGTTCCTCTCCCCCTCCCTCCCTGTGCCTTCCAGTAGACCCCAGGGTCTGTTGTTCCCTTCTTTGTGTTCATAAGTTCTCATCATTTAGCTTACACTTATAACCGAAAATGTGGTATTTGGATTTCTGTTCATGGTTAGTTTGCTAAGGATAATGGTCTACAGCTTCATCCATGTTCCTGCAAAGGATATGATCTCATTCGTTTTTCACGACTGCACAGTATTCCATGGTATATAGGAGCCACATTTAATCTGTCATCGATGGGCATTTATGTTGATTCCATGTCTTTGCTATTTTGAATAGTGCTGCAATGAACATTCGTGTGCATGTGTTTCTGTGGCAGAATTATTTATCAGACAGCTCTTCTCCAGTCATTCTTGTCTCACAAGGAATTTCTATAAGTCATTGGAGTGGATAGGATTTAGACAAGCCTGTCTTACCATGCGCCAGAACCATGGGGAAGGTAGGGATGTGCTGTCGTCCACTCACAGTTGCAGTTGAAGGTTCAGAAGGGCTTGGAGTTCCTTTCACAAAGCCATGGTAACTCCATGCAAAGGCAAAGTTGACTGGGCATGGTTCATTTTGTGTTTATTTTGTGTTGAGGGGGGTAATTTTTATTCAAAGTGGGCAAACAAATGAAAGGTGCTTCACCTTCAAAGAAAGACCCATCTGCTTAAAATGTTTTATTAATATAACATGCAGACTTCTGTCCCTGCTTTTAATATTTTCCCCGTTTTTCCTCCTGTCCAGCTGTTGATACAACCACTTGTTTTTTTCTTTTGAGGAAATTGAAAAATTAAACAGCGTTGCGTTGACAGAAGATATTTTCATGTGTCACTTGGAACAGACTAACACATATCAGCTTCCCTGAATATCTCAAATTTCACACAGCTCAAGCTGGTCCTCAAAACTTTCCTTTAAATGGTAAACAACTCCCTCCTTTCTTATTCCTGATCTCAGGAGCGCTGGGCCCTTCCCTCCAGGCTGGTTATACTTACGCCATCTGCTGATTGTTAATGGGACTGCCCTTGCTACTGTAAGCCAAAGTACCGTGGTTCTGTGTCCAAGTCCTCCTAGAAAGCAGTGGCCTTGGTATTGGTGGACAAATTGAAGAAATATAGATATGCCATTCATCATTTAGAACACGAAGAGGGCCATTTGAGATGTTAGCTTTATTTTTAGGAGTATTTCTTAGAAGAGGATGTGTTTCATATTTGGCTCTCCAACTCTTCTTTATGTTGAATCTAAGGAAACATTTGTGAGTTTAGCTTCAAAAATAATAACATTTTCATTCATACAAAACCTGAGTAAGAACTATAAACTTTAAAAATACACACTTTAGCAAAAAATTAAGTCTACAGAGGAAAATATATATCACAAGAAGCTGTAGTAAATAATTATTAACACGTGTAAATCTAACAAGATTTGATTATGTGAAATAACTACAGTTGACTTAGAGACCATTAAAAAGTTCCAAGTAAGTAAAAAATATTAAAATGAGGTTCAACTAAATTATTATGTAGAAACTAAACTAAACTTCTATGATAACTACATCATAGAAGGTGGGAGGGAATGGCTGGACTTACAATAAATCTACCTGTCTGCACAGTTCATGAGAATAGTTAAAATATTCGTTGAGATCAGAATGAAGATATGTATGCAGCTAAATATTAAAGTGTCATTAGTGAAAGACCAGAAGTACAATTATAATCTACAAACACTGAGAGAGGAAAGGGGGGCATTGATAAAGCTGACTTCCTAAAAGAGAAAAAACAAGGAGAGGCAAAGAAAAGAAGCAAAAACAAAGCAAAACAAAAGACAACTAATGGTAATGTATAAAACTCAAAATTACATGATAGGACTTGATTTTTTAAATGACTAATTATAATAAGCTAATTTAATTTGTTAATTAAAAGACCAAGATTTTAAAATTGAATTTCTAAAAATTCAATTATATGCTGTTTAAACTGAACTAAAAAAAAAAAAAAGATATAACAGAAACCAACCAAAAGAACACCGATATAGCCATTATTAATGTCAGACAAAATATATTTCAAGGTAAAAAATAATTATTAGAGATAAAGAGGGTCACTAAATCATGAAAGACAAATGATTTAAGAAAGATATATGAAATTCTAAGACTATGTATATTAAACTATATAACCTAAAAACAAATACAGCAAAAAATGAGAGAATTATCAGGTGAAGTAGAAAAATCTACAATAAGAATTAAACATTTTAATGCATTTATCTAAGAAATTACCAAATCAGATAGAAAAATTACTATACATATATAATTTTTAAATGAGAAAATTCACATGATTGATTATATACTAGTTAGCATTTATGAAACCCTTAGCTCATAATCAGAGAATATACATTGTTTTTACACACCCATAGGAAATTTACAAAAATCGACCTCTTAATATGCCATAAAGCAAATTTTTAAAGTATGAAATAACAATATAATGGAACCATGTTCGTCTAACACAATATTTTAAATATCAAAAATAACAACTTTAAGTTAATTCAAAATGTTTATGTTTTAAAACATTTGGAAGTTTAAAAACACACTTTTAAGTAAACAGAAATCATAGAACAGGGCAAAATTGAAGACAAAATTAGAAATAAATAAAAATAAAAATAATATACTACAAAATGTAGCATTCACCAGTACTTAAAAACACATATTAAAAACATGTTATTCCAGAAATTATGAAATAATTTAGAAAAATCTCTGGGAAATTATAAAATAAACAAACAAAATATTTACAAAAATCACATAATTTATGTTAACAAAAAACTGGGCATAAATTATGATATATTCAGGCAAGGAAATATGATGTAACTATTAAAATGATATTGTAGGGTCAGATGGAAAATGTTTGACACAATTTTAAAGGGAAAAAAAGCAATATACAAAATGATATACACATCACAGTGCCAGTTTTGTAAAATATTTAATAAATGTAAATATTAAATCTGCATTGAAAGGAAATAAATCTCAATAGAAATGGTGATTTTCACTAGATGGATGATTGGGTGATTTTTAAAATATATATTATTTTTACAAACAGCAAAATGAGCAAGTATTAATTTCCAGTAAAAAGAGAAAATTGTCCATATGAATGCATGAAATGTGAAATTATCAGGACATTAAGGAGTCAAGGAAAATTTCGAGACACATTCAGGTGCACTTTCAATGGTAAGACCTTTTAGGTCACCTCAAAGTTCAACAAATAAAAGCTAAACTTGCTTGAAGAAAAATGAATTACATGTTTAATATGTACAAAGGACTTGGACATGCTTGTACGTGTGAACCATTCACTTTCTGTAGCGGTGGAAGGATTTTATTATCCCAGATTAAGAAAAAGATAACTTAGCAAGTTACATGATTATATAGACTGCAAGCCACTAGACTGGGACCAGCTTCAGAGTTGAGCCATTTCTAAGATGCCATAAACCCTGTAAATCACAGGGATCAGACCCACCTGGACCCTTAATCCTACAGGAGTGGCTTCCACTCATAAGTGACAGCAGCCAAGGGCTCAGCTCAAACCAACCAGATACGAGGACTATTCACAGCATCTGCAGGGCCCTTCTCACTTCACAACCATGCTGGTCTGTGCCCCATCGTAAGGGGATTCTGATGTGTTTAGTGCAGACCCTCCACTTTGGACCCCAAACTTGGTGACTGGATTTGCAGAATAGCTTTGGCTTCTTCTTGGACTCTGAGCATGTTTTAGGGTACTGCCAGCATATACAGTGATTCTCCACACCCTGCTCCCTTTTGACCACCTGCCCCACTAAGGTCCCCTTTATCTCAGCTATGGCATGAGAAGATTCAGGGCTCAGTGATTTTCTAATCGTCACCAAGGTTTTGATTGCTTCCAAGAGTTGGATGGTCTGAAGGAATGATGGCTAAATATTCTTTCCAGTTAAATTAGGGTGTGCCCAGGTCTGCCTCCCCTCATCAACATCCGTACATACACAAAAGCTCACATACACACATGGCACGGGCGTGCACACACCCACACACACAGGCTGAATAAGAAGCATTACACTACTTGGCAGCCAGAATAAATGGGCATGACTTCCTGAGAATGAGTCTTTCCAGTAACCCTAAGAGTGTTTTGAGTAAAGAGAGCTCACCTAAAGTGAGGGCATCACCTTCCAAATTGTCCCCTTGAACATGAATCTAACCCACTGATTTGGGGTTGTGTTTCCTAATACTTGGACAACAGTAGGCACACAGTTGCATATTAGATTCCTAAGCCTAATCTCTGCTGTTTAATGTCTTGCTGCCCAAACCTGTTTCAGTAATTCCCTGGGGCAGTGAGAACACCCCCACTCTTTACCCCCACAATCAGGAGATTGAGCTGCGGCCCTGTGGTGTCAAAGGCAGTCCATTGTGGTATCAGTACAGGTGTGATGCCGGAAAGAGACAGTGGCTTTATCAACTGGTCCCTTCTGGGGAAGACTTCGAATGAGGGTATGCAACATTCTCGGACACAAAAAGTAAACATCATGGGAAAGAGATTAGATACCTTACGATAGGTAATACATTTCAGTTTCCACTGAGGGCTAATAGTAATATTCCTTTTGATTCTCCTCTGAGGTGACAAGTGAATAATTCTTTTCTTGTAAAAACAAATGATTTTTATAAATTATGGTACTCCATGGATATTTGCTGTTATCACTATTATCATTCTCATAGATGAAGATAGTCTTTGGATCATTTAGCATTTGAATTTTAACCTTTTATTGGGCATGACCTAGAAGCAGAGCCTAAAAATACCTCCAGAGAATGAGTATAATTTATTTCTAAGCTTAGACATAATAACACAAATTATTAAGAAGTGTTTAGTAAAAGCCAGATCACAGAGAAATCTGGTGACATTCGACTCGGCAAGACCATTTGGGGCCTGCCTGTCAATTTCCTGGCTTGTTGCCTTGCATCCCAGCTCAGCATCTTGGGTAAGCTTTAACTTCTTTATGGCGCTGCTGTGATTTGCTCCCTCCGCCGGATCTCCATGGGTCACTGAGTAGATGCTGGGCCCCTGGAGGGGCTGTGAGAAGACTGATGAGAGGCATTGCTCAGCCTCTCAGAGCCAAGTGGAGCTACAGGCATGGCCATAGGCAGGCATGCTGTCCCCGGCCACCAAGAGACAGAAAAGCAAGCCTCAGACAGACCTGAGGAGAAGAGGGGGCATGGCTGGCTGAATTGTACCCCCCAAAAGATGTTGAAGCCCTAATCCCCAGTACCTGTGAATAATATCTTGTCTGGAAATAGTCTTCACAAATGATCAAAGTAAGATAAGGCCATTATAATGGGATCTAATCCAATATTACTACTATCCTTACAAAAAGGGGAAATTTGGACACAGAGCCATGGAGGGAAGATGCTTTGAAGACATGGGAAGAAGATGACCACCTTCAAGCAAGGGATGCCCAAAGCTACCAGAACCCAGAAAAGAGGCCAGGAACAGACTCTTCTTCATTGCTGTCAGAAGGAACCAATCCTCCTGGCACCTTGATCTTGGACTTCCAGCCTCAGAACTGTGTGACAATGAATGTACATTATCTGAGACACTCAATCTGTGTCCTTTGTCACAGCAACCCTAGGAAACTCATACAGGAGGCAGGTGGCTTCCCCAACCATAGCTCTGTGGTCTGCTGGGTGAGACCTGCTGTATTGCTCTCAGAGGCTCTTAAAAATAGCTGGCCCTGGGCCACTCTGCTGGGGCTCCTGCCTGAATTAGACAGAACTCCAGGGTGAGTCGATGGATTTAGTTTGTGCCATGTAAATCCCTTTGTAGGTGATCAGAAGGGGACACAAAGATTTAGATATTTGTTTTTCTCTTTCTACAGTGTATTTATACAAAGTTTACAATTATTATACCCTCTCCAAGAAAGCACTTAGTAGATGACCACTCCAGAAAAAGCACGATTTGTCCTCTGCGCTGTCCACACTCCTCTTCTGTCTGTAAATGATGATCACTGAATTCCCCCCAGAGATTAGAAAGCATCTCCTCTGCTCTCAAAAACGATTGATAAGTGCATTCACTTCAGAGTATAAATTATTGGTTCTCAAATTCTAATGTTCACAGGAATTTCCTGGAATATTTGCTAAAATGAAGACTCCCAAAGGCCTCCACACATCTACAGAATCAGAATCTTTTGTAGTGGGATTACAAATCTCCAGTCAATCATCCACCCTCCTCCTCCCCACCCCAGGATACGGACGCAAGCAGCCTGGTCACCCCTTCTGGAGAAACACTATTGCAGATGACTGATCGAAGTGTATGGCTCTACCTCTCTTACATATACATTTTTGGGAAGCAATAAAATTTTTGCAGGTTAAAACTAAAGAATGATGATCTAACTGTGGAATGTTAGACTTTGTTGACTTGGGTGATGGAGACACCTCCTCAACTAGCTCCTCAGCTAACTGGGCTCGTTCCTCCAGCAAATGATAAGTTACTGGGTCAGAGATGCCTCTCTGTCTTTCAACCCATGGGCCTTTCTCATGCCTAAGGGTAGGGTATGGTCCCCTACAGTGGTGACTGTCAGTCTGGATCAGGTGGCAAAATGGGGAGTCATGACACTCTGTGAAGTATGATATAAAATATTGATATATTTAACTCCACTTAGAAAGCCATGCTGGGAGAAAATATGACTTTATTATTATATGTATGCAATGTAAAATAACAGCCAAGACAATCTGTGGAAAACAAGCTGTCATATCAAACATGAGTGACTCATTCTGAATAGATCTATGGCTCATCTTCTGCACATGGTGACTCATTTTCTCACAGGCCAGCAAGAAACAACAGGTGCCCAAACTGTGCATGAAATTTAAGGAAGGAAATTTTAAAGTGAAAAATGGAGACACATTGATTTGATTTTTCTGTACATTGTTAAATTTGTATCTAGTGAAAGGACATCTCATACCCATTCCAGACTTGGAAAGATTAGTTTTGCATGAGTAAACCTACTTCTTCAAGCCTTGAAATTTTGTCCAAGGAGTTCCTCAATGGTTGGTGTTCTTCTGCGTGTGGGTGTTGTGCATGTGGGGTTATATATAAAAAAAAATGCCATCAAGATTTTTCCAGTGACATAGAATATTTTAAGGTTGCTATTTCAAGTTGGGCAAAGGAATTCTTAGGCATGTGGTAAGCAGACATGTTTAAATGGTATAAAATTAAAATTTTAAGGAGGACATAGCATCTTTCATTTATGTACAGCTTCATACATTTCATTATTTTTTGATATGCTTTATATAATTTTTAGTTTACATTTTATATGTAAGTATATTATTTATTTACCTACAATGCAGTTTATATTTTTATTTATATGCTACATATATAATAGTAAAACAAATGTGGATATGTTTTGGAGTGGATTGAAAGATTCAAATAATGTTTCAGATTAAACTCTAGAATTTAAGGAAATATAACGTTTGCAATATACGTCCTAGAGAGAGAGCCATTCAGATACTACAGTATAAAAGTATGATTAAATTAAGACAAAAAGCAACAGGACAAATATGAATAGGGCATAAATACAATTTTTTAGAAAAATAATATATATATACATCAGAAAATGATTATTTTTGTGGTATGATTGTATAATTTTAATTTTCTTCTACGTGCCTTATATTTATTGTCCATGTTTTCCACAAAGAACATGTGTATTACTTATATGGTCAGGAAAAAAATATGATTTAATTTTTCATGCAGTTTTGTATTTACTGTGTTTAATTACATTTGTACATCCATTTTCTACATGATGTTAGAAGCTCCTGATAAAACCATAAACAGAGCTTTTCTGGTTTCCACAACTCCTCTTGCTAAGGGAAAGCCATATATTTTTTCTATCTTCAAGTCTGTTATTATGTTCCTACTTAAAATCTGACTCTCAAATTCTGTTCCCATTATTACCACCAAAACACTCCTCTAGCTAAAAGAACAACCGTGTATGCATGACTCTTTCATCACATAGTAAGTGCTTCGTGTTAATTCCAAAGACCTTTTCGAGACAGTCATGGAAATATTTGCTCTAGTGTTTCGAAGTAACAAAATGATCCTTCTTAAGGCTTTTGCATTGTGAGACAGGACAGCAGAGTTCAAGGAGATGTGTCTCTTGGCAAGGTTTGAAATGCAAGCTCACCAAAAGTGTAGTTAGTAAAATAAAACCCCCAAAATCCTTGTACCTGCTTGTTTTGCAGTTGCCAAGGTCCAATTCTCTGTGCCCAGGGAACGTGCTAGAAGCTGTGGCAGTGGCCACATTTGACTGAACTGTCATAAGGAAGGTGCAAACAGGAATAGCCTCATATTTTAGGAAAGATTGTTAAAAGAAACTGGAAAAACAGATTCTTTTTTACTTCCTCTTGGGACTTTCATTAAGGGTGTTTATTCTTGGATGAAGGGGATTAAGGGAAAAGGTATTTTAGATGTCGGTTCACGGCCGGATCCTGAGATGGCAGCTCTCAGCATGTGATGAAATAGTTGTATAACATGCACTTTAGTAAGAGCTGTTTAATCTCCCGTAGTTAGGGATTTTGCTAACTAAAAACGGGCTTCCTTATTGGTATTCTTCAGTATGGTTTTGACAGTCTTTGCTTAACATTTTCTCTCTCTAAATTATTTTAGCATGATTGTTCCCAGCAGTGCTTTATAGGGGTAGGATGAAAGAGATGACATGAGTTTCTTTCATTCAGAGAGCATGAATTCAAACACAAAACATGAGTGAGTTTCCAGGAGGTAAAGAGCTAGAGACCAAGCATTGTCCTACTTTGCAACAGAGGACAGACCATCCCTTTATCTCTGGGCACTGATTCAGATAGTACCCCTGCATGCACTCTCCACTCTCCATTGCAGTATGGCTAGATGGGATGCTGCCACACTGGCCTGAAGTTTACAGCAATGTCAGCATTGCCACTGCGATCTAGGACTGATCCTTTGACAAAATTAGAATCTCCCAAGAAGGTGAGAAGAGGGAGTCAGCTACCACTGAATGACACGAGTGGCTTCATGCAGGGTACATAATCTGCATCATTTGTTCAGTCCTCTCAACTTGACATTGAGGTTGACACTACAGGTTGTATTAGTCCATTCTTATACTGATATAAAAATAATACCTGAGACTAGGCAATTTATAAAGAAAAGAAGTTTAATTGACTCACAGTTCCACATGGCTGGGGAGGCCTTGGGAAATTTACAACCATGGCAGAAGGCAAAGAGGAAGCAAGGCATGTCTCACAAGGCTGAAGGAGAAAGAATGAGAAAGCAAGGAAGTGACGCTTTTAAAACCATCAGATCTCATGAGAACACACTCACTCCATGGCTGAGATCATGAGATAAGCCCCAGGGGTCCCTGGGAGGTCCTGGCTTGTATTGCTGTGTGGTCTTAATTATTAAAAAACAAGGCAGTTTGTGAAGAGAAAAAAAGCTGAACAAAATGTGTCGGTCTTATCAGGAGCATAAATCTCAGAGAATGTAGAAGGCAGTGAGGACACTGGGCTAAAGACACAGGTCCAGGAAGCCCTCAAGTTAATCTCCTTTGGCAACACCTTCACAGACACATCTAGGATCATACTTTGCATCCTTCAATCCAATCAAGTTGAGACACAGTATTAACCATCACATTAACGGCAGATTTCTCAACAGAAATCCTACAAGCTAGAAGGGATTGTGGCCCTATCTTCAGCCTCTTCAAACAAAACAATTATCAGCCAAGAATTTTGTATCCAGCAAAACTAAACTTTATAAGTGAAGGAGAGATACAGTCTTTTTCAGATAAACAAACGCTGACAGAATTTGCCACTACCAAGCCAGCACTACAAGAACTGTTCAAAGGAGATCTAAATCTTGAAACAAATCTCAGAAACACATCAAAACAGAACCTCTTTAAAGCATAAATCTCAGAGAACCTATAAAATAAAAATACAATAAAAAACCCACAGAGAAAACCAAGGTATACAGGCAACAAACAACCTGATGAATGAAGTGGTACCACACATCTCAGTATTAACGCTGAATGTAAATGGCCTAAATGCTCCAATTATAAGATACGGAATTGCAGAATAGATAAGAATTCACCAACCAAGTATCTGCTGCCTTCAAGGGGCACTTAACACATAGAACTCATATAAACTTAAGTTAAAGGGGTGGGAAAAAAAAATCCATGCAAATGGACACCAAAAGCGAGCAGGAGTAGCTATTCTTGTATCAGAAAAAAAACAAACTTTAAAGAAACAGCAGTTAAAAAAGACACTTCTCAAAAGAAGACATACGTGAGGCCAACAAACATATGAAAAAATGCTCATCATCACTGGTCATCAGAGAAATGCAAATCAAAACTACACTGAGATACCATCTCACGCCGGTTAGAATGGCGATCATTAAAAAATCTGGAGACAACAGATGCTGGAGAGGATGTGGAGAAATAGGAACACTTTTGCACTGTTGGTGGGAGTGTAAATTGGTGCAACCATTGTGGGAGACAGTGTGGCGATTCCTCAAGGACCTAGAAATAGAAATTCCATTTGACCCAGCAATCCCATTACTGGGTATATATCCAAAGGATTACAAATCGTTCTACTATAAGGACACGTGTACACGAATGTTCATTGCAGCACTGTTTACAATAGCAAAGACCTGGAACCAACCCAAATGCCCATCGACGATAGACTGGATAGGGAAAATGTGGCACATATACACCATGGAATATTATGCAGCCATCAGAAACGATGAGTTTGGGTCCTTTGTAGGGACATGGATGAACCTGGAAACCATCATTCTCAGCAAACTGACAGAAGAGCAGAAGATCAAACACCGCATGTTCTCACTCATAGGCGGGTGTTGAACAATGAGAACACATGGACACAGGGAGGGGAGCACTACACACTGGGGTCAGTTGGGGGGAAATAGGGGAGGGAGGGTGGGGGGTGGGAAGCTGGGGAGAGATAGCAAGGGGAGAAATGCCAGATGTAGGTGATGGGGAGGAAGGCAGCAAATCACACTGCCACGTGTGTTCCTATGCAACAATTTTGCATGTTCTTCACATGTACCCCAAAATGTAAAATGCAATAAAATAAATAAATGGGAAAAAAAAAGACAAAGAGGGACATTATATCATGATAAAAGGCCTTGTCTAGCAGAAAAATATCACAATCCTAAATATATATGCACCTAACACTGGAGCTCCCAAATTTATAAAACAATTACTAAAAGACCTAAGAAATGAGATAAACAGCAACAAGATAATAGCAGGGGACTTCAATACTCCACTGACAGCACTAGACAGGTCATGTGCATGTGTGAGGTGTGCCTCCCTCAAACCTTGTTACAATGTGGGCACATTACCTGTCTGACATGAAAAAAATGATAGAGAGGGTCTGTGGTTACCCAACATCAGCCAGGACACAGTCCAAAAGGAAACTCATATTATGAAGCATTTTTCCTTGTTCATTAAAAAATAGATAACTATACAATAATTTGTTTCCTTTACAGATATTCTAATCACAAAGAGATATTAAAATATGGAAAATCCTGCTCATTTCATCCTACTTGGCTTTAGAATGTCAATCATTACTCCTTTCAATTTCATCCATTTCCAAATATACAGCTTCTTAGAAAAGGAAAGTTATTCTCCACTTGTAAACATGAGATTTGTCAACCCTTCCATTATTCATTATTGTACAATAATCAATATTCTGAAGAAAGGACTTTCAGGACTGATAAATCTGGTCATGTCATTTTTCTAGCAGCATTTTACTTCCTTACACATTTTCTTATTTCATACCAAGCTTGGTTTGTGGGAAGTTTGGGTTAACCGAGCTCTTAAGGGTAATTAGTATACAATTAGTGTCTACTTAGGCCAAGGTTTCGTGTCTGTATGAGTTTTTTTTAACCTCTGGGAAGAGTTAAGTAGGTCAGGACTCTGTTTACAAAGCAATGCTGACTATCCTGGGCAGTCTATGAGTAATATTCCTAGTTGCTGGATGACTAGACAAAGCAAAGCAACTCAATATTTTTTGTTGACCCTTGCAGCTAATGAAAAGGTCAAGACTGACTGTCCAGCAATCTAGATCCCTGCTTTCTGTGCTTGTTCGTTGGGAGTCTCCATAGCCTGCCAGTGTCACCAAGAAGCTTTATCCAGACACAAAAGGAAGTTTACAACACTGCTCTTTGGGTGAAAAGTTCATGACATCGTCCTTTTCACCATCAGCCCTACTTCAAATGACTAACCTGGAGTGAAAGACTCTCTACTAACGTGCATCCATACCTGATTTATTTCTCCCAATTTTGCATTACAAAAATGTTTCAAAAAATAGAAAAGGTAAAATAAAAGAATAATATCATAAAAATTTTTATACTCACTGCTTAGTTTCAACAACTATTGACATTTTGCTGAGCCATTTGAAAATGAGTTGCACTTTATCTAGTATTTCTGCATGGATCTCTTGAAAATAAACACATTCCAGTATAAGCAAAGTAACATTATGACAGAGTACTTATCTGTTTCACTTAGGTTGTTGAAGCTATTGGAATAAAGTAGCTCAGACTATTTCCTATGATCCTTTTAAAGTCCATAAGATCTGTAGTGATGCTTCTCTTGTGGTAATTTGTGTCTTCTTTCTTTTTTTTCTGGATACAGCTAGTGAGAGTTATATCAATTTTATTGATTTTTTAATAAAAATATCCAGCTGCAGGATTCATTCAGGTTACTACCATCATCATCATCATCATCATCATCGCCAATCATCATTATATTTAGTTTTTTATGTCATTTATTTTTACTTTTATGTTTATTGTGTTTTCTTTCTATTTGGGGGTTTAATTTTATTTTTTTTTTACTTGCATTTCCCATATCTTAAAGTAAAAATTTAGATTTCTTTTAGCTGTATCTCACACATTTTGATATTTTTTTAAATTTTTATTTAATTCAAACAATAAACTTTCATACTTCAAACAACGAGAATACCATGAATGAACTTGCATGAAATGAGCAATTATTTTGGTGAAATTCAAGTTAATCCCTAGTAGCCTTTTGGACCATAACTAACACACCATGAAATTCATCTTTTTAAAGTGTGCAAGTCAGTGATTTTGAGTATATTCACAAGTTGTACAATTACAACCATTGTCTAATTTTATAACATTTTCATCACTCCAAAAAGAAACACCATATCTATTAATAACCACTTCCCATTGCTCCCTCTTCCACGATCCCCTGTCAAGCACTAATCTGATTTCTATCTCTATAGATTTACCTATTCTGGACACTTCATGTAAATTGAATCATGTAATATGTGGTCTTTTGTGACTGGCTCTTTTCATTTAGCATCATGTTTTCAAGAGTCACCCATGCTCACCATGCATCAGTACTTCATTTCTTTTTATTGCTAAATAATATTTCAGTGAATAAATATAACACATTTTCATTTATTTATCAGTTGATGGATATTTGGGCTGTTTCCATTTATTTGCTATTATGAATAATGCTACTATGAACATAAATGTGTGAATTTTTGTGTGGACATATGTTTTTAGTGTTCTTGGAGGAGAATTGCTAAATTATATGGTGGCTCTATATTTAACTTTTGGAGAACTGCCAAACTGTTTTCCAAATGGACTGCACTCTTTTACTCCCACCAGCAATGAATGAGAGTTCCAATTTCACCATGTCCTTGACAACATTTATTATTGTCTGCCTTTTCTTTTTGAGCTATTCTAGTGGGTGTAAAGTTACATCTTGTGGTTTCCATTTCCTGAAAGACTAATGATGGTAAACATCTTTCATGTGCTTATTACTCATTAGTCTCTCTTCTTTGCAGTAATGTCTGTTCAAATGTTTTATCTGTTTTTAGGTGGGTTGTCTTTTTATTGCTAAGTTGCAAGTGGTATCATTTATATATTCTGGATACAAGTCCCTTATCTGATATGTGATTTTTAAACAAGCGGTCCCATTTAGTTTTGGTGAAGTTCAATTTGCAATTTTTGTTTCTTGTTTCATCCCTTGTGTTTTAGGTGTTGTATCTTAAAAAGCTATTGCTTAACTCAAAATCACAAATATTTACTCCTATGTTTTCTTCTAAAAGTTTTATAGTTTTAATTTTTACATCTAGGTCTTGGGAATATTTTGAGGGGTGTTTTTGGTATATGGAATAAAGAAAGGGTCCCCCATTATTCTTTTGCACATAGACATCCAGTTATTCTAGCAGTTGTTGAAGTTGTTGAAGTCATGCATCATTTTTTTCAAGAAAAAAATTTCCAATATGTAAATCAGTGACTTCCAGATTTTATAAAATATATAGGGTATTACCTCTAGAATTCTGCTTATTGGTAACATATTCCAAATATTCTTAAACAGGTCAAATAATTTACCCAAAACTATCCCTGCATCAATTCTGTCCTCAGCTCATGTACCCAGAATCTCTGCCAGCTCAGAAACCATGTGATTCATTCTCTACAATGTAGGTG
This sequence comes from Sapajus apella, assembly GCF_009761245.1. Taxonomy (NCBI): domain Eukaryota; kingdom Metazoa; phylum Chordata; class Mammalia; order Primates; family Cebidae; genus Sapajus; species Sapajus apella. Next base: position 7,908,959 of record NW_022436948.1, read on the forward strand.
GTCAGAATCCACATTTCCTTTTTCCCCACACATTTATATTTTCACTCAAAATCTAGTGGATGTGGTGAGTTGTGGTCTTGAAGGTTTGGGAGAGATTGCTGGTGACACATTTTGTTTAAGAAAATAAGGCTTTGTGGAGGGAGATGCAGGAAGGAGGAGACCTAGAGTTGGTATGAGAAGGGATTATGATTTTTAAAAATCTTTCTTTAGTATAGAGTCCCAGAAAATCAGTGACGTGATGAGAGACCCACTGTTTCACAGTTAAGCCACCATGGATGAAGGCCTTCTAGACCTTGTATTACAGGTGTGGGTATTCCATCCAACACTAAGCTTGTTTAGTATAGCAGATTTTTCACTGGCTCACTCCACTGCTATTCCCACTTCCTTCTATGGAACCTTCTAGTATAACAGATGCTTGGATACTAAAAACCCTACTTAGCAGAGCCAGGATTTTGCATGTAGCTTAGCTTTTGCCAAGCAGATGTCCACATGAGACCAGGAGGGTGTGAGCAATGGGAGCCAGTAGCCATGGTTTGTGATGGATACATTGGTTCTCCTGGTGCAGATCTGGCAGTTTCTGAAGTCTGATTCCCAGAAACTTAGGTATTGAGCAGTAGGTGGTGGCAACAGAAATAGTTCCATAGGTGGTTGGGCATGTCCTTTGATTGCTGTATTTTTGATTATGTGATAACCAAACCTTGGATCTCACTGAGATTCTGTAAGGTTCATCATTCCATCAGATACATCACTTTCTTCTCAGACCAAATACAGTGCATTCTGCTTTCTTCCACTATGAGCCTTCAACAATATAACCAGTGACCTAATCAACTATGAAAGGGCAATTAACACATTTTTCCGTAGGCCTTTGTCAAGCCTAGATAAATGTTTCTTTTGTGAAGAATGAATCTAAAAGAAAAAAATCAGTGCTGTCCTGATTTGAGTAAAATATTCAAAAAGTTGAAAGACTCAGTATCCCTGAAGACTCAGAGAAGCACAGAGACTTCTCAAAATGTTTTATATAGAAACCAGAAATAAATTATTTTGGAAACAATTTTCCATTCTCAATAGAATACAAGAAGGCAATGTCTCCATGCAATAAGATCAGTGAATCAAGCTGTGATCAGAGAGAAGCAGTTATGAGATTTAAAAACATAAAGATGAGCTAGGACCATAAGGAGATAAAAAGGTTCTGTAATTTTATGCTATAGCATAAACTTGGCAAGGTCATGGCACCCAGATATTTGGTCAAACACTAGTCTGGATGTTGCTGTGAAGACAGTTTTGGATAAGATTAACATTAAAATTAGCAGATGTTAAATAAAGCAATTTCTCTTCTATAATGTGAGTGGGCATCCCCTTATCAATCGAAGGCCTTAAGAGAAAAAGATGGAGCTTCCCCACCAAGGAAGAAGGAATTCTGCCTGCCATCTGCTTTTGAACCAGAGCTGCAACATTAACCAACATGAACTATTCCTGGGTCTTCAGCCTGACCACCTACTATGCAGGTTTTAGACTTGCCAGATTCCATCTCTCTCTCTCTCTCTCTCTCTTTCTCTCTCTCTCTCTCTCTCTCTCCCTCTCTTTCTCTTTCTCTCTCTCTCTCTCGCCCCATCCCCTACACCCACACCCACACATCCTATTGGCTCTGCTTTGCTAGAGAACCATCACTAATAAAAACAGCATATAGCTTAGTCTTATATTTTTGTACAGTCTAATCATTTCTACCTTTTTGTTTAAATGTTTACTCCATCTACATTTATGCAATAAATTATATGCGATTAGATTTATGTCTATCAAGTTCTTACTTGTCTTCTATGTGTCTTATCGGTTTATTATTCTGCTTTCTCCAATCTGCTCTTAAGGAAAATAATTGAATTTTTCATCTTAGACATTTCGATATTGAGTTCTGTAATTGATTTTCTAATGTTTATGTTTTTATTTTCTCCTGCCTGGACTCCCAGTTGACCCTCGTTATGACCCCCTGTTCCTTTATGTCTTTGCAGGTATTTGTCATAAGCACTGTGCAGCCCTCCTCTCCTAACTCCAAAATTCTGGTCTCCCTGGAAGCGGTTTCTAACGACTGCTTTTCTTTTTATGGGTCCCATTTTTCTATTTCTTCCTGTGTCTACTGATATTTTCTTTTATCATGAACATTGTAAATGTTTTGTTTTCGAAACTCGGTCGAGTGTTGAGCTCTGCCTTAGAAGGTGAGGAAGCTGGCTGCCTCTACGCGGGGGTCTGCAGTCAATATCTCCTCTCAATTCCCTCTGTCCTCCATCTGCTGCCTCCTTCCAGGACCCTGGACATTTTCCACATGCATGCGCAGTTTAGGCATGTGTAGTCAGCCGGGAGCTGGGGCAAGGTCTGTGCACAGATTTTGGGGGGTCCACCCTCCTTGACATCTTTCTTTTTGGCATTCCTACCCACTCACACTCCAGAAGTTTTTCCAGTTATGAACTCCATTCTCTGACTTCTCAAACAAGGACAACTGCATCTTTCTGCAGGAGCTCAGCCACTTCATCTTGTGCAGACGGGGATGTGTTTTCAGGTGAAAAGCCCTGCAAAATCCATATACATACAGTGCAGTTTTCTTTGCTGAAGGCTGACGGTATTCCACATTCAGCCTGCATTTCTTCCTTCTTTGGTGCCTTCAGATAATGTTTTAAACTTGGCTATAGTTTACAATTGTCACCTGTGAGAGGATTAGTATAATACAAGCTTCTTTGTCATTTCCAGTAGTAGGATGCTGCAGGTTTTAATTACACCCAGTTTGAACTGCTGCTGAAAATGAGCCCTAAGTTCCCACATTTGAACGTACTACATATCACCATGCAGTTTCCAGCATCTGTGGTTAGGGTGGGGTGCCTGATTTTCAGGAATTCTAAAAGTTCATTTCATTCCTATGCCCTTCACTGTGAAAGGGAAGGGGAAAAAATGATCTATTGCTAGACGCTGTGTGTGTGCTATTACCCTTTCCCATCAACTTTTTTTTTGAAGAAAGTGTGAATAAAAAGCTTGACCGTGTTGTGTCTTAGTGATTGTAGGAATTTTCAGCCCCATTCACAAACCATGAAGGAACACGAGGCAAACTATTGTGCTCAACCTGACCATAGAGAATGTGGTCCCGTGGTTAGCAGAGGGAGCTCCAAAGCTAGATGCCTGAATGTCCATGCGGCTTCCACAACTACCTTGCCAACTGAGACTTACTTCATTCTCCTGGGCCCATTTCCTCAACTGAAAAATGGCTTCACTCAACAATCTGGATATAATGACAATATCTATTTCTGTAGGGTTTTGGGCGGATTCAGAGTTAGAGCAGTGTCTGGTGCATATGAAGCACTCAGTAAACATTAGTTGCTGAGTTATCACTGTCGCCAAAGGCTACCTAACTGAAGCAATGTGATTTCCCTCTTCCCCGAGTCCCAGCTTACTTCATTCTGAATTCTGGAGGCTGGTGTCCACTGTTGAGGTCTCCTGGCTCTTTTCTCTGTCCAGAAGAGAGACACATGGACCCCTCTGATATTGTACATAGTGGACAGAATAAAACTTAGGAATCAGATGGGTCAGCATGAGAATACTGTCTTGAATTCTTACCAGTTACATGAAAAATGGCCTTGCTTCTCCTGAACCTTGATTCCTTTTCTGTGAAATGAGTAGTAAGTACATCCACTTGGGGGTTTGGGAGAGGATTAAATAAGATCAAATATGATGAGTCCTGGATACACTGATGTGCTTAGTCAAGGGAGTATACTTCTGGCATGACACAGGGTTGGAGACATTGCCCCTGTGCCAGATGGCAGGTCATCATTCATTTCTTGAGCTCGGGGGACTCCTCCTCAAAACATGTTCCTTGGAAGCCTTTAAAATTGGCAGGATCCCAGTTTTGGCTAACTAGGACCAAAAGCTGCATTAGTCATATTACCTGCCTCCTAAGGACGTTGGCAAATAACCTCAGGACATGTAGTTTTAACCCGTCCTCTCTTCTCCCTGCAAGGGATGATTGTTTATTCTGTGCAAGTTCTCTTGTACCCCTTGATTTAGGCCATCATCTGGCCCTGCCACCTGCTGCTCTCCCCTTGGTCTCTCCTCCCCATCCCTGCTTGCCATACTGTAGTTTAGTCCAGGCTCAAACCATCATCCCCTTGGACGATTGCAGTAACCCCATCAGGCAACCCTTCTAATTTCTGCCCTTCTGTTACATGGCCTCCAGGGTAGCCTTCCAAAAGCACTGCAGTATCATCCTGAAAGCTTCTGTTATTCAAAGACAATTCTCCATTTCTAACATTGGGATTATAAACGAAGCTATCCATCTGAGAGAGAAACTTGAGTCTATCAGAGACTCTTTTTCCTTCAGTCCCAAATCTGAGCTTCCTGCTTTGGCCCTCAGTGCCTCAGTCTCTGCTTACGCTGCAGCTTGGTCTCTTGCCACTCCCCACGTGGAATTCCAGGTTCTTCCCACATTAAGCTAGATGGGGGCTCTGGATTCACTCACGTATTTTCTGCCTCTCAGCCTTCCCTTGTCAACTTCCCCATTCCTACGTTGCCCATGCTTCTTGCCTCCAGCCACAGAACACTTAGACACCCAGCTGTTTCAGTTCAGGGCCTCTTGGTTTCAGAAGCCTTTCCTGAGGTCTCACAGACTTAAGTGTCCCTCCCTTGTTCATGCACAAACACCAGGACCCTTCCATGCAGGTCCTCACTAGATTCCATTTCGGTTGTCCTTTGAATTGTCTAACTCTCTTATTTGACAACACACTTCTTGTGTGTCACTGTTCCTTGTAACCTTAGACTTAGCGCACCACTGTTGAGGAATGAGACTGTTTTTGTGTCTGTGTGGGTAAGCGTGTGGGCATTCACTAGCGGAATGTAGACATACGCAGGCATGTTTGAAGAACCACTGGGACGGCCCCAAGACAAGGGCAGCAGAGAGCGAAGAGTCTCTCAGGAGAAAGCGCAAAGTGTGGGAGACACTCCAGCCGTGAGTGTCTTGTTTCACGCTCCTTTGTTGAACTGATAGTCTTCTTTCGCTTCTCCCTCTCAACCTCTCTTCTTCCTTCCTTCCCTTTCCTTCCTCCCTTCCTCCCTCCCTTCCTTCCTTCCTTCCTCCCTCCCTCACTTCTTTCCTTCCTCCCTTCCTTCCTCCCTCCCTCCTTTCCTTCCTCCCTTCCTTCCTTCCTTTCCTTCCTCCCTCCCTTCCTCCTTCCTTCCCTCTCTGTCTCCCTTCTCCCTCCTTCCTTCCCTCCCTCTCTCCCTTCCTCCTACCTTCCTTCCTCCTTCCTACAAATATTAATCAAGTGACTACTGTGTGTCAAGCATGTTTTCAGGCACTGGGTGCTAGAGCAGTAAACAAGACAACAAGGTCCTGCTCTCACAGCATTTGTTCTCTTACAGAGGGGCTCACATATATATTTAATTAAATGAATATGATCAAAACAGACATGGACAAGTGCTATGAATCAAGGGATGTAATGCTCATTAGGTGGATATTTTAGCTAATTAGTCAGGGATACACTTTCTAAAACAGTGAGTGACCTTTGAATGACAAGAAGAAATCAGTGTGGATGGTCAGGAGAAAAAGCACTTCAGGTGGATGGAGCCATATTTAACGCTCTTAGTAACTTGGTGAGATAGGAATTATTCTTTCTGTTGTAAAAATAAATGAACACTCAAACATGTTGAAATAGCCAAAGTTACAATGATGAAGTAAGTATGCTGTGGCATGGGTGCCAGTCACAGGGATGTCTCCTTCTGAAGTGGTATCTTTGCATAGTACAAAGCTACTACCCACTTAATTGATAAGAATATCACACGCAAACACATGCATGCACACACACACACAGGTATACACATACATACCCCCATATGTATGAGGTGTGCATAGAAAAGGGAGAGACGTAGGGATATATATGGTCGTGATTGTGTGTGTATGCATGGGTGTGTGTTTATTTGTAACTACAGCAGTTACCAATTTACTTGCAGATGCTCACGCCTGTGATACCATTGTTTATAAATTTAAAAAAATACATCCTTGCAGGAAATTATATCCAAATGCTTGACTGCCTCTTAGAGAAAATATCATGTATAGAGAGAGCTAAAAATGTCAATAGGCTAGAGCTATTAATATAAGAAGATGCGTAAAGGAACAGCTCATTATCAATAAAATAATTTGTTTACAAATGTCTAGTTTGATTTTCTTTGTAAGTAATAGGCCTTTTATATTAGAAGCAAAAAGTAGGGTAGTGCTAAATCACTTGCTTAAATATTATTTGTTTTCTGAGAGGAAAATGCTCAAATCGTTAGTAAGAGAAGGAGTTGACTTTTCTTTGAGTAAAACAAAGCAAAATTCCTTTTGCAAGCTCCTCAGATGTTCAGGAAAGTATGGGAGGGTAGTTTTAAAGCATAGGGCATAAAATTAGGTAATCTCTGGCTGGCCATTCTAGGATAAATCATCACAAAAGTATTGACAAACATAATGTGTGATGCACCATGTATTGGTGTGGCATTTGTGAATTTTTCCATTAGAGGTTACTGGCTGCCTGCACCAGTCAGGCATTTTACACGGAGCTCGGCCTTTTGTTCTGTTGTGTCTGGCAAAATCTTTCCCATGCTTTTATTTCCCTTTCAGCTTTCACTAAAAATCTGCACGAAGGGACAAAAGCCAAGGTGTGCCTGTTATCCCAGGTGAAGAATTTTTTTAAATACTAAAACAGCATTTTTTTAAAAAAAATGCATTGGAACCTAATTAAGGTCAAGATTGAATAATCTGCATTTCGTATTTTTGACACTTCTGAAGTTTGGGAGGATCTCAATAGAACACATAGGGAAGAAATACATAAGCAAAATGACCCTAAAGTTTGTTTTACATGGGTTTTATTATTATTCCAGTATGGTGAGGCCAACACATCAGCAGATGACTGTCATTGGCAAGATAGTTTGTTATTCACAGGTCCCAAGAGGAGAGGTTACAAACAGAAGGACCAGAGTGCATAAGGAAGTAGAGTGGGGAAATGGAGAAAGCAGAGGCAGACATCTCTATTGTGGTTTTCATGGGAAGGAACAGGTGAGGCAGGGTAAATAGACTAGGTAGGTGTACGATCTGCTATATCAAATAATTTCAGTAGGCTCCAGGGTATAGGGGCTGTCTCTAGCTGTCTGGTACCTGGTCCTGAGGTAATCAGAACAGAGGAGCACTGCCTCCTGGAGTATAAGAGACAGAGAAGGTGGTTCAAAGTAAGGCCTCTGGATTGGTTAGTTTTCATGTGAAAGGCATGCTCCAAGGCAAGTCCTTTACTACCTTTGGGAATTACCAAGCCTTGGGAAGGGCAGTTTCTATCCAGTCAACAATGCCTTAGATGCCTGAGCATCGAGAACAAAGCAAATAAGAAAAAAGAGTGAATACCCAATTTAGCAACAAAATAAAATGAAGGTGTGTTGATTTTCTATTGCCAGATGACAAGTTGCATGTAGACTTAGTGACTTAGAACAATGTAAGTTATTGAGCCTGGGCTGGAAGCTCATCTGAGGTTTGGGGTCCTCTTCAGGCTCACTGGTCACTGGCAGAATTCAGTTCTTTGTGATTGTAGCACTGAGGTCCCATCTTCTTGCTGACTCCTGGGGCTGCTCTCAGCTCTCAGGCCACTCTTTGGTTCTAGCTATGTGGCTGCTTTCTTCTTCCAGGCCAGCAGGAACATGCCTCTTCCTGACTTCTGTCTCAGACTTTGAGACCATAAGAATTCACCTGATTAGGTAAGGCCAAACCAGGGTAGTCTCCCTTTACCTTAACTCAACTGTCCAGAGACCTTAATTGCATCTGCAAGAGTCCCTTTTGCCATATGTTATAAAACAATCACAGAAATGAGATCCCATCACATCCACAGCTCTTGCCCATACTCAAGAGGAAGGCATTATTCAAGGCACAAGTCATCTCAGAATTCTGCCTACCATTGAAGAAAATTATGCCTCCGGAAACAAAAGTGAAGAAAAGGTTTTTCCTTTCCCTTTTAAAGATTGACTAACTCCTACAACTCATCCTTGGGGTCACCTCAGGACCACCAATAATGCAAATAACCAAGAGGGCTGGTGAGGGTCCCCTGGATAGTGTGCTTAATGGCTTTGGTGCATATGAGCAGCAGCACCCTGAGTAACAGCGGAAAGGTTCTCCCATTAAAGGAGTTGGGTACCAAGAGTACACTCAATGGAGCAGACATTAGAAAGCATATGAAAGACAAAGAGGAGACTGAGGGTCTGAGTGGGACTGCCCTTTCCTCCTCTCTCCATGGCTCCCAGACATGCATTTTTCAAATTCCATAAATCATCCACACTCTGGTGGCTGTAATGCATCAGACCATCTGAGGCTGAGAATAGTTTAAAGGTGGTAGAAAAGGAAATATGGAAGAAATGAGGAGGGTCCAGTTCATGTTTGCATTCACTGTGTAGAAGATTTAGAATTTTAATCTTTCCCAGCTTTGCTTCCATTACTCTAGGGCCTCACTGTGAACTAGTGTCTGCATTCAATGTGTGGAATGTTATTTTAGGCTGTTTCTGAAATCTGTAAAGAATATTAAATGATGTAGAGAAAAGCAATGTTTGCCTATGAGACATGTCTGAATGGCTCTTCCCAAAGTGCATGGTCCCCCTCACTCCACCCTTGAGCCAATCTGAGAGGCCGTGTTATAATTAATCTTAAATAATTTGGGAAATTAGGTCAATGCTGGGCCCAATAATTGTTAACAAGAATTCTATACAGAAATATGATTATAATTAAACATTGATGAGGCTGCACTTTGACCTACTTCCTTGTAACAGAAAGTAAGTCATGCAGGCCTAGACGCTGACTGTCTGTATCCCCGTTGTTCTGACAGATAGCATCTCTGAGGTTAGAATCAGAAGCCATTTGCTTAAAAATTGCTTAAGATGCTTTTCAGATCCGGAATTCCAGTGGAACAGCTGGCACCAACCAGTCTGAAGACACTCACAAAGGAACCGAATCAGCATGAGAACACAGTGTCTTCATCTTCTTGTCCAATGACTTCACCCTGCCCTCTTCCACCAACCACCGATCTCCACATTTTGGTCCACTTGAAAACCCTTAAAAACCCTAAGCCTAAAACTCCTGGGGGAGACAAATTTGAGATTTCTTCCCATCTTACTCAGCGACCTGCAATCAAACCTCTTTCTCTGCTGCAACTGACTGTCTCAGTGTACTGACTTGCTGGCTGCCTACTGGGCAGCGAACCTATCACGGTTACAGCCATTACTGGCATCTAGTGGTGGAGGGCCAGGGATGCTGCTAACATTCCACAGCGCATCCAGTAGCCCCCACGACAAAGTGTCAATAGTGTTGAGGTTAAAAACTGCGGACTAAGCCAAACCTCAAAGCCTGCCCAGGGTGTGTGACTTTCCCTCAGGCCAATCTTATCCCTGTGATGGCAGGACAAGAGTAGGCTAAGTCCCTAGGAGCTTAGGACACCGCTGCCTGTCCTCATGCCTCTTCCCTACGGAGCACAGATGCTCCCTGCTCCCCATGGATGCCGGCCCTGAAGCAAACTCAAGACACTGGGTCTAGAAACCCAGCCTCCCATAGAGGAAGGACAAAGCCAGAGCTGGTCCCTGGGACGTCATTCATTGCTGCCTTCACCCCTGGCCTGCTGACCTCCAGGGGCTGGTGGGAAGGAAGCAGCATTCCAGGAGCATTAGCTAATCACCACCCTATCCAGGATGGCATTCCTTGTCACAGATGCAAAACCTAATAAATCACAGTATAGGCTCCTGCTTTTTACTTTCAGGGGAAAAAGCAAAAGTCAATCAAAAGAACTAATAGTAGGGATTCTGTAAAAGGAAACAAACTATATTTCTAGGTTGGGTATGCAGAAGCAACTTCAGGCAGATAAGCTTGAATCTAATGTACCTTTTCCACAAACAACATTATTTTGTAGATTTTTGTTAGGTAAGTTCCAGGAAAAAAGAAAGTAGTTTACCTTTTTGGAGAGGTGGGGGAGGAGGTTGTGGATTGTAAAACTAAACATCCTAAGTGTTTCTGGTTATTCACATCTCTGAGTAAGGGAAACGCTGCTTGGACTCCTTGCTCTGTGACCTTGGGCGTGGTGCAGCGGCTTTGGAGGCTGACCAAATGGGTGTGATGCGTTATCAGCTGTGTGTCCTTGGGCACGTTTCTTAACTTTTTCACGCCTCAGTTTCCTTATCTGTCAAGTGGAGATAATGCTAGTGATTATATATAGGGCTGTTGTGGGAATTAAGTGAATAAATATTTATAAGGTGGTTAGAATAGTTCTTGACCTTTAGTTAATGTTGCCTAAATGTTTGTTGATTAAGTCTGAAATCTTTTATCAGCTTTAACACCCTGTGAGTCAACAGTTCTTTTCTGTTGCCTTCAACAATATTACGTAATCAAAATTCTGACCCCAAATGCTGACCTGGGAGGAAATGCCTGATTCAGAATGAGCCAATAGCAGCCCCATCATATTTTCTTTACTTGGCTTTCTAAGCAGCATTCACGTTTGAGGGTTTGTCATCAACAAGGGTGAAACACAGAGGTGTTTGATTGAGCTGACTTTTGTCAGAAGCGTGATTCACTGGACTCTGGTTGACTGGCATCATTTTGGCTAGCTGAGGCTTTCGTTTGAGTCTTCCCCTGTTTTCACTAGATGACATGTCAGTTTCTTCCATCATGTTTCTGCTGATTCCTGCTCCTCTTGGGTATAGATCAATGCTCTTGTTCTGGTCTGGGGAAGGCTGGTGCTGGAAAAGGTTCCAGAAGGAGCATGGAAACAGCCCCCATTGAGCCCCAGGGATACAGAGACCTGGGGAGGCGAGGTATAAGACTCAGCAGGCTGGAATCTTGCAACAGTCCCCTTTCCTCCCTGGCCAGTTAAACCCTGAATTGCACAGAAATGACAGACCGAGGGTCATCAGCTGTGGTCCTGCCCCCTTCCTGATGAAAAGGAATGTGGCCCCATGGCAACCCTGAGGACCCTAAGGAGTGGGAAGAAATCTAACCTGCCCCTGCTACATCACACTTAGGCTGAGGGGACTGCCAGATGCCAGCCTCTCAACCACACAAAACCAGGACCCAACCCAGCTCCCTTAGAAACAATCAGTGGCTGCCACTTCTTTCCAAGTCTTCTGGTCTCACGGCCTCCTCTGCTGGTGAGAGGTGACAGGAGTTTGTCAAAGAGGATCTGTGGTCCTGGCACAGTCATTAATAATGCCTCCTTCACTCTCAAAAGTGGCCCAATTTGGAGAAGGAAGTGTGTGGTTCATCCTGCAGTTAGACACCATCTTCTGAATGCAGTTGGGAGGCAGATTCGCTTACCTGGAGTGTGGATGTTGTGGATGTCCATATGCACCAGAGTGGAAGTGGACAGAGCAGGGTGCAGCCTGGGGCTTCTACCAGGTCAGCTAGCAGAATTAAGAGTCTCCGCTAAGAAAGCCCTGCGTGAGCCTGGCTGTGGAAGGGCGTAATGACTGGTGATTTTCCCTGCCCAGCAAGAGCCTGTGGGTGCAGCCAGAGGTGGGGTGTGCAAGGTAGGCACAGTTGGTGACCTGAGCACTGGCACTCTGGTGAGTGAGGAGTGGTAGAGCTGGGCATTGTGGGGTGAACAGGTGGCGAAGACTAAAATATTACATGGAGTAGAGAAAAGGAAGACATGGGGAAGAAGCCAGTGTTTGCAGCCAACTCACCGACTGGCCTTAGGCAAGTTATTTTTTAGTCTTCCTTTCATCTTCTGTTAAATGATGGTGATGATAGATATTAGCACTATTTGGAGGAAGATGAAGGATAAGGTGTACATCATGTTTTGTGGATTCTGTTTCCCAGAACTTTAGTAGGTGTACTGCACAGCAACCTGCATTAATATTATCCTATCTTTACAATCATAATACCATCAATTTCATTGCATACAGGTACTGTGGCTGAACCTGAGCTCCGGGCCTTTGAGTCATTGCTGCCTTTGCCCCTGGCCTGCTGACCTCCAGGGTTCTCTGTAATTTGGAATGACAGAGGATGCCTACAAAGGGAGTAGAACAAACCAGTTTATAAAAGTGTAATGTGTTAATCATGTAACATGGAGGACACTACCAATGTAATATGCAATGTGCATCGCTGTGATATGTAGTGTGTATCAGTATAATTTGTGATGTTAATGTAATATGTAGTGTGCATCATTGTCATATGTAGTGTGTATCAGTATAGTTTGTGATGTGTTGTTAATGTAATATGTAATGTGCATCTCTGTGATATGTAGTGTGTATCAGTATAATTTGTGATGTTAATGTAATATGTAATGTGCATCATTGTGATATGTAGTGTGTATCAGTATAGTTTGTGATGTGATGTTAATGTAATATGTAATGTGCATCTCTGTGATATGTAGTGTGTATCAGTATAATTTATGATGTGTTGTTAATGTAATATGGGTTGTGCTGCAGCAGTTTTCCATCTACTAAGAGGAGGGACTTACATGGATGTCTGGGGCAGTCTCCGTCCAAATAAGCCATCCAGCTATGAGCATGCAAATCAAGCATCTCCTCCCAAATGTCCACTTATATTCATTGCTTTCATGAGACAGATGAGGCTTCATGGAGAGAAAAGCTTTAAGCACCTTTTATGAATTCACACAGGCCTGCCTGAAAGATGGGCAATGCACCTAAAAACCACACTGCAGGGGGAATAAACGGAAGAGAAGCCTCCAGACAGAGCTCACCAGAAGGGAAAGAGGAGTTGGACAAGCTTTCCCAAGCTCAGCACCCAGGCCAAAGAATTGAAACCAAATGATTTCTTCTCCACAGCTAGATATAACAGCACATCATCCTTAATTCCAAGTTATCCATGGGTATTTTTATTAAAGTCTTACCTCTACTCCATTCGCCTGCTAGACTCAAGCTCCGGGAGGACAGGAACCCTGTCTTGATCTGCACCTGCATCATCTCCTTCACCCAGCCAGAGCCTGGTTCTCGTGGGTGCTGATGAGCACTGAGGAATGGCTGGCTGGGCGCTGTGAGTTGTCCAGCACTGACATCACTTCACCCGTCTCCCTGGTCAGGTGTGTGGGCTGCAGTAGAGCAGCTGTGGGGGGTGAACCCAAAAGACGAGGACCCCACTGGGTAAGCACAGCACAAAGAGGATGTCTATGGGCCATGAGGCAAGCTGAGGATGAAGAACCTGCAGAACTTCCCAGGCAGCCGAGGAGCCTGTGCCGGCCCGGGTGGGAGCTGCCCTTGAGGGAACCGTCAGCTCTTTGAGGAACCAGCACTGTCTAGATTAGCTGCAGGTGACAACTAGGACTGGAGGTGACCAGGAATATTAAAGTTGGAGACTCCAGAAAGAATGAGATTCCTTCAACCAGGCATCAGGATGTACACATTAATATAATGTGTAACATGCACTAATGTAATATGCAATATGGAATGTGTTATTATTGCAATACGTAACAACATATAATATAGAATATGTATGCAATATGTCTTATGCACATATGATAATAGTATATCCAACTCCATGCCTTTGTTCTGAGGACTCATGTTATGGATGTCACGTGTTATGTAATATAGAGTGCATGATTAATGTAATATATAATGTATATAATGTGTAATGTGTTAATCATGTAACATGGAAGGTGTTACTAATGTGATATCTAGTGTGCATCACTGTGATATGTAGTATGTATTAGTGTAATTTGTAATGTGTTATTAATGTAACTTGTAATGTGTTGTCGAAGTAGCATGTAATGTGTATTGATGTAACATTTGATGTTAGTATAAAGTGTATTAATGTAATATGTAATGCACTAATAACAGAATAATGTCTATTAATATATTACATAATGTATATTGCTGTAACATGATGGAATGTGATATTAACATAATGGGTGATGTAAGCTGGATGTAATTAGAATTAGAATGACTATGAGAACTTGGCCTTGGCCAGATGACCTGTCCTGGTCCAACTTTTTTCTCAAAGGCCAAGAGGAGACAAAATCACAGGTACAACAAGGTCTCAGGGAATGACCTGGACTTTCCACCACCAAAGGGAAAGTCCACAGGAACTAAAGTGGGAAGCACCCCACCACACACATACACCGCTATCTTTTCAAGGAAAAATAACTTGTAAATCACTTTGCTCTATAACTCTCGCGTGAAAATTACTGCTAAAAGCTTTCAAAATAGTGAATAAAGTCCCTTTCAAAACAGTAGATCTTCTAGCTGTCTTCTGGGAGCAGGAGGAAGACATAAGTAGCTAGCTGGCTAGATAGGTGTATCAATAGATAGACGAGTGATTGATTGATTGATTGACTATTTATACATCTGTATATATATGTGTGTATGTGTCTGGTGTTTTCTTTTCATCAGGGTTTTTCAGTGTCAGCACCACTGATATTTGAGAGAGGATGGTTCTCTGTTGAGGGGAACTGCCCTGTGTGTTATAAGATGTTTAGCAGCATCTCTGGCCTGCCCTCCACTCACTAGAGTCAGGAGTGTTTCTCCACCTGTGACAACCAACGATGTCTCCAGACAGTGCTAAAGTAAAGGGCCCTTGCCCCACTGAGAATTCTTGCTCTACATTCTAAGGGGGACCACAGCAACGTGTTTAGGAGCACAAACCCTGGAGCTCCATGGCCTTGGTTCAAATCCACACGTACTAGCCTGTGACCTTGGGCAAATTAACCTACCTGTGCCTCAATATCCTCATATGTAAAATGGGGATGATAATAGTATCTCCAACTCCATGCCTTTGCTCTGAGGACTCAATGCCTTAAGATGTGTGAAGCCATTGTTACGGATCCTGACACAAAGTAAGGATTTGGCTCTTGTTCTTCTAAATCCCCAGAGTCACAGAATTGCGAAGGAAGGAAAGAACGTTCTGCATCCATAAGCAACCAAAAAGAAAAGTGAGAAAGAAGAAACTTGAACGTGTGCTTTAATTCTTAGCCGGCGACCCCTCGTGCCTGGAGAGCTGTAACCTGATGGAGGTTCACGTGAAATAGCATCTTCTTGAATTAGAACAGGAGTTATGAAAACACAAACTATTTCAGAAACAAGAGTGTGGTATTCCGTTGATAGATATGCAGCTTTTGGCAAATAGCTAATTTGGGTGATTTTGACCCTTCCAATCATTCTTTGTAACTAGTAGCATGAGGTTAACTCCAGCTCTGTCTTTCCCCAGACCCTCTTCCTCCTGGTGGTGCAGGGTCTGCCCTTTCCCCCTGTTGTTAAGATTCGTGGAAAGGAGCCAGGCTCCAGAGCAGAAAGGCTTCACTCTTCCACTCTCACTGGAAAATGGAAAAATCCTGATAATGCAGGAATGTGGTTCGGTTTTAGGATCACGGCATTTTTATCTCATGGTTGCACTCCTGTGACCTTAAAAGGGACTATCACGACATTTGGTGAACTCAGAGTAGCAAGGAAAGCATCCAAAAGCCAATAAGCATGTCCAGAGGGGCACAGAACACAGGCCTCCGTGAGGTCCAGTCAGTGCCGATGCAGTTTAACGGGCTCCAACCTGGCGAGTGTCTGAAGTGGAGAAAGAGGCACTGCAGCCGCCTGCTTTCAGGGAGGGTGAGGGGCCAGGGCTGGAATAGATTGCGTTCTAACTTGGAGCTTTTGCTTTCCAGCCAGCCCCAAATTATAACACTCTGATGATGAGAGCAAGCAGCATGTTCCAGGCTTGGGGTGTGTGTGTGTGTGTGTGTGTGTGTGTGTGTGTGTGTGTGTGTGTGACTGTATGCATTTAAAATAACCCAGTTCCCCAACTACCCTCTCTTAGTGGTACCAGCCAGCCCAAAATTATAACTCTGATAAAAGCAAGCAGCATGTTCCAGGCTTGGGGTGTGTGTGTGTGTGTGT
This sequence comes from Sapajus apella, assembly GCF_009761245.1. NCBI lineage: Eukaryota > Metazoa > Chordata > Mammalia > Primates > Cebidae > Sapajus > Sapajus apella. Next base: position 7,924,820 of record NW_022436948.1, read on the forward strand.
GTGTGTGTGCATTTAAAAGAATCCAAGTTCCCTAACTATCCTCTTAGTGGTACCACTAAAGTGGTAAGGGGCTCGACTTTTCCTCGAATATACATTTCCTGGGAAGAATGAGGAACTTCGCAAAGGTCAGTGTCACCATCTGGACTCCAAATGACTTGGCAAGTAAAATATACAAAGAATGTGGGTCTTTACTGCAATCGATTGCTTTTGGCATGCAGATGAAAATGAATAAGAAGGAGCCAAATTTTATAATTGCTGGTAAATCTGTTGATGATCAACGCTGAAACCTTTGTGGCTCCTTTCTTTCCATTTATCATCATTTGTCATATTCCGCTTCCCATGTTTTTGGAACGATGACCAGATGGAAAGCAGACTGCAGACATCAGGCAGGTGAAAAACAGATGGCCCAGGAAGGAAAGAAACCAGAAAGCAGGCAGGCGAGGCACCCGGCCTAAGGACCAGCCAGGCTGTTTCAGGCGCCAGGGCCCAGACAGACTCCAGAGACAGTCCCCACACTGCTGGAGCTCGACTTTGTCCTCAGTGTCATTATTAAGGCCAGGGCACAGGTCGCCTTTATTTATCCAGGGGGAGGTGTGAGACGGCATGATGAGAAGCGTAGGCTTAGAGGTCAAGTGTGCCTCTGAATTCTGGCCTTCCAGGTTGTGGCTGAGTAAAGGTGGATGAGACTGTTCTAAAACCTCTGAACCACAAGGACAGTAAGTTCTTTATATTCCCTATCATCTGCATTTACTTATTCTCTGTGGTTTTTTGTACATTACAAAGAAAGGGAGTCTTCTGTGTCTCCTCTCCTCAGCCACCTGTGAATCCCCTAACAAGAAATGCAGACATGCACACACAAGCATAACAAAGCTAAAGTCGAATTCCAGCGTCACACTTCTCAGTATCAGAAACTGATCCCAGAGCTCCTCGGACGGAGGCCCTACAGACCAGATGTTCCTGCAGCAAACTTTAGGTTCTCGATGAAGTCTTCCCAATAAGATGCCATTACTCTCATCAGGAAGAATTGATTCTGATAAAACCAAGTGAGGACATTGTCTCTTGGAGGAAAGAGTTCTCATTATATTTTATTTTTAAAATCTTAGTGCTAGGGATGCATGTGCAGGTTTGTTACATGGATATATTGCGTGATGCTAAGGTTTTGGCTCCCGCTGAACATGTCACCCAGGGAGTGAACATAGTACTCAGTAGGTAGCTTACCAATCCCTATTCTCCTCATTCCCTCCCCGTGTTTGGAGTCCTCAGTGTCTGCTCTTCCCATCGTTACATCCATATTTACCGAATGTTTAGTTCTCATTTATAAATAGGAACACGTAGTATTTGGTTTTCTATTTCTGCACTAATTCTCTTTGGAGAATGGCCTCCAGCTGCACCCATATTGGTGCAAAGGACATAATTTTGTTTTTTTATGGCTGCATAGTATTCCATGGTGTATTGTACCACATTTTCTTTATCCAGCCCACCATTGATGGGCATCTAGGTTTGTTCTACGTCTTTGCTATTGTGAATAGTGCTATAATAAACATGCATATTCATGCAAAGCTGAAGCCCAGTTTCTTCTTTTCTGCCAGGTTTCCTCTTCTCTTTATTGAGCAACCTCACTGATGTTGAACAAAGCAGCTCAAAAATAGTCCCATTTCAGCCAGCAAATAACATTTTTCTTTGTGTCATTTCCTTCTGTCTTGGGTAGGGCAAGAAATGTTCTCAGGTTGTCAACAATCAAGGGATCACAGGTTCTTCATCTTGGAGAGCACAATAGGCATGGATCAGGCAAAAGAGAAAAAAGGAGAGGAGAAATGGAAGCAGATCAAAGACAAAAAGGAACAGGAGGAAGAATCAGAAACTGGAGACCCAGAGGCTGCTGTGGGGTCACAGAGACAAAGGGGGTTGTTCCTCATACCTTCTCTTTGCAGGGAATACCTGGGAGTCTGAAAACCTTTGTTCAAATACCAACTCTGTGACATATTTTTTTACATGATTTTTTAAATAGTTATTCAGTCTCTCTGAACCTCAGTTTTTATCACACAGCATTACTGGGAGAAGGGGTATGTCGTGAAAGTCCCAAGAAGGAGGCAGGTATCCTATACTTGCTGAATTTGTGGCTAGCAGCTATTGAAGTGGCCACAGGTACCATCAGACATTGTCATGATTACCATGTTCTGAAATGGCCCCCAAACCCAGGAAAGATACAAACATAAGCTTCAAAATTGAATTTCGATAATATGGCCCTTTGCACTTAAAAGTGACTCTATTTTTTAAAATGCTAAGAGAAATATTTTAAATTTTAGGGCTTGTATTTCATTGGAAGTTTGTAAACTATGCCAAACTGTGACAATAAAATTGTTCTCAAAGAAGAGATCATCACATAGTTGAGTTTAAAAAAAAAAGAAGCAGCAGCAGGAAGAAGAGAAGAAACAGAGATGAAGAAGAAGGAGAAGGAGGAGGAGGAGGAGGAGGAGGAGGAGGTAGAGAAGAAGAGACAGAGGAAGGAGGAGAAGGAGGAGGAGGAGAAGGAGGAGGAGAACACCAATAATAACTGCAGAAATCAGTCCTGGGTCAATTATTTTGCCCTCAATACACTAAATCTAGAGAGAACTGTGCAGGAAGGTTATTTGACAGGTAAAGAGCCAGTCAAATAAGAAACAGATAATCTACTTTCTCCCATCTCTTCATTGCTACTCCTCAGGAGACCACTGCCTGCATGACCGGGGAGAGAGGAGAAGAAGGTGGGTGAGGAGGGCACCACGTGTACCAGACGAACCCATGTAGACCCAGTCCACATGCTAGCCCGGTGTTTTCCAGTGGGTTTTTGTTTCCCAGCAAAACATGAATCCTTTAAGGAGTTCTGTGAGAACAGATTCTGGACAAATGTATCTGGGAAATGCCACAAACCATGTTCCCCTCTTACAGAGGTCCAGTGCTCATTAGCACATCAAAGGCTCTGAAAAGTCCTGAGGCTAAAAAGGATACTGGGTTTGTCTGTTATCCCTGAGGCACTAGGATTCCCTGTCACCTTTTGGGAATCCCTGCACTGGCAACAACAGTACAGAAAGCTAACACGTCCCATTTGTACACCACTGTAGAGTTTACAAAAAGTGTTCACCTATTATAAGTTTATTTAATCTTCCTTCCAATCCAATGAAAGAGATGATTACTTCACTTTTCATTTCACAAATAACGAATCTGATGTCCAAATATTTAGGTTGGCCAGGCACAGTGGCCCATGCCTATAATCTCATCGTTTTGGGAGGCCAAGGCAGATGGATCACTTACACAAAGGAGTTTGAGACCAGCATGGGTGACATGTCAAAACCCCATCTCTAAAAAAAAATTAAAAATTAGCTCTGCAGGGTGGTGTATGCCTGTAGTCCCGGCTACTTGGGAGGCTGAGGTGGGAGGATCACCTGAGCCCAGGGAGGTTGAGGCTGCAGTGAGCAACTGCACTCCAGCTTGAATGACAAAACCGTGCCACAACAAAAAAAAAAAAAAAAAAAAAAAAAGTTTAGGTAACTTGTCAAGATCACTCAGTGAGCAGGCAAGCCAATGTTAAGGCCCCAGCGTCCTAACACCTTTCCCCGTTAGAAGAGCATTGAGAGGTTAATTCAGGGTGATGAAAATGCTCTTTTCCTGAGGGGCCCACTTACTCTTTCATTCATCTGTCCAGGACACATTTGTTCTTGGATGTGTAGGAACCTGGGCTAGGCTCTTAGTCTCCAGAGACTATAGAAGATAATCTGACTTCTCAATTAGAAATGCCTAGTAAGCGTTAGGTGACTAGACTTGGATTCTTCATTTAAAGTCTTATTTAATTGGCTTTCCCAGACTTATAATTTAGCCATGATAATGCATTGTAAATATAAACTTTTGGGTAGTACATGTAAGAGCAACTCAAGGAATACGTATTTTACTATATTAAATTGCATGTACCATGTATTTCGAGAACTAGGCGCAGTTTACTTAAATTGAGTACAAATCATTTGCATTTACTGACTTCATGCCAGGACCAAGGCTAGCTGCATGTGCCAGGTAAACTCACTCAGTCTTAACAACAATCCCACCAGAAAGGTTTAGCAATTCTATTTTGTAGATGGGAGAACTCAGGCTAGGAGGAAGGATACTACCTCTTGTCTAAGATGATACTAAGTCACTAAGTAGAAGAGCAGGATCTGATCCAGGACTGCCTGATTTTAAACCCAGAGCTCTTCACACCCCATCATGCAGTCCTACGAGGACAAGCTGCGTAATTTGTAGAGCCCAGGACAAAATGAAAATACAGGACCCCTTCTTCACACAGTATTAAGAATTTCAGGATGGCCAGCCAGGCATGGTGGCTCATGCCTGTAATTCCAGCACTTTGGGAGGCCAAGGCAGATGGTTTGAGACACTTGAGGCCAGAAGTTCAAGACCAGCTTCGCCAATATGGCTAAACCACATCTTTACTAAAAATACCAAAATTAGCAGGGTGTGATAGTACAGGCCTGTAGTCCACTCAGGAGGCTGAGGCAGGAGAATCACTTGAACCCAGGGGTCTGAGGTTGCAGTGGGCCAAGATTGCACCACTGTACTCCATCCTGGAAAACAGAAGAGTGAGACTCCATCTCAAAATGCAAATTTCAGTGCCATCAGGACATTAAACCATGCGCAAAGCCCTTCAGAGCATGGGTCCTTGTGCAAGGGCACAAGTCGCACACTGATGAAGCCCACTCTGTATCCTGCCAGTCCTCACACCAAACATGAGTTCCTTTCCTTGTCAGGGTAGGAAATACTTTTAGGAAGATGCACCTCACAGGTACGTTCCAGAAGACAGGTTCTTTAGTGTTCACTCACAGTTTTGTCAAATGTATGATTTCTTCTCAATAAGAAGTAACTTTGAGCACTGGGTAGATGCAATGAAAGACATTTTCTCACAGTACAGCCCTAGAAGAAGGAATCCAATGGGCCACTTCTCCAAGCTGCTGAGTGTTGGAGGGAGGGATTGCTTCTCTGTTTTTGCTGACAGGGGAGGGTCTTGCCCAGTGAAATATAACCCTGTTTGTTTTATTGCCTGGAAATCAGAGAACATAGAACAAAGGGAAAATGAATTGAGTCCAAGGTTCATCTAGAAGTGGTTTCCAGAAACAGAAATGGACACAGGATGTCTGAAAACAGATTTCCAATGTAGCTCTCCATTTCCATTTCCTTATAAGCTCGTTGGAATTATCTTGTTTTAATCTAGCAAAATTCACCTTGTGTTTCAGTGGAGATTTCCTGGGGAGGTCATTCAATGTATAAACAGTGCCAGCAGCACAAAGTGCTATGACCTTTGTGTCCTTGTGCCTTTGTTCCTTCAATGCCACTGAAGGACTCCATGACACCATCTTGCAACCAGATCCTCCACCCCGCCGCTCACAACCTACACCCTCTTGGCTCCTTGGAACGGTTGACTCTTGACATTGAGATATCATGTGACAACTGCAGCCCAGCAATGCCAGCCTGCAGCTCTAAGCCTTGTTGGCACACAAGCTAGAGGGTCACTGATCACAGGAATCCACTCTAGCAGGTGCATCAGACGCCGTGTGTGTTTCCGGGACATGAAGAGTTGCGGGATGAACAGTTCTGATCACCTTGGCCTTTATCGTTGGATTGAATTTTTTATAGCAACAATTCCTTTAAGTGATTCTAGAAATTGTCAACTTGCTGTGAGGAAGGACATACAGAGACATCCTTACACGTATTTCCAATGTCAGTGGAGGTAGAATCTTCTAGAGCAATGGTTCTTAAATTTTAGGAAATGTAAAACTACCTCAAATTAGTTGCATATTTCTGAGATGTACATCAAGATAGTCTAATTCTCCCCAGAACTTCAAGTATAATAATAGCTAACAATAATAAAAACATAGTCTAATTCCAGAGCTCTAAGCTAGGACTCAAAACCTGCGGTTTTTGACAAACATCTCTAGTAATTCTAAAGCAGGTGATGCCTGGCATATTGGTTTAATCAATGCTCAAGAAAGCCTACAGGCTCCTGAATGCACCCTCATCAGCAGTGTACATTATTCCCCTCTGGGGAACAGCTTTCATACCTTGACTGTATTCTGTGTTCTAGGTAAAGCAGTTTAATTCATCACACCTCACCCTGCATTCCAGTTCTTTCTCACCTGCTATGGGTTCTGGGAAGCCTGTAGCATCTCATGCTTCCTAGGATTTAGTTACCTTAAAAAATAATAATAATAAGAGTTAATTCTGATTTTAAAAAATTCTTCATGATTTCCTAGATATCTCAGGGACATTGCACTCTCTAGGTCCTCTCGTGAGCCGGGTTTAAAAGGCCTGGCTCCAGACGGAAAAATCTGATCCAGACGTGGTTGGCTCAAAAAGTCAGAAACATTTTATAGTGAGGGCGCTTCTTTCTTCTACATAACTCTTCTTCCTCTTTCACACAACTAAGGATATGTTCTATCCTCCCAGGAACTGGGGAATACGGAAGAAAGAGGACTGAAAATAAAAGGGGCTGAATAGAAAACTTTTTTTGAAGTATGAGTTCATAATAGATAGAGCTGGTGAGTCACAGGGAGGAGCTAAGAAGTTTCTTCATTTGGCATAAAAATGTGACCACCTTCCCAAGCAGAAATAGTTAGCACCATCTGCATCAACCATTCCCAAATTCTGCTCCAAGAAAATTAAATGAGTTACGGGATTTAGATTGCAGGGCAGTGGACTGAGTCCTCGAATCCCAATCCTCCTTTTCCATGTACTTGGTGCCCCCTAGTGGCCAAGAGGACCTTCCCTCGTCTTGGAGGTCCCTGAAATCAGCAATGTCCTTTGAATTCGTGTTTTCGAGTTGCGTCCCCAGTTGCCTGTGAGATGACCAGGGACTGAGGACCGAGGTTGGGAATGGAAGCAACTTCACTGACTTCGGCGCATACTGTGTGCCAAGCATTTCCCATGGATTGTCTCATTAAATCCTTCAAAACCCGAGACAGGGTTCTACTGTTCAGCAGTTGAAGTGCAGTTAAGTTCCTTGTCTAAGCCACCAGAGGGGACGGACTGCAGAAAGATCCTGGGGTCAATAACTCTCAGCACATGGCAAGGAGGAAAGGGAGAGAAGCTGCACCTCGCATTTCTCTGGGGGTGCCTCTTTGCCAAATCAGCCCCACCTGCAGAGTGTTTCCCCTTTGCTGAAGGCTCCTGGCACTTCTCCATCCCTTTCTTGGGATGAGCTGCAGGTGGCACCAGGAAACCTATGGCGTGGTGAGCCCTCAGGACTGAGTTTTTCCAGGGATAAATGCTCTGGCAGCATTTGTTTTTTGTGCCTGCTGATTTGATTAAAAAAGAGTTGCTTTTCTCTCTTTCTACAAAACTAAAAACACTACAGCCATAGCAGGATTTCTCTGTTTTATTCTCCCTGCTTTGCTAGTCACACACAGTGAGCTATTGCTCAGACCCTTACAGAAGCCCCCTTTATGTTCTATGTCTGTATGGAAATTGCTTTTCACAGTAAAACTAGATTTGCACCAAGTCTATCCTGTAGGTAGTGGAGGTCACTTGCTTGATTTGAATTGTTGATGGACCTTTAGAGCACACTGGGAATTTTAGACAAGATTCTTCACCCAATCCATCCTGATGGAGGGGTGAGGACCACCATGTCTTATTCAATATCGTAGAAACCACAGGGGCTTAAATGGCAAGAATTAAGTCCAAATGACAAATGGTTTGTGTAAAACCGTGGGGTTTTGCCTAGAGTCATATCAAACATACTTCCATAAGAAAATTTAATTTCAGAAGGAAAATGCTGAAAATGAGATGACTTCACTCTATTTGCATGAGGCAGGCATGCTTGAGGGTGAGGACGTCTTGGTCCTTACTGCATTACGCTCGACCTGGATGGTGCTAAGGAAAAATGGCTGAGACCAGGATGATGGAGGCCACTACAAAGCTGATCTGCAGGCATCTCATGCCCAAGTGTCCCCCTGAGCAACCGCAGAATACAAGGCCCTGCCTCAGGCAGCTACAGATAAATCACACACATTTGCGGAGCTCCTGCTGCTTTCAGCAGCACTAGGTGTGGCCGTAGTGAGAGCCATCTTCACAACCTCTCACCTGTGCTGTGAGAGGCCAGCACAGGGCAACTGGCTTGAAAAGCCATACCTTGGCTTCAAAGGAGGCCAACCATCTAATTTTAAGGAGGTAATGAGAGGTGTTTTCAACTCTGTGTTTTAGAGCAGGCAAATCTGCACATGAAAGATTTAACTTTCATTCAGTTATATTTGTTGAAAGCCCAGTGGCTGTCGGGATATTTAGAGACCCAAGCTCATCCTGTAACTAAACAGCATGCACAGAATGAGGTCAGAAGGAGAAGGGGTTAGAGATTGAAAGCAGCCATGAAAGCTACTTCCTACTAAGAATCCCAAACTGTAGACGACCTGGCTGATGGACCAAACATCAGACCAAAATCCTTACAAGTATATATCACTAAACCTCAAAAAGCACCGGTTTTAAAGAGAAGACAAATCATCAGGAAGAAATCAATGAAACCCACAACCACGAATGGATTCATTAGAAAGAACCCAAACTCAAAACCCTTGTGTTTTCTAAATCACTGGACAGGGAATAAAATTGCATCATCAGAGCATTCCTAGAACTGAGCTGGGCGGCAGTGAGACCTCACTTGGAGAAAGTACCCCGGGTATAGAAGATCAGCATATTCTGCCTGACAGATCCTCAAGCTTAGTAGGACATCATCAGAGCACAGTAGCTGAGCGTGCACAAGAAGTGCATTCATTACAGAGGAGTACCCTTTCCCTTTAACAGAATTACCCACCCAAAGGCCTGTGCACTGGGGATTTAAGAACTCCAGCTTGCTGTTAAGTTTTTTAACAAGATTTGTGTGAGTTTCAGTGTGGACGTGCGTGCATGTGCGTACCTTTTCTTTATAGGACTATCCTAACTCCTCTTGAACTCCTTTCATCTTTTCCCCCGAGCTTGCATCTATATTTCTCTGGATTGCTCAGACACCAACCACTCCTAAAAATTTCAGAGTTTCTAGAAAATTTTACCCTCCAAGAAGCTTAAATAATTTTTATTGTTTTGCAATAAAAAATGCCACAGGAGGGGCCGGGTGCGGTGGCTCAAGCCTGTAATCCCAGCACTTTGGGAGGCCGAGGCGGGTGGATTACGAGGTCAAGAGATCGCGACCATCCTGGTCAACATGGTGAAACCCCGTCTCTACTAAAAATACAAAAAATCAGCTGGGCATGGTGGCGTGTGCCTGTAATCCCAGCTACTCAGGAGGCTGAGGCAGGAGAATTGCCTGAACCCAGGAGGCGGAGGTTGCGGTGAGCCGAGATCGCGCCATTGCCCTCCAGCCTGGGTAACAAGAGCGAAACTCCGTCTCAAAAAAAAAAAAAAAAAAAATGCCACAGGGTGGAAGAGTCATATTCCCCTACTTTACAAAAAACAAGAAAAGGTGAAGCATCAATTACCTTCTCATTAAGTCGTTCACCAGGCTGTACAGCCATCCTTCCTCTGAAGGCACTGCTTGATCACCACCTCCCTGGGCTGGGAATCCGGCAATCCCACAGGGAGGCATGCTTCAACGTACCATGAAATGGGTTGATGCAGGAGCACAAGCCTTGGGGTTTCCTAGAGTGGTAGGACTTGAAATCAAAGGATTCTATACCATTGGTAAGGAGTCACAAGAGAACATGGTCATGCTAATGATACTATGATGTCTTGATGGGATACTTCAGCCATTCCTTTAAACTTACCTCCAGCCTCAACGTCAACTTTCTTAATCCTAGAAGCATTTCCAAACCACTAACTTCTCACCAATATCCCAGTTTTCTTAAAATCATATAGAGCAGAACACTTTCTGGAAACCCAGAAGAGATAGATTGTTACTCTACAGCTGCAAAGATTATTGTAATTTCTTACAGCCTGTTTTGGTAGACAGTATGGCCAATACTGCCTTGGTTTAAATAAGATGATGCAAATCAGATGCAGCATTATTCCACTTTTGAAAATGCCTAGCACACATGAAAGATATTTGTGCAGTGAGGTACTATAAGAATTTTTATTAATGACAGCTTTGCAATTAAGTGTACGCTCACTAAATATGGAAACAAATGAGAACTAACGGTAAAAAGAAGTTCCAGGAAAATTACCACAGCATGAACTGAATGGACTCATACTGGGCCAGGGCTTTAGGTCTTGGCATGAACAGCTTCGTCATTCCAGAACTTTCTTGATTTCCAAGGTTTGTCTGAAAAACAAAACAAGATGACTTTGTAGAAAATGATGTATGGATCCACTGACATGGGCAAATATTTCACTGTATCAGCCCATTCCAGAACCCCGTGATTTCACAGTAGGTGGATCCTGACTGCCCACTGAGTGAAAGCCAAAACCCTCACTCAGGTCTCCCAGCTCTAACCCTCTGCTCCAGCTACACCTACGTTTTTTGATGTTTTCAACAGGCTTTACTGATTCCTTGTTCTGCATTGTTATTAAACCTTCCTTCCACCTCCCTTAGAATACTCACCCTCACTTCTCCACAAATCTATGTTCTCAACTTTCTTAAAGATCTAATGAAAAATAGGTTTCAAAAAGCGCTCCTCTACCTCTCCTCTCACAATTTTACAATTCATTCCTTACTTCCTGCCACTAGCACTTACAGAAATAACATATAATAACTATTATTCTTGCTTACATTTAGTTGGAAGTTGCTCCTCACTTTTTGTATATGTGCATATATTTTGACTGTCCAGTAATTTTAATAAATAAATAAAATAATGCAGTGTCTTTGCTTTCAAAGTCAGTGCTTTATTTATTTATTATTCATTTAGGATTATGACCTCCAGCTCTATCCATGTTGCTGCAAAGGACATGATCTCATTTTTTAATAACTGTGTAGTATTCCATGGTGCATATGCACCCCATTTTCTTTATTCAGTTCACCATTGAGAGTGGGAGGATGGTAAGGATTGAAAAACTACCTGTCAAGTATTATGCTGATTACCTGGGTGACAAAATTATCTGTACACAAATCTCCCATGACACACAATTTATCCATGAAACAAACCTCTATATGTGCCCTTTCAACCTAAAATAAGTTGAAAAGAAAATAAATAAATTACTACATAAAAACAAATTAATGCAGTGGTACTCAAAACCACCTTTTTTTCCCTGGTGCTCTGTCCTGGGAAGCAGGGCTTTATTTATAAGTTCCTGATGTGCTGCTGCCTTTTTTCAGAGATGCCCTGCCCAGCGAGAAGGTAGCCTAGTCACAGTCTGCCAGCAAAGGCGTTGCTGAGCTGCCATGGGCTCTGCCCAGCTGCTGTGTGGACTTCCTTGCAGTTTTGTTTATAGAGGTATAGTTAGAACTGCCTCAGTAATGGTGGATTGTTTAGGTAATGGCAGACTGTCTCTGTAATGGTCAACTGCCTCGGTAATGGCAGACTGCCCCAGTAATGGTGGACTCCCTCACCAATGGTGGATTGCCTCGGTAATGGCAGACTGCCTTGGTAGTGGTGGACTGCCTTAGTAATGGCAGATGCCTTTCCCCCCACAGAGCTGGACTGTCCCGGGTCCAGCTGTGCTTGCTGTGAAACTCTCAATCCAGAGCGTTTCAGATTGCTGGTCTTCGTTGGGGTGAGACCCGCTGAGCCAGATCACCTGGCTCCCTGTTTCAGCCCCCTTTTTTTCAGTTGAATGGGTGACTCTGTCTCCCAGGCATTACAGGCACCAGTTGAAATGGCGCCCAGATTTGTGTGAGTTTTTGTGTGGAGACCTGCTGCGTTGGCTGAAACAGCCATGCTGGATACTCATTGCACTTTTCTGCCCTGGAATCTTCTGGTCTGTGGACAGTAAAAATTCGTTTGGAAATGAGGTGATCACTCACCCTCTGCATTCTCGCTGGGAACTACACTCCAGAGCTGTTCCTATTTGGCCATCTTGGATCCTCTTGAGAAGAATATTTTCATAGTACATATCTGGAAAGAAGTATTATTCAAGATATCTAAAGAATACTTGCAAGTCAACAAAAAGAAATGAACAACCTAATTAAAGAATGGAAAAAAGGCCTGAACAGACACCCTGTCAAAGAAGATATAAAGGCGGCAAACGAGCATATGAAAAACTCTCAACATCGTATGTCATTAGAAAATTGCAAGCCAAAGCAATGATGAGATGACTCTACACTTTTATTAGAACAGACAAGGTATAAAACCCTGACCACACCACATGCTGGGGAGGATGTGGGGCAGCAGGAACTCTCGTTCATTCCTGGTGATTGTGAAAAATGTTGCTAACACTTCAGAAGACCATTTTGCAGTTACTTACAGAGCTAAACAGACTCCTACCATACAGCTCATCAAGTATGCTTCCTGGTATTTTCACAAGTGAGTTGAAAACGTATATCCAATCAAAACCTTCTCAAGGATAGGCATAGCAGGTTTTTACATGATTTCCAACACTTGGAAAGATGCTAACCTGAAAAGGCTCCATGCTGTATTGTTACAATGGTCTGGCATTCTGTAAAAGGGCACAACTACGGAGATAGTGAAAAGAGGTTGGTGGGAGGTAGGGGTTAATGGCAGAATGACAGGATTTTCAGTGCAATGAAACCGTTCTATGTGACACTCTGTCATACAGGTGTCTCTGTGGATACATGTCATTATCCATAGTCAAATAACATAAAACACATGGCACTGAGAGTGACCCTAACTTAGACTATAGGCTTTGGGTGATTACAAAGTGTCAATGCAGACTTGTAATAAATGCACCACTCTGGTGTGGACTGTTGTCTAGGGTGGTGCTATCATGTATGGAGTTGGGGGATATATGGAAACTTTCTGTACTTTCTTCTCAATTTTGCTGTGAACATAAACTTCTCTAAAAATAAAATATATTGAAAATGAAAAAAGAAGGAGAATAGAGCAATTTCAAGATACTAAAAGAGCTTGGAGGGAGGTATAGCTGCCTAAGGGTGAACGTCTAAGAATACTGTCTGGCTCCCTGCTAGTAGTAAGGAGTCCATCCTTAGAAGTAGGGGCTGGGGAGAGACCTTTTGCTCTAGTGGCTGAACTCTAAAGGCAGAGACCCTCAAGTGATGGCAAACTATTAGCTGAGCTTAGCTCCAAGTGAGTATCATTGGCCACTCTTAAAAGAATACAATGTCTTGGGAAAGAGCTTGGGTCAGCAGCTGACCAGCAGAATCTTCCAGGTGGATAGGACCAGCACTCAGCTCAAGCCATGTGGCAGAAAGCACCAACCAAAGCCCAGCTCTCACTGGGGCCAACGTTTGATTAAACCTGGGTCCATTAGTACCACATCAGCCCTCAGGTTTGTGGACAATTTGAGGAGGAGAGAACATCAAAGGGGAGATACTGGACCTCCAAATTAGAGTGCCCTTGAAGGATAAACCCATTTTCAGCAGGAGAGAAGAAATGAAAGAGATGGGATGTGTTTGTCACTAAGGTTTTGGAAGACCTTTTCATGTTGTATAAGGACTAAATGAGATCCTGGGTCTGGAGGCTCCATCACATGGCCTAACACTTCCAAAGGGTGAAAAACTGCTAATCTCCATGACCTCTTTACCCCACTTTCCCCAGGTATTCTCCTGCCCCTTGAGAGAGAGAGAGCCTCAGGGGCTGATGGAGACTCATTCATTGAGAACCTCTGGCTGTACAAAAGCCAGCCCCAACTTTTGTTCACCGTGCTTGTCCCTCTCCTGTCTTCCATTTGTACTTCTCAATTCTAGACCTTTGTTCCCCTTCTTAGAACTCCAGACTCTTCCCCTCCGAGCCCAGACATCTTGGTGCCTTATGTCTTCAACCACCAAGTCTCCCAGAATCCAAACAGAAATAAAGAAGGAGTTGGAAGTCTGCTCCAGAACTCAGCCAAAAACAGGTGGGCTGGGTCCAGGTACTAGTGGAAAGAGACCGCTGATGTGGATCCCAAAGAAACCAAGCTTGTCCTGTGTGCTGCAGGTGAGAGGCAATACCCAGTTTTCCAGGCAGCCTCCTCTATGTTCTTGTTCATTTGCTGGGCCAGGGAGAAGGGACTGATCTTAGGAGGTGTCACCAGCATGAATTCTGCTTATTGACATTAGAAGACTAACAAAGAGAGGAGAGAAAATCAAAAGCAGTAGGCATTTGAAGCTTTTAAAAAAATTACTTATCTCTGCCTAATTACCAAGAAGTGTCATCTTGATTACTAACAATCATTAAGTGTCACATTTGTTTTCTACTTCAAGTGCCATTTACCCACAAGTCTACATCTTTGAGACATATGGCTGTAGCTCTGATGAATGAGGCTCTCTCCACAAGACACTGTGGCATTATCTTTTTATGATCATTCTTCAAGGACTCTTTGTCTTCTTTTAATAAAGGGGAGGACACTGGTCCTAAGAGGTGGCTCTTTAGACCAGGCAGCAGTCCATATGCCTCTTGTCAGCCCAGGTCTTCCAGGTCACTGCATTAAGCACATCTTCTTATTCTGAAGCTCTGAAATCTGGGGCCTTGCTGATCCTGGAGAGACTGTCCCTCCCAGGGATAGCCAGTTCCTAAAGATAGCAGATTACTTGCCTCAAAGGGTGTCTTCCGGATGCACACCAACTAGCTCAGAGCTCACGCCCCAGAGAGCTTCTTTATCAGGATCCCAGAAGCCTCCCCCACCATCTACCTGCCCAAATCGCACCGTGGCCAGATACCGGGCAATGAGAGACAGCCCCTGCAGCACAGAACCCTTTGGAATTATTCAAACCAGACAATCCTAAGTCTGTTTATCCTGCCTCACCTGTTTCTACTCACAGAAACCATAATAAAGGCTTGTGCCCATGTTTTCCTCCCAGTCCCTCTGCCTCCTGACCAACGCTGGCACTTCCCCAAAGGGTTCTGCATGCTGTGGTTGCTCCTCCTCTCAGGAACGGTGAATAAACCATCCTTTCAACGGCAGTCATCTCCTGATTAGCTGAAATCACTACACCCAAATAATAATAAAGCCTGCAATTTAAAACAATCATGCCCCTATAAATTCTGCTGATCTTCATGCTCATATGAAAGTTTGAAATGACGCAAACTTCCATGCATTTTCCAGCACAAGGGTGGAGAGAAATGAAATTGAGAGGGTAAAACACTCACTTTAGAGTCAGATTCCAGGGAATTAAATTTGACTTCTTCTGCTACCTGCAGTCTGGAGATCTGGGTGAGTTACTGAATTCTTCTTGCTTCATTTTTCTCATCTGCAAAATGTAGGATCAACTTCACAAGTTGATCTCACAGGACTGGAAAGATATATCAAAAGTATCTGTCATACCATGAGTACTCAAAACTATTGTTGTTGCTACATGATTCTTCCTCAATATTTGGTTATCTGGAATTATTTTTTAACCACTAGGCTAAATCTTATCTGAATGAATATTGCCATTTTCTATCAATTCTTTCAAATACTTGATTTGCATATGGCATTTAGATTTACACATGGTCATTAGTAGGGGCACAGAACTTATAAATCATTAAGACTTCAAAACCTTTGGGTTAGAACTTGACTTAGACCTAAAGCAGCGTTTCCTTAACTTGAGCACTGGGGAACCCTAAGAACACCCCTACAGAACCTGGTTAGATAAATTCTACATTAAAAATTAAATACTGTCAGTTGAAATGATTGCTTTGTGCTGACAGAATTACAAACCCTAACACAAATGGGGACCCTAGCATATCATAGTATGCATAGAGCTGTTACCCAAATAATTACCTCAATATAAATGTACGTATGTAAAGGTAGATAGACTCTAAGTGAAGCCACAAGAGAAAAACTTCTCAAAGAGAGATTCTCATGGAATTCTTGTGGATCCCTAGAGAATGCATTCATCAAGCAATTTGGATCAACTTATAGATTCCAAGAAATCTAAGGTGAATCCATTTATTAGTCAAGTCTCACATGGCTATAAAGAACTACCTGAGACAGGGTAATTTATAGAGGTGTAGTTGACTCACAGTTCCATGGGCTGTACAGGAAGCATGGCTGGGGAGGCCCCAGGAAACTTACGATCATGTTAGAAGGTGAAGGAGAAGCAGATATGTCTTGCATGGTTGGAGAAGGAGAAAGAGAAAGTTAGGGGAAGTGCCACACACCTTTAAACGACCAGATCTCGTGAGAACTTGATATCCAGAGAAAACCAAAGGGAAGTCCCTCCCTGTGTGTGATCCAATCACCTTTCACCAGGCCCCTCCTTCAACATCAGGGATTGCAATTTGACATGATATTTGGGTAGGGACACAAATTCAAACCATATCAATCCACCTCTACAAATAGACAGCTTTCTTCTAGATGCACTACTTCTGTTAAAGTCAGCTTTCTGGGCTACAAAGTGTATGAGTCTGCCAGGTTGCAAGCTTTCAGTCTCTGGCAAAACAGGTTATATAATGGATAGTGAGAAAGGATTTGCTTATCCCGTCACTGAGACCCCAAGGGTCAATTTCATGGGTCTGTGGCCTGAGCCCTGGACTCAGAAGGCCCCTGTTGCTCTCATGAAACTCTTAATTCATTTTTTTACAAGGTACCTTGCATTTTTATTTTGCACTGGGCCCCTCAAATTACGTATACAGTCCTAGAGATCCTCATGGACTACTCAGTGGCAAGGGCATGAGCCAGGCTGACAGCAGCCCTGGGAAACTGCCCTGAGGCTTTTTGCAGTACCACCATGGCACCCTGACAGCAAGCAGCAGGCTCGTTCGTCAGAGAAACACTCAACAATAGAAATATAATGAGCAAATTTAAATCATAAAAAATTCAGCTCATATCAGGTTAGAAAAGGTGAGTCATCATAATTCAGTTGGAAATATAAGAACAAAAGGAAAACAAATGGCTTTTTTTTTTTTTTTCTCAAACCCTACCAGCTGGCTGCTCTCTCTTGTTTATCTTGGCCTCTCATTCTTTATATGGCAGCAAATTAATCTGGGTAGTGATCCCTATCGTGAGTCTTCTGAGTAGCTTAAAGGACTGATTTCATTACAAAAATCTAATCCTTTGATGCCTGCAGCTTGTTGGAAGAATCCAGAATTTGCAGACAAATGCTGCCTGTTCTCTATGAGGTCAATGGCCCAGGGTACCTAATGTCTTGTATCTCAACAAACAACATAGGTCAGTTGCTGCCCCAAATCTTTCCTCTTTGTCTTAGGCATTGGAAATTGTGAACTGGATCATTCTGGCAGTCACTGACCAGGCTGGGCATAGACACAGAGATGAGCTTTGTCCTTAAGCACCTTCCTGTCTCTTTTTGGGATCCCTACTTTCTAACGCTGCCTCTAACCTCCAGGTCACCATGTCCTGCAACAATTGATACTTTCTTTCTCATGGGATACCTGTCTGCCCTCCAATCTCTTGCTGGTCAAACCCTACATCCTGTAGCCTCAGGGCTCTGACCTAGGCCAGTTATCCTTGGGAAACATTTAGGTAAATGTCACCACTGATGTTGCAGTTGTGCTCAAAGAATGTTTGCATTTCATAAAAGAGGAGACTCCTAGATACTAACACCCTAAGCCACAGGAAATGCTCCCACATGTAGACATTTGGATACCAGCAAATAACAAGGACATGATTTGAGAGTAAGATAGGCTGGGAGGAAGTTTGTTGATCTTTACTTGGGAAAAAAAAAAGATCGTCTTTTGTTTAGACATTGCTTTGAAAACTTACGTTGTCAGAAAAAAGCAAGATGGTTTATGTAGCTTAGGTTGTCTCCTCATATTTCCTTGCAAGCCTTCCGCTAGCAGTTGAGGTAAGCTGGCTGGGGCCCGACAGGAGTACGGTCTGACTTCCCATAGACGTACCTAACTAACATTGGCATATGACTCCACTGATTTTGTGTTTTAAAGAGAAATAAGAAAATGAGAACTCTATTAAGCCAAGCAATCAGGAACATCAGAGAATAAAAAACATTATTCCCTAATCAAGTATTTAAAAAAGGTCAACACCAAAATATAAAACTGTTAACAGAAATTGTGAAAGATGTTAAAATGGGCAAGCGGATGGTGGGGTGGTACCTTCTGCATGAGTTCTGCCTTTTGTTGTCTTTGAACTACTTCACAGCTCTACAAAAACCGACTGTCATGCAGCTGGTTCCTGCCCATAATATCTCAAAGGAATTGCACCCAGTGGAGATGTAGTTCACAGTTGCCCTGGAAATATTGACTAATACTGCATTTATTTGTAAATTTGTTTCAGCGTTTCTTATTTTCTGTGTGCACATCTATGTGTTTTGAATTCTTCTTTGAACTGACTATAAGATCTTGGTTCCCTCATTAATGAATGGGTTAAATCTTTAATAAGTGTTCACTGAAACATTATATGAGTTGTTGTTTTATCTTTTTAAAAAAATTATCTTGTAAATAAGATCCTTGCTCAGTAATCCAAGATGGTTGTGATAGAGGTTCAGTTTTTTTTCCAAAGCTGGTGTCAATTTCTTCAGTTAAACATATCTGGAAATTTTGTACTTAACGTTCTAAGTCCTACACAGGGGCAAGGGCTCCTCCAGATCTATAAGCTGCCAAAGACCCTGCACTTACACGTCTTTACCCAAGAGTGAGAAATCCACAGGTTTGTGTTTGTTTTATGTTTGTTTTTATTTTTGTTTTTGGGTGGGCACCCTTTATCAGAAGAAAAAGTCTCCACCTGTTTTAAGTTTACTTCCAGTTTTTACAAGCCATAACTATTGAATTTTATTGCCTTTTTGGCACTTTTTGAGGTGATCATGTGGCGTCTCTACATTACTCTGTTAGTGTAGCGAATTGTATTAGAAGATTTTCCTGATGTCAAAGCAGGTCTTATTCCTGAGTCATGATGTATTTTGGGTTTTAAAATACTCAATTAATGAATGATTTATTCAGAATTTTTTAAATATTTCATGAAAAGAGATTTAAGCTTTGGTATCTAGGTTATACCAACTACATAGAATAAGTTGAGAGCTTCTTCCAGTTTTTTCCTAGGCTTACAATGAGTTTGTATATAATATTTTGACAATTGGTAGTTTATTTACATTTTTATTTCTTCTTGAGTTAGTTTTGTAAAAGCATAATTGCTAGAAAACTGTCTAAATCAAGATTCAACTTATTGGAATTATATTCTTTCATGATATTAAAAATCGTTAGAGAACAACACTCACTGGGCTAGGTTGGGGGGGTGGAGAGGAGGGGAGGGACAGCAGGGTAGGGCAGGGAGGATGGGGAGTGATAACACAGGGAGAAATGCCTGATGTAAGTGACAGGGGGTTGGGGGGGGATGGAGACAGCAAACCACCATGGCATGTACATACCTATGCAACAATCCTGCAGGATGCAGGATGTGCACATGTACCCCAGAGCCCAAAGTACAACTAAAAAAAAAAAAATCTTTACTAATCCTGTATTAGATAACTTTTTTCATTCTTAATATTATTTCTTTATGTGCTCTGTATTTTTTTTTCTGGGATAATCACACCAATGGCTTGTGCATTTTGTTGATCTTAAAAACAAACAGCTTTTTCTTTATCTTTTGACTTTTAATTTTTGTTTTATTGCATTAATCTGATTTTGTCTTTTCTGTAACATAGAATATGAGAAAATAGCTCTGCGCTACTTAAAATATGTTCTACTTAAATCTCATTATGCAAACATGATACAAGCTCAAGGTCAACAAATATTTAGAAGAGGATTCTTTTCATCTGATTAATACTAAAGTACAATTTGATTAAAATTACACATTCAGCAAATGATGGTTTCAGTAAGGTAAGGCTCGCATTGTAAATGTCATATCTCACTAGAGAAATAATAAAAGCAGGTGGATATTAACTGGAATTGTGAATACATACTCAACTTAATAACAGAAATGCCCATTTTCTGAATTTGTTTACTTGACATTCATTGTACATGTATTTATGGAGTTTTATCAGGGCACCAGAGGCTCACTGGTGAGCAAGACTGAAAGAGTCCCCACCCTCCTCTGGTATGCATTTTAGGAAGGGATGATAAACAAGAAAATGTTAACTGTGTAATACAATTTCAGATAGAGATAGGTGGCTTTAAAGAAAATACACCTGGATAAAAGAATGGGAGATAAGTTGTTCTAGATTCTCTCCTGATGTTGATGGATATCTATTAATAAATATACTTTCACATATTTATGGAATTTTTTAAGAATGCCTAAGCAGAGTCAATAAATGTAGTAGTGGTAGAAAAGGCAGTTGGAATAATAATATTCTATGAATTTTTATAGACTTGGTTAACTTGCATTAATCTGAATTTCTTTTTTATCTTGTTTACAACATAGAATATGGACTAATAATTTTCTCCATTTGACTTTTTTTAAAGATAGGGTCTTGCTATATTGTCCAGGCTAACCTCAAATTCCTGGGCTCAAACTATCCTTCTAACTCAGCCTCCTGAATGAATGGACCACTGCACTCAGCTCCGTTTGGTTTGAGGACAAGAAAACAAAGTATACATCATTATTAAACAGCATACTACTATATCTATTTAGTAAAATATGTTGCATTTCAGCTAAATACCTAATGGTATTGTGAGTTAAAAGGAAAAATCATAGAAATGTAACTCTCATTGATGTGATTCTCATGTAATAGTCCCATTCACTGTACCCATGTGAACAACAGTTCACATTTCTCTTGCTTACTATGCACTGAGTGTTTCTTCAGAAGTGGCTCATCTAGTCCTCCCAACCACTTTGCCGAGTAAGGATGGTTATTACTCTATTTTACAAGTGCAGATGTGGAAGCTCAGAGGAGCAGCTTAGTCAAGGTTAACCCACCCCTCTTCCGCCCCCACCCCGCCACCACCTCTGCACACCTGCCCGCTTCCTGCTTAGTAGAGAGGAGGGAGCGGTGGTCCGGGTTTTTACACTGTGGCAGCCTGACACCAGATTTTTAACTCCTACCATAATCCTAGACTACTTCCACACTTGCTCAATTTGGATTGAAAAATACACTCTTTTCATTGGATTTTCTTCTTGGAAAATTGCCACAAGTATAAATAACAAAAGGAGAGCCTCTGAAGGTTTGCCAAGGGCAGATGAAGAATTCTGAAAGCTCTTTTTTGCCAAGAGCACTATAAATTGAATGATATTTAATTGCTTCATTTACATCTTTGGGACTATCAACCATGCCAAGGCCTCAGCAGAAGGATGCTGGCTCGAGGCTGTAGTGGTTTTTGCCAAAGTTAGTCCTAGGCACCCCACTTATAAGGGTCCCACTTTTATTTGGCACTGCCTAAATTTACCCATCTAACCCCTCTCCTCCCTACACCCTATGTCTCCTTTACTCTCTTCTAATTTTGTCAGAAAGGTATTTTCTGAAGGCTGATGTATGGTTGGTGCATGTACTAACTAAATAAATAATACATAAAATATACACTTCTCCTTTAAACTTTATCTTTTTAAATACTTTTTTGCCTAAATTATCCATCTTTTCCATGAGGGATATGAAGCCAGATCTCAATGACAAAAAACAAAGTTGGAAACATAAGGTATTACTGGGTAGTTCAGTTAAATAAAT
Source organism: Sapajus apella (assembly GCF_009761245.1). Lineage (NCBI taxonomy): Eukaryota > Metazoa > Chordata > Mammalia > Primates > Cebidae > Sapajus > Sapajus apella. The sequence continues at coordinate 7,946,355 of NW_022436948.1, forward strand.
GAAACCAGCCTTTCCAAAATCATGTAACTTTAGTAATTTAAGATGCCTCCTCCTATTGAGACCCAGTTATTCAATTAGTTGTCCAAGCTAGTTCACAAACTTTGGTTGTAAATGACCAATTCTCAATGAGCTGTTATTACCTCTTTGTGAGTTCAAACTCAAACTCAGAAGCAGGAGAACGAAACTGATATCCATATTAGAAGTAAATAAAATGAGATATGTTGTCCACAATCATGTATTTTTATTACAGTTACTAAATTTTAGCAACTATATAAATAACTTGTGGGAAGTGAGAGAATAAACCATTCTCATTTCCCACAAGTCATTTAACCTCCATACCTCTTGGTTAGGTCATATGCCTCTCAAAAGAAAAAAACCAGTAAATATTTATTGAATGAACAAGTGGAAGGAAGGAAGGAAGGAAGGAAGAAAGGAGGGAGGGAGGGAAGGAAGGAAGGAAGAAAGGGAGGAAGGAAGGAAGGAAGGAAGGAAGGAAGGAAGGAAGGACAAATGATGATTGATGTATTAAAAGTAGATGAATGAATGACTTAATCACTTGAAATGAATGTTAAGTGGGTCATGCCTGTAATCCCAGCACTTTGGGAGGCCAAAGTGAGTAGATCACTTGAAGTCAGGAGTTCATGACCAGCCTGGCCAACATGGCAAAACCCCGTCTCTACTAAAAATACAAAAACTAGTCAGGTATGGTGGTGGGTACCTAATCCCAGCTACTCAGGAGGTTGAGGCAGAAGAATCACTTCAATCTGGGAGGCAGAGGTTGCAGTGAGCCGGATTGTGCCACTGCACTCCAGCCTGGGTGACAGAGCAAGACTTGGTCTCAAAAAAAAAAAAAAAAAAAAAGAATTGATTATTATTTTGCTAGTTTCTCAACTCCATGCATCTCTAAAATTATGAATGTATTTTCTGAGTATCACCTGAACCCTAACTGTGAACTCTACACACAGAAAATAAGATGAAATATTCTCTACCTTCCAGGAATTTATGTTCCCAATAGAGAGGCAAGTTAACCTCATTATCCAAAGCATAAAAATGGAAATTAAGTGAAAAATCACGGGACATAGACTTTGAGTTCTGTCGGCCTTCAAGGAATAGTGAAATCTGTCCTATGACTCAACATACTTGCTACTTCAATCCTACTCTAGGAGGAAAAGGAGAAAATAGAGCAGATCAGAGCCAGAATACGTGGGTTAGACCCTGAAAACAGAAAGAGAGTCACCATCAGTATGGAGGTGGCGGCATTCTGGGTGGGAAGCTCAGGGCTTTTTTCCCTTCTGGGTGTCATCCAGGTGCTTCAGTATGCATTAGTCCACTGAGACCCTTAACATTTGAGCGTGGTGCCTGTGATGGTGAGGTTTATGTATCAGCTTGGCTAGGCTAGATAATATACATTTATGTCATCAAACTCATCTAGGTGCTGTGAGGTATTTTTTAGACAATTGATTTAAAGTAAAAGAGACAGTTGACTTTAAAAGAGATTATCCTTGGTAACTGGATCATGTGCATGGCCCTCATTCAATCAGCTAAAGTCCTTATGAGCGAAAACTGAGGTTTCCTGGAAGAAAGGAAAAAAAAAAAAAAGACAAACAAATAAAACAAAAAAACAAATTCTGCCTCAAGACAGTAGCATTAACTTCTGCCTAAGTTTGCAGCCTGCTGACCTGACTTACAGATTTTGAACTTGCCAGCCCCTGCAATCACACAAGCCAATTTCTTAAAATACCTTTAAAAATTTTAATAAAATTTAAAATACATGTGTGTGTGAATACACATATATATTCTGTTTCTCTGGAGAATCTTGCCTTATTCTAATATAAAAGTGTTCCTCACGGGTGTGTGATACAGGTGCACACCTGGATGTCTGTTGTGACTTTGTTTTAATACACATTTTTTAGGGCAATGTGAGAAGTCTGGTGATGATGTGACTGGACTCTGAAATGAGACAGAGCAGGTAAAATGGTTGGAAATGAGCTCATGGGTATCTGCCCCCCAGGGATACTTCCTGGCCTTTAATGAACAATGTTTGGCAAATTGACAAATACACCAGACCTCCCTGACTTCTCAGTGTGATCGTGTTCATGGGAATTGAAGGGACATATCCCCCTCCAGCTCTTCCCATTCTTCTTTTTCTATGCTGTAATTAAAGCTTCCCAATATCAGGGACTTAATCACTTGAAAGATTTTCTTAAGGGAAGGCAAGGAATGTGAAGCATCTCAATTTTAATTAAAAGGCAGGAGCTTATGACAAAAGTGAATAAAGTAGGGAGCTGATAATTATCAATTTAAAAGCACAAAAATGGTAATTTCTAGTTAGGAAATGAGTATCAGTTTGCCCTCTTATTTAATCCATCACATTTTAATTTCCTTCTTCTTTCTATAATTGAAGAATAGCTGCCAGATTTGGGAACTGTATCCTTCTGCTGTGAAAGAAGGGGGCTCTTTTCTTAACAGTCACATAAGCAATTAAAGCCTTGCAACTGGGCTCTCTTTGATAGGTTTTTCTGCTTGCCATTTCGTCATCCTGCCAAAAATAAGGAGGTTCATTAACCTCACACTGTTAAGAAAGAGAGCTCATCACTGAGAAGTTGGGAATGTGTTCCTTCTGTGTGCTGCGGATGAAGGATTGCTTTTTCTAAGGTGTTCTCTACTCAGGGACACATAGAATCCAAAGTAATCTGACTTCTTCCTTCTTTTAATCATCCCCTGTGGCTCAGTTTCCCCACCCAGTACAAAAGATGTGTAATGAAGCAGCATAGAGCATCTTCAGATAATAATGCTCAATGCATAGCAGTAAAAATAATCACAACATTTGAGTTTATTTTACAGCAGTGTGGCATTAGACGTGTTAGGGCTTCTTTCCAGAACAGGGGGTGGGAGTAGGAAGGGAAGAAGTTGGATATTTGCTCATGTCTTTCCAGTTTATTATGCTGAGATACAATTGAATTGTCCTAAAAAATCATGTTACGTAGTCAAGCACTAGGGCTCCCAGATACCATAACATTTGATAGTTGTGATTTTTAACACTTGCATTCCCTTAAGAAGGGCTGTTGAATTAATTAACGATAGCTTATTAAAGCCAATCAAGCTTTGAAAATGTTTAAAATGAAAACCTAACTTTTTCACCCACTTTTTTCCTCCTTCTCCCCCCCACCCACCCCCACTTCCAGGAGGTAGTATTACGCAGAGTAAAATCTGGCCATCACTTAAGCATTCTTAGGCAAATATTAGTCTCTCCAAAATGTCAGGAGGGTGTACCAAGAGAGGGCATTTCAGGCTATGAAGCATGAAACCCAAATAACCTACCACAGAGTACCAAAGTGACAAATCACACTTAGGCTGCACACAATTTCTCTACTCACTGATAAGAATGAGAGATTCTTTTGAGATGAAACTTTAGGTCACAACACCGTGCCGTGGTAGACAAAACGGGGCTCAGAGATTAACTGTGGGTTGTTGTAAGAAGGAAATAAAATTTCTTTTTTTTTTCTTTTTCTTTTCTTTTCTTTTAGAGCAGGATTTCTCCATTTCAGTTCTTCTGACATTTTGGACTGGATTATTCTTCATAGACGGGAACCGTCCTGTGTGTTTTAGGCTCTCTAGCAGCAGCCCTGGCCTTTACCTACTAGAATCTTGTACCAGGGGACCCTCCCTATTGTGATAATCAAAATGTCCCCAGAAACTGCCAGATGTCCCCTGGAGGGGTGGGGGCAAGAGGTAAAAATCTGTGGATTAGGACCACAGGCCTAGAACAATGTGACGTCTAGTGGACAAAGATCAGGGATCCCTTTAAATTCTAAATACGGAATGCAATCAAAGCTGAAAACATGCTATTCAAATCCCCAAGGATTCCTTTTTTGTGGCTTTAAATATATTTGTGAATAAATGAGAACATCTATAACTATTATAAAAGTCATTCTAAAATAGCAACATTAACAGCATTTGCTTCTGACACAAAGATATCATGTTTGAATCTCCTCTGCAAATACACACAATAGGCATATTCACATTTACTTCTTAGGAGAGTGAGAAGAAATTGGCCTCAGTAACATGGGCATAAAATAAAATTATCCCCTCATAAAAATAAATAAATGATCTCATGTTGCCTGTTTTCTATATAATTATACCTAGAGTTAAACATGATTGTCAATTAATTGATCTCTCTTTAAGAACCAGATCTCCATTACTCCACTCCCTTGAAAGTTCTTTGGCTGTAATATTATCTGGATACTACCAGACATTGCTGCCTACAGACAAAATTGATTATTTTCTCTCCACGTCTAGATAGTTTTCTCTAAAGTGTATGGTTGGTTGTTGCTATTTTAATGGTGTTCAGTAAAGACAAATGCTACACCGAGCAAAGGAATATTCTCACTTCTTAAGCCAGCACAAACCACCAGCATTTGGATGTACATAATTATGCTTTAAATTTCTCAAAATTCCTCTGCTGGTATATAAAAATTCAGTTGCCCATACGTCTAATCTGTAGAGCTTGGGGTGTATAAACTTGCACTGGGGAAGCCATCCACAAGTTTATACTTAGGGGAGGGGTGTTATTTCAGTAAGGAACGATAGAGCAGAGCTTCAAATATACCCCCTATGTTTCCATTCCAGCCCTGCTTCAACACACACACACGCACAGGCACACGCACACACACACAAACACAACCTTATTTCACCCATTTTTCCAAAAAGGCACTGTAAACAAGAATAAGAACACTTATTTCTGTCACTATTCAGAGTATCATTCCCCAGCCCCCCGTGAACCACAATTCGTCTGTGAACGTGATGTCGCCAAAAGCCTGCCTGGGCACATGTGGCTTGATCTGTCCTGTTGAGATCTGGCATTTCCCAACATGTATGCCAGACGGAACGTCAGAACGACTCCTGAGACATGCAGACACACTCCTGGCATCACACATGGCCTTTGTTTCCTGCAAGGAATGCCAAGGTCACGCCTGCAGCCCAACCATCTGGTGAATCTGACAAGGTAAACTTGCTGGCGCCCCAGGTGCCTGGAAATTGGGCCAGAGGAGTCCCATGTTCCCTCTTCCTGTCACATCCCTAAGCCAAAGGAGCAGTGCCCCAGCCCAACAGAGCTGAAGGAACCTGACATTTGCTGGTTCAAAACCCTCCTGTCAAAGAGGAGGAGACAGAGACCGGGAAGTTTAACACATGCATTCAATATCCCAGACTTAACAAATCCAGAGCAGATGACTGAGATCTAAGGCATCTGACTTCATTTTGCCTCTTTGTGTGTGTGTGTGTGTGCAAGAAACTGTTCTGAGACCCACTAGGTATACAAAGATGTATAAATTATGACCTCTGCCCGAGGAGCTTACAACAGTCTGAAAAAAATAACTGCGAACAAAAGATGCAAAGACCAAGTCCATAATTGAAGAGATAACTCAGGATGTGTTCAATTGTGCAAATTAAATTATATGCATGTCAGCTAGTCTTGTTCAGTGGAACTGATTCGTGTCTCTTCAGGCTAAGGTGCTCAGGAACATTTATACAGAGACAATTAAATTTCAACTGGACTTTGAAGGATGAGCATCTTTTGACCAGGAGCAGAGGGAAAGGGAAGGAAATCCAGAGAGATAAATAGCAAGGTAAGGCCAAAACAAACAAATAACCCAGTTTGTTGATTTAGAGATATAAGGGTGTCAAGGAAGAGTACTCACTATAGAGCAGAATGTCTTGGGTTCAGATTCTATGGCTGTCAGTCCAGTCTGTCATTCTTAAGCAAGAGACAACCCCACAGAGCCTCAGCTTCCTCACTGTGCATGCAGGTAGTAGTTCCAGTCCATGCAGTGGCAGAGAGGATTCAGTGAGCTTGCTTATACACCATCCAGAAGGCAATAGGAGCCTCTCTGTCCTTTGAAGTCCCCCATTTCATGCTCTGGGGGAAGTTCAGAGACCACTTCAAGATTTCTGCAAGTATCCAGTGGCTTACATGATTACTTTCCAGTCTTAAAACCACTCTCGCTAAGGTCTTCTTCTCTCTTACGTCTCTCCTTTCCTGAGTTCTCTTGACTCACATTGACCCAGCTTTGAGTGCAATGTGCAGGATGCCACAGGGATCAAGGATGGGAGAAGATGGAGTGTGAGCATTGGAGGCAAGCAGAACTGTTTGGAAGTTGTTGCACTGACTGGGTATACCAGTTTCCTAGGGCTGCCTTAACAAATCACCACAAACTAGGTGGCTAGAAACAGGAGAAAGTTAGCCCCTCTTAGTTCTGGAGGGGCTGTATATATAAAAGCATCTGCAGGGTTGGTTCCCTCTGTGGGGCGTGAGGGAGCGTCTGTTCTGTGCCTCCCACCTAGCTACTAATGGTTGCTGTGGATTGCTGACATTTCTTGACTTGTAGACACTCCAACTCTGCTTCAGTCATCACATGACCTTCCCTCTGTGTCTCTGTGTCTAAATCTTCCTCTTCTTTTGAAGATGGCAGTCATTGCATTAGGGCTCACCCTACTCCAGGAAGCCCTCATTTTTACTTGATGACATCTACAAAGGCACTGTTTCCAAATAAGGTCCCATCCCCAGGTTTAGGTCTTGAACATATCTTTTGGAGAATGCATTTCAAACCACAACACTGAAGATAATCTAATAAAAGTCTGGAGCAATAGCCATCAGTTATACAGGAAAGTTGGGAGACATGACAAGGTGTTCTGAGGACAAAATCAATTGATCCTCTTGATGTGACTTTGAGTAACAGGAAGGAGAAAATGATGATGGTAGATTTTGAGCTTTGTTGTGTTTATAAGCGGCAAAAATCCTGTGTATTACTTGGCAAGTGCTCAATGGTTTCTGCAGTAGCTGCTGCCATAGTATCTACGTTCCACGAACAGATAAACAATTTTGGCTGTGTCTACCCTCAACACATAGGCTTTCCACAAAATGCGTGCAGGAAAGAGAGGAAGGGAGGGAGGTTCGGGAGGACAAGGTGAGATTAGAAGAGATGGGCTAGGATGGAAGAAAGGTGAGAACTTACAAGTTGTGATGGTTAAAAAGATACGTATTTGAATCAGAAGATCTACCATCACCAGTGCAGACAGGCATCATCTATCTAATTGATTGAGGGTCTGAGTAGAACAAAAAGGCAGAGGGAGGAGGAATTCTCTGTCTCTCTCTTTTTCACCTGGGACATTCATCTTCCCCAGCCCCCAGACATCAGAGCTCCTGGTCCTGGGCCCGTAGACTCTGAGTCTTAGGCCAGCAGCACCCTTGGTTGCCAAGCCTTCAGACTTAGATGAAATTAAACCCTCAGCTTACCTGGTTTTCCAGCTTGCAGGTGGCAGATGGTGGGACTCCCTGGTCTTCATCATCACATAAGCCAATCTCCTCTTACATGTATTTCTGTCGGTCTCGTCTGTTTGTGCTGCTGTAACAAAATACCTAAGATGAGGTAGTTTATAAAGAACAGATGTTTATTTCCCACAGGTCTGGAGAATGGAAAGTCCAAGATCAAGGCGCTGGCTGGTTCCATATCTAGTGAGGACCTGCTCCATCAGTGCTGTTTTTTTGGTGGTATTCTCATATGACAGAAGGCTGAAGGGCAAAAGGGCCTAAGCCATTTCCTTCCAGCCCTTTTATAAGGCACCAATCCTTTTATGAATATGGAGCCATTATGGCCTAATCACTTCCCCAAAGGCTCCGTGTCTTAATACCGCTTCCACACGAATTAAGTTTCAACATGAAAGTTGGGGGGGACACATTCAAACCACAGCACTATGCATATCCCATTGGTTCTGTTTCTCTGCAGAACCCTGACTCACACAGAAGGTGAAATCACCTTCAGAGAAGCTAAGCATTCATTGTCAACAATGCTTTGTATACATTCTTGATTCCCAAGAGCCAGCTGGAAATATGCTACAAGATCTCAGGCAGCTCTTTCATATCCATTTGGAATCTGGAATACAGACAAATGACGTAAACAATGACAGAGCTCAGAAGTGGAGACAGGATGGTAACTGGAGAGTTTGGGAGTCATTTTTTTTCTCACCCCTTTCTTCCCTGGAAGGATGAAATGAGATTCTCGCACACAAAAAATGGCTGGGCAATGCTCCCTTAAGTCTAAACTGTGTTGACAATCCAGTTTCTGAGCCTCCCCTGTGTCTCCGTGGCTGCATGTGACTGACCATCTCGTAAAAAGAGTACAAAACAGCCAGGTTCATTATTATACTGAACTGGAGCTGTGGGACTTTCAACCCGCTGTGGACCCTAGCTGCTCTGTGGAAGAGACCCCCTTCACGATTCTTCTTCCCCTAAGCTGAGAAACAGAAGTAATAAAGTCACGGTGAGTTATTTATTTTTCATTGCCTCAGATGAAATTGGACTGCGAATATACTTAGAGATTTCAGATCTTAATTGTGACTAATTAGATGCAGACTCATAAAATAGCAAAACAACCCCCGAGGCCAAATTAGAGGATGGTGGAGCTGCATTTCACAAGGTAAATGTACTAATCGAATTCATGCTCTGTGTCTGCAGCCGCGTCTGCTTGTTACCTGGCAAAGACAGGTGTGTGGGGGCAATGGGGGACTATAGGAGAGTGAGTGAGCTTCTGTTCTAGCTTCTGAGGCATTCCAAAACAGAGGTTAGCTTGCTAATTTTTTCCTGTGAAAAACACAAACTGCAGCAATGAGACCAGAATGGTCTATGCCGTGTTCTCACCCAGAGGGCGCCAAAGCGCAGACCAACAAAGTCCACCCACTGAGGGAGCCACCCAAGTCAGGAGCTGGTGCAGAGGTGACTTGGATTACCTATTTTACCATCATTCTGGAGTTCCAGAGGTCTAGAATCGCCATGCTTCCTAGCATGGAGTTGCCGTGTGTGTGTGTGTGTGTGCGTGTGTACACAAACACAACACATACATAGATTATTTTGTATATATGTGTGTAGGATATTGTATACATATATATGTTTTAGATTTTCTGTATGTTATGATGTTTTGACGTCTTAAAGCCCTTCCTGGCTGGGGAGAGACTGCCCTCTCCTGGAGCTACTCAATTCTTAGAACTTCTGGCTGAACCCAAGTTCTCCTTACCTGACCCCCAGGAGACAGTATTTCTCTGCCATAACCATTCCAGAGCTGGGTGCTAAACAGCTAGGGACTACCCTTAGAGCTTAGAGCCCACCAGGATAATTCAAACTAGCCCACCCTAAGCTGCTCACCTGACTTCCCCCAAGGAAACTCCAGTACAGGCTTTGGCTGAATGCTTTCCAGAGCCCCTGCCCCCTGCCTCCTGATCACTCTGGTGTTTTTTCCCATGTGGTCCTGCGTGGCGTGGTGTGCCTCCTCTTTGTAGGACCTATGAGTATAATACACTGTTTTCCTGAGCCTCCCCTGTATCCCCTCTGTGGCTACATGTGACTGTGACTGATCATCTCATAAAAAGAATACAAAACAGCCAGGTTCATTATTATTCAGCAAATGAAATAAGCATCTTTTGAATGCTTCTATACAAAAATTCTGCAGATAATTGCCGAAAATCAAATACGGATGAAATCTTCTCTCAAGAAGCTCAAAGTCTTGTAAGAAAATAAACCAAGCACACGAATGACAAGGTCGAAAGTGGTGAGTGCCACAGACCAGCACAAAGCAAGGGCAGCAGGAGTGCCTATCACCCACGTCTCTTCTGAGCCATGAACTAATCGCTTGAGACATAATAGTGAGTTTGGAAGGAAGCACATTTCCTAGTTAGCATATAGGAAAACAGTATCATTCCTAAAGAAGCCACTGAAATAGTGGATTTCCAAATGATTTGTGATTATTTTAAGGTTTTGTTCACTGATGGGTCCATTCACCTGTAACAGAACCTGGTACATAGTGGCCCTCAGAAAATATTAGTTGGGATGAATTAAGTTGTTCTTTAAAATGTTCAATGGAAAAGAAGTGCGTCATCTTTAAGTGTAATAAGCACTTATAAAATCCAGTAGGTACCCCCTCCCACACACAAAATTTAAGACGTTTAGCAACATTAACTGAATTTGATATTTTACAAATGCCTTTATCCCTAGAAGAATAAATGATATGGATGCTTTGCAGCCTCTAACTTGATAGAGACCATCACGATGGATCTGTAACCATGTATAAAAATGTTCCATGTCAAAAGATAAATCAGAGCAAAATGGAAAACAGAAAATAACAAGTGCTATCGAGGATGTGGAAAAACTGGAACTTTTGTGCACTGCTATTGGGAATATAAAATGGTGCAGCCACCACGGAAAATAATATGGAGGTTCCACAAAAATTAAACATGCAATTACCGTATAATCCAGGATTCCATTTTTTGCACATATAGCCCAAAGAACTCAAGCAAAGGTTGAACAAATACTTGTACACCTATATTCACAGCAGTATTATTCACAACAGCCAAAAGGTAGAAGCAACCCAAGTTTTCAACAACAGATGAATAGAAAAACAATATGTGGTCTGTTCACACAATGGAATATTATTCAGCCTTAGGAAGGAAGGAAGGGAATTCCAATACATGCTGTTAAACAACATGGATGAACCTTCAAGACATTATGGCAAGTGGAATAAGCCAGTCACAAAAGGACAAATAGTGCATGATTCTACCTATATGAGGTACCTAGAGTAGTCAAATTTTTAGAAGCAAAGGAGAATGGTGGATGCCAGGGGCTTACAGGAAAAGAGAATGGGGCACTCTTGTGTAATGGGTGCAGAGTTCCAATTCTGGAAGATAAGTTCTGGAGGTGGATGGCAGGGATAGCTCCACAATAATGCAGATGTACTTAATGCCATTAGAATGTACACTTAAAAATGATTAAATTGATACACTTAATGTTACGTATATTTTTACTATAATTTTTTTTTGAAAGGAAGTCTTACTCTGTCTCCCAAGCTGGAGTACGATGGTGTGGTCTTGGCTCACTGCAACCTCCAACTCCTGGGTTCAAGTGATTCTCTCATCTCAGCCTCCCGAGTAGCTGGGACTACAGTTGTGTGTCACCACATCTGGCTAATTTTTTGTATTGTTAGTAGAGATGAGGTTTCACTGTTGGCCAGGCTGGTCTCGAACTTCTGACCTCATGATTATAATTTTTTTAAACTAAATTTTTTTTAAGTTCCAGGTACACAAGAAGGGTGATATTCCAATGTGTATTAACAATGGAAGTAAAATAATCAGTAACTTGGTACATGTTCCCCTCTTCCCATGCAGTAAAATAGAAGATAAAAGCAGAACTAAGATTCATACTTGGAATTATAAGTAACCCTAGAGTTTGAAGATTAAAAACAACAGTAGATAAAAGTAGCAAATCCTGGGGAGCTCTGAGACAAAAATCTCTAAATCTTATATTAAATGTAAAACTTCAATTTAAACAAAAGCAAAAAGAAACCCGAGTTGATGCAGAGATGTGAACAGCTCGTGTTCAGTTTACAAAAAGTGCTGAGCTGGAAGTCATTGCTCTGACCAGCACCCACTAGGAGCCAGAAACAACCTGGGGTTACAATGGTTTTCAAAATGTACATATGTATGTTTATTAGCTTGGCAGGGGGAACACATATATGAATATTTGTATTTAATAGTTCCTAACCTTCTGTATAACGTTCCCTTTAAGAAATTGAGACTAGCACTGATTTTGCCCTGACTTTTAGGGTCAATAAGCTTTATTAAGGGCAATTTAGTGTCACAGGAAGAGAAGATTTACAACCCTGATCAATGAGGAATACAGAGGACACAAAAGTAAATACATGTGATGTAGACCTATACCAAAAATGCTGTATCAGTCAGAGTGCTGCCAGGAAACAGATGGTACACTCAAATAAGGCAACTGCACTGAGGTTAATGAAGGGCTGTTTACACAGGTGTGGGTGGGGCTATGAGGACCAGCCAGAGACACCGAAACACCCACGGGCAGCAGCTGCTGGAGAGCCATTACCTCCCCTAGGACTGATGGAACTGTAAGGAGAGAGGTCACCAGGCCCCACAGAGAGCTAGAGGAAAGGCCTGTGGGGCAGTGAGCTTCACACAGGAACGTAGTCCCTGCCGACCCATGGCCTGAGAGGGCCCTCGGTACCCCAACCATTCTGTCCTCCTGCCTCCTTCCCTCTGTGCCTCCATGAGCCAATGGGAAGCCAGAAGGTAATGGAGTTCAGCTGGGGCTGTTCATAGAGGTCAGCGTTCTGGGGTTCAGAACACGGTGGCAGGGAGGCAGGGGATCTGGAGAGTCAGACACAGAATGTTCAAAAACATCTTTATCTGTGGTTTTCATCTAGTGCTCTTAAACCAGACTCACTAACCTACTACGTTTTAAAATACAACTTGCCAAAGTCTATATTATTATTATTTAACTTCGATGTGTATCCATTATGGTTAATTTTGGGTGTCAACTTGACTGAGCCACAGGAAGTTCCTAGCCCATTTAATGTTATTTCTGGGTGTGTCTGTGAAGGTGTTTCTGGAAGAGATGAGGATTTGAGTTGGTGGACTGACTGAAGCCGATGGCTCTCCTCAGTGTGGCTGGGCTTCATCCAATCCATCCAGGGTCTGAAAAGAAGAAAAATGGAGAGGAAGGGAGGACTTTTTCTCTTTGCCTGATTGAGCTGGGATATTGATCTTCTTTCCTCTGTGCTTCTGGTTCTCAGGCCTTTAGATCTGGGCTGGAATCTATACCATTGGCTCTCCAGCTCTCAGACCTTTGACCTTCACCAGCTTTCCTGGGTCTCCAGCTTGCAGAGAACAGATCATAGGGCTTCTCAACCTCCACAATCACATGAATCAGTGTCTGATAATAAATTGGTTCCAGTTTTCCAGAGAACACTGATTAATATACTATCTGTGCACTCAGGAGAAACAAAGTCATTAAATGTGAAAAAATAAGACAATTGAGTCACTCAGAAGAATCATAGTATAGTTGCCCATCATATATCATAAGTAACAAAGTATTCTAAATTATCTAAAAATAATAATTCTACAAAGAAAATGACTGGTTACCTGGGCTTACACAAAATTTCATGGAAATTTTATTACTGTGTTCTTTTTTTTTTTTAATTTAACCATCATTATGTTGTGCATTCATCATCTGGAGTTTTCAGTTGTTCAGAACTCCCTGTTGGCAGCCAAATTCCTGTCTGGGAAAATGTATGAGCCAGCCTTCATCTTCCACGATGACTTTCCAAGGAAGCATTACAATTAAGAGAATGTGAGTTACTCATTACCAATAACTGTACATGATGCAATATTCTGAAGATTTGTTAACTGTTGACAGGAAATCATCTACTCATAATAGGTGCTTAACAAATGCCATCTTGAATGAATGAAGACTCTTTCTCACAGTAACAAAAATGGGTCCAGTTTCCTTCATTTTTGCTGAGCAAGATGGAGCTAAGGAAACAGAGAAAATAAGTCATTAACCAAATCATTGTAACAAACCGTTCTATTCCCATTTCTCCATAACTCACCCTTCAGTTTAGGGGAACACTAACAATTGCCCCTCCAGATACAAAGAGACTGCCTCCTCTGAAGACAGCTGCCTCGCCCAAGGCCACACTTCCTTCCAGGTTGCCCCACCTCCCATGAGTCACTGATTTGCAATCCATAAAGGTCAACACTCTTGCCCCAACTCACCATAGCTCTGACAGATCGTCCCATCTTCAGCCTTCCTTGAGGTTTGGCTGGGGTTGCTGCTGACCCAATGATACAGGACTTAAGATGAAAGTACTTAGGCAAATAGTGAGGGTACGGAAGTCCTCAGTAAGGTTTTCCTTTTAATGAAAAGCAGCTTCCAAATCATTTTCTTCTCTAACAAAGAGCAGCCTGTAAATCGAGCTGCAGACATAGACAAGCAACCTGGAAGCTTGCACAGGCGCATGATGGCAGTTGTGCCAATAAAAATATCTACCTGGGATTAGGCATGTTCAAAATGGAGGCTCCATCTTCTCTTTTTGCCAGTCACACGTATAGTAAGGAATGGACAAGATGGTCCTGGCCAGGTGGAAAGCCTATTTGCATAATAAGATTAGGGTGGGGTGACCAGCCTTCCCTGTGCAATATGTAAACTCACCCCTGGTCGAAGCAATCTGTGGGACCTACATAAATCAGACACTGCCTCCTCAAACTGGCCCATAAAACCTGCTGCAGTCAGCTATGGGCCAGCCTTTCCCTTAAGGGCGCCGATCTCTCACGAGAGAGAGCCGCTCTCCTCTCTTCTTTCTTCTGCCTGTTAAACTTTCTGCTCCTTAACTGACCTGTATGTATCCATGTCGTTAATCTTCTCAATGTGAGATGATGAGCCCAGGATTTTTACCCCAGACAGTGATGCTGCTTCACCAGCACTGCACTCTACTTCCTCCCTTCCTGATCGTGCCTCAGCTGCTCCTCTCCTTAGGTGCTGATCTCAAGAACAACCTGTAAGAAATGTCCTGCATGCCCATCTTCATCTCACAGTCAGCTTCCCAGGGAATCCAGCAATTACCAAGGATTCTATTTAATTTTTTGATTGCTTTATGATTGTGTGTTTTTTTTTAATATTAAAATGTAACATATATTCAAAACTGTGGATAAAGTCTCCATGACGATTAGTTTCCTGCATCATCATGGGGGCCAGGCTTTAGTGCCTTTTTTGTTTCTTTGTTTGGTTGGTTGGTTTTTGGTGACATGGAGTTTTGCTCTTGTAGCCCAGGCTGGAATGCAGTGGTGCGATGTCCGTTCCCTGCAACCTCCACCTTCCGGGTTCAAGTGATTCTCCTGCCTCAACCTCCCAAGTATGTGAGATTACAGGCACCCACCACCATGCCAGGCTAATTTTTGTATTTGCAGTAGAGACAGGGTTTCACCATGTTGGCCAGGCTGGTCTTGAACTCCTGACCTCAGGTGATCCACTTGCCTCGGCCTCCCAAAGTAGTGGGATTATAGATGTGAGCCACTGCACCCAGCCTTTAGTGCCCATTTATTTAATCAACCACTAATCTAGGTACTGCTGTAAAGGTATTTTGTAGATGTGATTAAGTTACAATCAGTTGACTTTACATAAAGATTACTCTTCACACTGTAAGTCGGCCTCGTACAATCAGTTGAAAGCCTTAAGAGCAAAAACTGAATTTTCCTGGAGAAGAAAAAATTCTTCCTAAAGACAGCAACATCATTTCCTGCCCGAGTTCCAGCCTGCCAGCTTCTCCTACGTATTTTGGACTTGCCAGCCCCACAATCATGTAAGCCAATATGCTAAAATAAACTTCTTAATATATTTCTTAATGTATATATCCTTTTGATTCTGTTTTTCTGGAGAAATCTGACTTATAGTCTCTCAACATGATTGTACATTTGTCCATTTTTATTTTATGTATTTCGAGGCAATATTATTAGGTGTAAACAAATTTAAGATTGCTTCCTATTAAACCTGAAACTTTTATTACTCTGAAATAAACCACCCTTAGCTTTCATTTTGTAACTTTTGCTTTGCATGGTAGTTTTACCATTCCTTACTTTCAACCTGTCAATATCTTTATATTTAAAGTGTGTCTCTTTTAAGCAGCTTGTTTAGCTTTGCTTGATATTTTTACCTTTTCTGATGAGCTTTATATTTCAATTTGAATACTTAGTCTGTTTATATTTACTGTAATTTGGGTTTAACTACCATCTTACAATTTGTTTCCTATTTTCTCTGTCTGTTCTATGATTTTTTGTGTCCTTCCTTAAGGTTTTTGGATTTATTTAATATTTTATAATTACATTTCTTCTTCTATTAGCTTGTTATTTATGTGTTTTTTAAAAACTGGTAATAGATGCAACATGCATTCTTGTCTTAATAAAGTGCTATTGATGCGTGTTTTAAAAGCACTACTGTTAATTATTTATACAAGTATTATGTATCTAGATTTGCCACATACATTCCTATGGTTGCTCTTTGTTACTTCCTGAATTTCCATGCTTTGCTCTACTATATGTTATTTATTATGATCAATGTATAACATTTATTGCCTATAGCTCTAAAGGCAAACTGGCAGTGCAATTCCAGTTTTATAGATGAGGAAACCAAAGCTCAGGGAAATATAGTGAGAAAGAGTACAGCTTGGTAGCTAAAAGCATAAACTCTGGAATCCAATAGATTATTCCGCTTACTGATCTTATCATTTTGAGAAAGTTATTTCCTGCTGTAAGCTTCTCATTCTTTATCTATAAAATATCAAATAACAATAGCAACACTTACCTCATTCTGGCTGTGAGAGTGAATTAAGAAACATTGAATGTTTCATGAGACGTCTGGCACATTGTAAGAATGATCCACATGTTCACGTTGGTTATGATGATGCCCAGCACTGCTGTAATACGCATGTCATCCACTGTTGCTGCCCTGCCTACTGTGTCCCTCTAAGGGAAACGCTGCCATCTAAAGCTTGTTGAAGGAGGGAGAATTAAGCAATCATTGAGAAAGAGCTGGCACCACTTTGACCAGGCATGACATCTGACCCAAATGCAGAATATCAGGCAGGCTGTGTCCTTCAAAGTGGCTTGGCTTCTACAACAAATCTGCTCAAAAGGGATTACGGTGATTATCTAAGACCATCACCTCTCTCCCATTAGGATCTGAACAGGGAAGGACTGGAAGAACGGGCTGGTTGGTAGCTGTGGGAGAAATATTAGAATATATAAAGAGAAAGGGAACACTGCCCTGAGAGCAGTAGCCAGGGCACACCGGACACTGTATTCTTGCAACAAATCCTGACTACTGGGTGAGGCTGCAAGATCAAGAGGGCTTGGCCAGCACATCTTCCCAGAGTTGTACAGCTTCTAAGTGGTAGAGAGGATACTTATTCTCAATAGTTCAGACCATGAAGACATGTGTTTTTCTGCTCTGCCATTCAGCCTTCCCATCATTATCTAGGTTGTCTAGATACAATTATGTAGACTGAAATATGGGACTGAGATATGCATAATGTGTGTTTATGTTGCCTAAACTTTGTAAATGGCATAAAATAAAAGCTAAATGGACTATCAGGAAGTCAGGTTTTTGTTGTTGTTGCTCTTCAGGAAAAACATTCGAATGGAAAGCATGACAGGATTAACATATCGAATTTTAATTTTTGAGATAAGTCACTAATATCCTTATTGAAATATGGATTCATCTAGACTGAATTCAATTGAACTACTTTGCATATAATTACACAGTCCTGGAAACTGTGGGGGAACGTGTGCCCAGTCAATTTCTGCTTTCTATAAATAAGAAACCAGTAACATTTAATTCAGAGAAAGTAAATGCTGGCTCATAAAGAAGCAGAATATTCCTCCTCTGTAAAATAGGGATAATAATAGTGACTGTTACCATTCATTGGACCATCTCACTCCCATTCCCATTCGGAACCCAGGCCTCCCTGAATTCCAAAAGCAACGTCCTGGAGATAAAAGAAATTCTCTGGATTGGAATTCTGGGAAATGTTATAAATGATTTAATGCATCAATGCACAATGGAAGTAGAACTGTGGTATCTTAAGTCTCATTCCAAGGAGAAATCATCCCAGAGGTTGTCTACACAGTAATCCAATGGGTAGCATAATTCCATTTCTAATCCTCTTCCAATACAAACCTAGAAACATAGACTCCATGTTTAGCAGCAATGGCTGATACTGGGAAAAAACTGAAAGCTGACTTTTTAAATATAAAAGGTTTTCTTTCATGTTGTCATATCCATTTCCTGTTCTGTCTATTTTGTATTGCCTTTATACTTGTAAATCCCTTTTCTCCTTCTGAGATACACAAATATTCTGCTGCATATTCTAAGATTTTTATGGTGGCTTATTTTTGGCATTTAAATCTTTAACCCACCTGGTATTTCTTTCAGGGTAATGTGTCAGAATATATGTCTAGGTTTACCTCATTATATTAATGTGTTTATTCTTTTCCTAGAGTTTCTATTACACTTCATTGTTCCAAAAATCTATTCTTGTGCCAAAACCACATATTTTGTCTACATTAATGTTATGTTTCTATATATAACAGGGCAAATCTCACTAGCTAATCTTTCCTATTTTGCATTAATTTTTTTTTTCTCAGCTCTGCTTATGAATTCATTCTTCTAGATGAATCTTAGCTTTACTTGAAAACATTTAATAATAAATCCCACTGGAAGTTTAAGTGCAATTGTGTCAACCCTATAAATGAATTTGGGGAGAACTGACATTTTTCCAATGTCATTACTGCTACTACTCCCATTGCTACTACAATTACTACTACTGCCATTACTGTAGTCCAGCTCCCTGCAGCCTCCCAAGTAGATAGACTGCAGGCACATGCCACCACGCCCGCCTAATTTTTCTATTTCTTCTATTTTTGCATTTTTCTGTTTTTTGTAAAAATGGGATCTAGCAATGATGCCCAGGCTAGTCTCAAACTCCTGGCCTCAAACAATCTTCCTGCCTCAGGCTCCCAAAATTCTGAGATTACCAGCATGAGCCACTGTGGCCAGCTTATCCTTTTTTTAATGTAGCTATAAGTCTTTTGTTTTTATTTTTTACTAGCCTTTTATATTGCTGCAAAATTCTATGTAAAGCTATTTAGGCAGTTAATAGTTTGTGTTGCCATTATGAATGGAAAATTGTCTTCATTAAATATTGTAAATAGCTTTATCCTGGTTTTTAGAACAACCATTAAATTTTATATATTCATTTTGTGTTTAGCCACTTAATTGTTAAATAGGGGGAGTAATTTTCTGGGCAGAGAACCATCGTATTGTGTAAATGTTAACCAATAAAAAGTTAGATTTGTTCTCTCTCCTAATGTTGCATATCTTAATATGTTGGCTAAAATTTCCAGAACATTCAATGATAATGATGGTAGAGATCTTTCTCTGGTTATTTGGATTTTGGTTTTAGTGAGAACACATTAATATTTCATGGCCATGTATGGCTTTGGCTATTAATTTAATATACAGAGTCTGTCTCATATTGAGAAACAATGCTCATGTTCCTTGTTATGCTGCCTGCTTCTCCTCTCCTCTAATAATAATTAAAATAATAGTAGTAGTAGTAGTAATGATGGTAGTACTACTAGTAGTAATGATAGTAATAGTAGCAATGATAGTAGTAGTAATGGTGGTGGTGGTGGTAAGAGTAGGAGTAATAGTAATAGTAGTAGGAGTAATTGTAGGAGTAGGAGTAAATAATAGTAATAGTAGTAATGGTAGGAGTAGGAGTAAATAATAGTAATAGTAGTAGTAATGATAGTAGTAGTAGTAACAATGTTGATAGTAGTAATGTTAGTAGTAGCAGTAATGGTACTGGTAATGGTAGTAATGGTGGTAGTACTAGTAGTAATGGTAGATGTAGGAGTAGTAATGATAGTAGCAGTAGTAGTAATGGTGGTAATAGTAGTAGTAATGATAGTAGTGGTAATGGTAATAGTAGTAGCAATGGTAGTAGTAGTAGTGATAGTAGTGGTGGTAGTACTAATGGTAGTGGTAATAGTAATGATAGTAGTAGTTATGGTTTTAGTAGTAGCAATAGCAGCAGTAGTCTTGGTCATAGTGGTAGCCGTAGTAATAGCAGCTAGCATTTATTGACCACTCATTAATACTTCACAAACATTTAATATAAATAATCATCTCAGTATCTGTAATGTAGCACTGTTATTAATCCTAATTACACATAAAAAGCAGAGTCTTAAAGACATCAACTTTCCAATGATTGCTAGAATTCAGCTTTTACCCTTGGTCTGCAAGAGTCTGGAGTGCAGCAAACTAATTTGTGGTTACACAAAAGGCTGTGGTCATGGTGCTTCATCAGCCCCCTATCACAGGGATGGCAAACTTGTGTTGGCTCTGCCTGTGCCCCCTGGATGACTGCCCATGCAGACGACAGCCCCCAGGCCCCCTTGTTGGCTTCCCTCTGATTGTGTTTGGCCAGCGAGGGTCACTGGCATGCTATTGAGGGTGATGAGAGGGAAGTAAAGGTGTTTCATCCTCTTCATCCATCACAGGTGTGATTGGCTGGGGCTGGTGTCACAGGCGGTAAAAGAATTTGCCAAGACAGTTGTGGTTAAGAAAGTCAGATTTATTAGAGAAAGTACGAAGATACGTTGCAAGAAAGCAACAGGCAGCACAGCAGAGAAGTCTGATGAGGTCATGCTGAAGAGGCTATGTGCAGATAGGGTCATGCCACTGGGGATACATGTGGAACAATGTATTTGGGAACAGGATGTTGTACAAGTAAGTTGTTTGTGGTTAGCTGTTTCTCAGAAAAATGGCTTGTCAGCCTTCTCTTAAAACAACGGCTCTCCCCAGCCCTCATTCCTGTTCCTGCCAGGTAGAGCCCCATTCTTGTACCTATCAACTTACTCCATGCTCCCGCCTGAGAGAACAATGATGACAAATCTTTGGCATTGTATGGAGGTCTTATCTTCCAACTCCTTCCTGCTGACTGTAGGCATAGTGTGGGTCTGACCTATGGTTGTTGTTATGTTAGGGGACCCTGTGGATTATCGTCCTGAGTTATGGGACTTAGGCTATTAGATGCTGCTGGAGGACAGAAATCAGGGAGAAAGAGTGTGGTAATATGGGATTGATATCCAGTAAGTCTAGAGGAGATTCATGGGAGTCTCTGGAAGTGATTGGCTGATATCCTTGCATCATTAGGGGTTTGTAGTGGAATTGCTACATTCTGGAAGAAACAAACTTAACCAGTAAATTAAAGAGACAAAGGACTGAGGAGGAGAAGTAGAAGTATAAATGCAACTGGTCCTAGTAAAGGAAGGAACCATGTAAGGGAGGGGAGAGCAGACTTAGAAAGAGTTATACAACCGAGGACATAAGGAATGTCAAGCCATTCAGAGGAATTATGACAGAAGAGATCAGGCTGTAAAACAATATTGAGGACAAAGGTCCCATTTGGAAGCCAGTAGAATTCCTGAGCGGGAAGTTTATAAAGTGGGCATGCTGTATTCCACAAGAAAATTCAATGTTTCCTTTTGAGCCTGGGGTTCAAATTTATCCCATTGTTTTAGAATGCAGCCCAGAGGTGAGTCTGAGAGAATGGAAGCGTTTGTCCCATGGTGGGATTGGAAATAAATGTCTACTGAGGACGCAAACCACAATTTCTCTTGGGGTCTCCAGCCAAGGAAAAGGGGTTCCACTTATGTCCACTAAGGAGCCCTGAGAGACACTTTCCAAAGAAGCATCCCACCTATTGGAAAGGACGTCCCAGGACAAGAACCTTACACTGGATGGATGAACCGAGGGTTAGCAGGCCCAGGTCAGTCCAGGTACGAATTATACTGGGTGCTGAATTCAAATATAAGAAAAAAAGGATAAGGGAAGGCTCACTGTTCTGGTGCTGTTTGGCATCATCTTGCTTAAAATGTCTAGAAAAGGATGGCTGGCTTTCTTCACTGGAGAAATTTAGAGCAAGAAGGAGGGGCTCTGAGTTCTCCAAAACATGCATGGGCTTGCCCTGGTCAAGCTGCCCCTGCCTATTGCGCTACATGTAGGGACTGGGGACTTCTGACCAGAAAGGTTAGGAGACAGCCATCGTCTCCTGCAAGCAAGGCAGCCAAACCTGTTTACCCCTTGGCCTTTAGGCTACACTGGGGAGTGGCCCTGGCCAGTTGCCATCAGTTGCCAGAGGGATACTAGAGTTTGTCCATCAGATGGCTGGAAAGGAAACTCTGAACTCTCACTCATTCAGGGCAGTGATGGTCAAATGTCTTTCCACTTGTACCTTCTGGGGGACCATCAGATGTCTCCAGGCTTGAATGCTGTCCACTAAGAGGTTGGAGTTGGAGAACAGGAAAAGGGGTGAATAAGGGAGAGGTCCCCATGTGGACCACCAAAATGTGGCTGGTGCAACTGGCTGGGTGCAGCATCGCAGGCTGTGAAAGAATATAAAACAGTCATGAGTAAACAAAGGCAGATTTATCGTAGAAAGTTCAAAGATACATTGCAAGAGAACAATGAGCAGCACAGCAGAGAGGAAGGTGACTGAAAAGAGTCAGGTGCTAGAGGGAAGTTTTAAAGGGTTGTGCTGGAGAGGCTACATGCTGATAGGGTCATGCTGCTGGGTTTATGTGCAAAACAAGGTATTTGGAAACAGGGTGTTGTGCAGATGGGTTGTTTGTAGTTAACCGTTTCTCAGAACAATGACTTGTCAGTCATTTTTTAGAATGATGGCTCTCCCCCATCCTTTTTTCTGTTCCTGCCAGCTAGGGCCCCTTTCTGATATCCATCAACTTCTCAGGACACCACACTCTTCTTGCCTAGGTGTGAAACCTGCAGTGGTAGCTCACAGTCATAGACCCTCCACCATAGCCTTCACACTGGGTCCAAGCACTAGCTCCTCCCCTTTTTCCTGTTGACCAGGATGGTGATAGCTTATCATGGCTGCTAGCATTATTCCTTATATATCTCCTTAACCTTGCCACACTCGTTATAAGTTGTCCCTTCATCATAGTCTCCATTAAAAATCTTTGTGGGGTCCATGACTGATTCAGTGTCCATTTGTTTTTAATTCAAAATACATCTTGTAAAACGCTGAGAAGATAAAATAGGAGAATATGATGATATTCAGTGACCTTGATTTGGCAATGGCTTCTTAGATCCAAAAGCACAATCCATAAAAAATTTGACAAGTTGGACTTTGTTAAAATTTCAAACTTCTGTTCTTCAAAAGACGCTGTTCAGAGAATGAAAAAAATAAGCCATAGGCTGGGAGGATTTTGTGGAACACATGTCAGATAAAGGCTGGCATTTAAGATATATAAAGAACTCTTAAAATTCAACAATAAGAACAAACAGCCCAATTTAAAAAAGGCAAAAGCTCTTAACAGATACCTTACCAAAGAAGATATATAGATCGAAAAGAAGCATATGGAAAGATGCTCAACATCATTAAAGACTTTCTAATTAAAACCAGGTATTACGCCACACCCCTTAGAATGACCAAAACCCCAAACTTCAACACCACCAAATGCTGATGAGAATGTGGGACAACAGACCCACTGACTCATCGCTAGTGGGGATGCAGAATGGTATGGCCACTTGGAAAGTGATTTTGGCAGTTTCTTACAAAATTAGACATTCTCCTACTCAGTAGCAACACTCCCTTGTATTTACCCATATGCATTTGAAACTTATATCCAGACAAAAGCCTGCACATGAATGTTTACAGCAGCTTTACCTTTTACCCAAATTTAGAAGCAACCCAGATGCCTTTCAATAAGTGAATGGACAAATAAACTATAGTGCATCCACATCCATACAATGGAATACTCTTTAGTAATAAAAAGAAATGAGTTATCAAGCCACAAAAAGACATGGAGGAGGCCTTAAACACATATCGTTAAGTGAAAGAAGCCAATCTGAAAAGGCTACATATTGTATGATTCCTACTCCGTGACATTTTGGAAAAGGCAAAACTATGGAGACAGTAGAAAGAAGAGTGGTTACTGGGGACTGGAGGCAGGGAGAGATGAATAGGTAGATCAAAGGGAATTTTAGGACAGTGACACTGTTATTATACAAGATACTTTAATGGTGGGTACGCATCACTATACATTTGTCAAAACCCCTAGAATGTACAATACCACGACTGAAATCCAAAGTAAACTATCGATTTTAGTTAATAATAGTGTATCAATATTGGCTCATCAATTATAACAAATGTGCCACATCAATGCAAACTATTGATAACAGAAGAAACTGTGGTAGGGAGAGGGAGTATATGGAAACTCTATTTTCTACTCGATATATCTGTAAACCTGAAACTACTCTAAAAAATAAGGCTTACTGATATTTAAATGTATCTTAATTATTAATGCATTTTCAGTATGGGTAGAAATAATTGTGTAGTTTTCCCTTTAAATTGTAGCTATATCAATTAAACTGACAGATTTCCTAGTGTGAAGTGAGTCTTTATACCTAGACTAATTCTACTTTAACATGATATGGTCTAATTTTTATTTAGCATTGAAATTGAGCTGCTAGAATTTCCTTTAGAATTTGTGCACCTACATTCATAAGTAAGAGTGGAGCATGTGCTATTTTTTTTAGTTGCATGGCTGCAGTGCTTTCTCAAGTGTTGGTAACAAGTTAATCTAATATCAAGAACAAATTGAGATTCAAACATAACCAATTATCACGCATATGCACTCTATTGTATATAGCATAAAGTAATTTTATATGATACAACTGAACTTGTAAAGTCTTAGAGTAAATTTTAAAATTTCTCAATAATCCTTTCAGTAATATGCACAGTAATAGGCCTATTCAGGTATTCTGCTTCAAGTAAAATTTTATAATTTATACTTGGCCGGAAATTATGCTTTTCATTAAAACTCTCAAATTTATTTACAAAAGGCACATTTTTACACTTTCCTTTATTTCTGTAGTTTCCTTTGAATCTGTAGTCATGTCATTTTATCACTCTCACGTTTGTGCTTTTTAATTGGAATCAAATTTATTTAATTAAAATAATAAACATTGAAAGTAAATGTATGTCTTTTGTTGGGTTTTATTATTAAAATAACCACCTTTCAGATTTATTAATGTCAATTTATTTATTTTTTCTTCTTCTGATGACTAAATTTCAGCATTTAATTTTAGTAACCCAATCTCCTGTGAATCTTAGGTTTTGTTATTTTCTGAATTTCTTATTATGAATAAGTAGTCTGAAATTTTAAATATTTATTATTTAATAATGCCATTTAAGCATATGAATCTGCTTCACAAAAAACTTTTGACTTCATCTGCTAAGTTTTAGTTTATAATGTACCTTAGTATGATCTTTTTTCTTATACACTACTTGGGGTTTACTGAGCTACTTAGGGTTTCTTGAATTTTTGAATTGATGAATTAATGTTTTATCCATTTTGGCAAATGCTTGGCCATTATGTCTTCAATTGCTGCTTTTGCCCCATTGTCTCTCTCCCACCTTGCTATCTTCCCCTCTTAGTTCCATTACACATATGTAGTTTTACTAGGATTCATTCATCTCTGGTCCTTTCCTGTTTCTTAAGGAATACCCTTCAAGGATTTGGACTGAGAGACCAGTGGGTCACTTTCCCTCAAACATGGAAGACTGTGTCAAATCTACCTCTTAGATTTGAGCTTTGATCTTTAGCTCCTCTATCTTGCAGCTTTAAAATGTGGCAAAATTCTTGAAGGACCAAATGGCAGGCCTCTCTCTCTAGGGAAACACAGCCTCTCAAGTACTTGGAGATTAAAGCAGATTTTACTCTGTCTTTTAGGAACCCTTAGCCTAGCTCTGGTGTCCTGCATGTTCATCTCCAGCACACAGAAAATTTCTTGGAGAAAAGACTAATTAAGTCTGTGCTTCTCAAGTTGTATAATCTTTTGTGCCAGTACCTGCTCTGAGTGACCAACAAAAATGTCTCTGGTTTCTCTCCCTGGTGTGGGCCAAATCTGATCATGAGGGCTTACTAAGCATTAGCAAAATTCCTACTGCCCTAGAAGTCTCCTCTGTGAAATTCCAGTTCATCTAATTATTGTTTCTACAACTCTATGGTGCCTTGAAACAAGATTTTTGTCATTCATCTGGCTTTTTGTCCAGTAATTGTGTTGGGAATGCTGGGTGACCATGACAACTACATTCCACTTGGAAGTTGAAATCATAGCACAAGTTTGTTTTTTAACAGCTCTATTAAGGAATAATTCATATGTGACACAGTCCACCCATTTAAAGTATATGATTCAATGGCTTTCAGTATATTCACAGAGTTGTGCAATCATTTCAACAATCAATTTTAGAACATTTTCATCATACTACAAATAAACCTTGCATCCCTTGAAACATCATCCTCAATTGCTCCAGCCCCTCTAGCCCAAGGCAACCACTAATCTACTTCATATTATATAAATTCCTTTATTTTGAAAATTTAATATAAACAAAATCATACAATATGGGGTCTTTTGTGACTGGCTTCTTTCACTTAGCATCCTGTCTTCAAGGTTTGTCTCAGTTGTAGCACATGTCAATGCTTCATTTCTTTTTATCATGGAAGGACGTTCCACTATAAGAGTATATCACATTTTTTAATTCATTCATCAGTTCATGGACGTTTGGGTCATTGCCACTTTTTGGCTATTATGAACAATGCTACTATGAACATTTGTATACAAGGTTTCATGTGGATGTATGTTTTCATTTCTCTTGGGTATATACCTGGGAGTGGAATTGCCAGCCTGTTTTCCAAAGTGGCTGCACCATTGTACATTCATAGCAGCATTGTATGAGGATTCCAGTTTCTCCATCCATATATTTGCCAACACCTGTTTTTATCCATCTTTTTTGTTATAGGCATCGTCATGAGTGTGGAGCGGTATCTCATTGTGATTTCATTTCGATTTTGCAAATGGCTAATGATGTCAAGCATCTTTTGATGTACTTACTGGCCATTTGTATATCTTCTTAAAAGAATGGTCTATTCAAATCCTTTCCTAATTTTTAAAAATCAGTTATTTATCTTTCTGTTATTGAGTTGTAATAATTCTTTATATGTTCTAGGTACAAGTCCCTTATAACAGTGGTCCCCAACATTTTTGACACCAGGGACCAGTTTCATGAAAGAGAATTCTCACAACCTTGGAACTGGGGGTAAGAAGCAGGGGGTGGAGAGATGATTTGGGGATGAAAATGTTGCACCTCTGATCATCAAGCGTTAGAGTCTCATAAAGAGTGTGCAACCTAGATCCTTCGTGATACGGTTTGGCTATGTCCCTGCCCAAAATCTCATCTTGAATTATAATCCCCATAATCCCTATAATCCCCATGTGTCAAGTGCAGGACCCAGTGAAGGTAATTGGATCATGGGGGAGGTTCCCCCATGCTGCCCTTTTGATAGTGAGTGAGTTCTCACGAGATCTGACAGTTTTATAAGTGTCTAGCATTTCCAGTGCTTGCACTCTCTCCAGCCTGCTGCCCTGTGAAGGTGCCTGCTTCTCCTTTGCCTTCCACCTTGATTGTAAGTTTTCTGAGGCCTCCCAGCCATGCCGAACTGTGAGTCATTTAAACCTCTTTACTTTATAAATTATCCAGTCTCAGGTATTTCTTCATAGCAGTGTAGGAATGGACTAATACACCTTGCATGCACAGTTCATAATGAAGTTTCACAATGGGGATTCACATAATCTAATGCCCCTACTGATCTGACAGGAGGCAGAACCCTGGCAGTAATGCTTACTTCCCCCAACTCACCTCCAGCTGTGTAGACTGCTTCCTAACAAGCCACAGATGGGTAGAGTCTGTGGTCCTGGGCTTGGGGACCCCTGCCTTATAAGATGCCTAAAAATGTTCTCCCATTCTGTGGATTTTCCTTTTTCTTTCTTGATATCGTTCTTTGAAATGCAAAAGTTTTTAATTTTGATGATGTCCAATTTATGTATTTTTGTTGTTGTTGTTGCTTATGCTTTCAACGTCTTATCTAGGAAACCATTGTCCAGTCTAAGATCATGAAGATTTATACTTCTTTTCTTCTCAGAGTTTTAGAGTTTCAGCTCCTCCATTCTAATGTTTATATGTAAGATAGGACTTCAACTCATTCTTTCTTGTGTGGTTATTGAGTTCTTCCAGTTCCACTTGCCAAAAGGCCTTTTCTTTTCCCATTGATTTGTCTTGGTACAGAAATTTTAACATAAAGTTTCACATGGTCATTACTTTCTAAATGGCTCATAGTAGTAACTTTCATTTGCTTTTTCTTTTTAGCTGATATTTACAAGGTTTGCTTTTTATTCTCAAATTACTGGATTTTTGAAATGTTTTATTCTCATTAGTTTTTATTTTTATTATGTAAGGATGATAGATTATGTTACGTACAAATGAAATTTTTTTTAATCCTGTGGACTATGTAAGATGTAGTTTTTGTTAAGGTTTTCCGAAACCTTGGAAAGGTATTTTGTTTAATATGCACTAATTAAATCTAATTAATTACATTATTTTTTTCCCATTTATTTATTTTATTGCATTTTAGGTTTTGGGGTACATATGAAGAACATGCAAGATTGTTGCATAGGTACACACGTGGCAGTGTGATTTGTTGCCTTCCTCCCCATCACCTACATCTGGCATCTCTCCCCTTGCTATCTCTCTCCAACTCCCCACCCCTACCATCCCTCCTCTATTTCCCCCCAACTGACCCCAGTGTGTAGTGCTCCCCTCCCTGTGTCCATGTGTTCTCATTGTTCAACACCCGCCTATGAGTGAGAACATGCGGTGTTTGATCTTCTGCTCTTCTGTCAGTTTGCTGAGAATGATGGTTTCCAGGTTCATCCATGTCCCTACAAAGGACCCAAACTCATCGTTTTTGATGGCTGCATAATATTCCATGGTGTATATGTGCCACATTTTCCCTGTCCAGTATATCATCGATGGGCATTTGGGTTGGTTCCAGGTCTTTGCTATTGTAAACAGTGCTGCAATGAACATTCGTGTGCACGTGTCCTTATAGTAGAACGATTTATAATCCTTTGGGTATATACCCAGTAATGGGATTGCTGAGTCAAATGGAATATCTATTTCTAGGTCCTTGAGGAATAGCCACACTGTCTTCCACAATGGTTAAACTGATTTACACTCCCACCAACAGTGTAAAAGTGTTCCTATTTCTCCACATCCTCTCCAGCATCTGTTGTCTCCAGATTTTTTAATGATCGCCATTCTAACTGGCATGAGATGGTATCTCAATATAGTTTTGATTTGCATTTCTCTGATGACCAGTGATGATGAGCATTTTTTCATATGTTTGTTGGCCTCATGTATGTCTTCTTTTGTAAAGTGTCTGTTCATATCCTTCACCCACTTTTGAATGGGCTTGTTTGTTTTTTTTCTTGTAAATCTGTTTTAGTTCTTTGTAAATTCTGGATATCAGCCCTTTGTCAGATGGGTAAACTGCAAAAATTTTTTCCTATTCTGTTGGTCACTGATTCACTCTAATGACTGTTTCTTTTGCTGTGCAGAAGCTGTGGAGTTTGATTAGGTCCTATTTGTCTATTTTGGCTTTTGTTGTCAATGCTTTTGGTGTTTTGGTCATGAAGTCCTTGCCTACGCCTATGTCCTGAATGGTTTTGCCTAGATTTTCTTCTAGGGTTTTTATGGTGTTAGGTCTTATGTTGAAGTCTTTAATCCATCTGGAGTTAATTTTAGTGTAAGGTGTCAGGAAGGGGTCCAGTTTCTGCTTTCTGCACATGGCTAGCCAGTTTTCCCAACACCATTTATTAAACAGGGAATCCTTTCCCCATTGCTTGTTTTTGTCTGGTTTGTCAAAGATCAGATGGTTGTAGATACGTTGTGTTGCCTCCGAGACCTCCTCTGCCATCTTCGGTATATTTTTGGTCTTCTTGATTTATTTTATTTATTATTATTATTTTTTGACATTGGAGTGAGAGTTTATTGAGCAAAAGAAGAAAGCTCTCCACCATGGACACGGTTCCCAAAAGAGGGTTTCCTTATTTTTAGTTTCTTGATTTATAAATACTGAGAATAAAACATTAAAAATTCTTTCTTATCCCTTGTATTTTAAAATACTTTTATTTATTTTAAAGATAATTTTTAATGAATTAAATTTCATGACAATCTTATGGTCACTGTGATTTTTTAAAACGTGTCCATATAAAATGATCATCTTTGCATTATCCAATGCTTTTTTATTTAGAATTTTACACTGTTACTTTCTTTTGGTTCGTGTTGTTTGAGATATTTTATCACTTGCCTAAATTTTTAATTGTCTTGGTTATTTTATTTATTGTATTAGTTTTTTCTTTTAATAAGAAAGGTTAAATATTTTATTTAAATGTTAACTATTTAAATTTACTTTTATAATTTATAATTGTCATATTTTATTATAAATAGCAATAATAAAAATTATTTGAGCTTTGATTGTGAGCCAGACACTGACAGATACTTTTTGAACATTATCTTATTAATCTTCAAAATTAACCTATGGTTAGGTTTATTATAACCCACATTTTACAGATGAGAAAAAAATAGACTTTAGGAAGTTGGCATTTCATATCTTTATTTTCCTGCTTGTGTTATTTTTTCTTCTTGTTTTCTCTTTTTGTAAGTTGACTATTTTTAATGTCTTTGTACCTCTAATAACTAGATAGGTGTATATTTTGTTTTTAATTATCTGATAAGTTTCTTCAAATCTTAAAACATGCATTTGAACCAATATTTATCTAATTACTATTGCCAACACAAGACAGTTTCTATTGATGCTTCTTTATATAAAATTAGGAAGCTGGCTGCTTGTTGTTCCTTGGCCTTCTCTGTCTAATTTTTAACTTCGGTTGCAATAATCTAACATTTTAAAAGTGCATAAATGTGTTTGTGGTTTGCAGCTGTGTGTTCGTGAGAGAGAAGGAAAGACTGGAAACTCCTTTCTTTTTCAGGAGCATTTTCAAAGTATTTACACTATGGTTTTAAGAGTATTTCCAATAATTGCAACTTTTAAAAATGTACCTGAGTGTTCTTAAGTTTTTTACTTTGCTTTGATGCAATACATATTCAATTTTGGGTTTCTTTTTCTTTTTTCCTTTAAAAATGGCATGGAGGTGAACCAATTCCTAAAGCCTTGACTGTTTACTTTTACCTTTACAGTTGAGTGAAAATTTGTTTAGTCTAGATTCCTGGGTTACAACCTTTCTTTTTTAAATCTTTGTAAATGTTACTTTTATTTATATCTGACGTTCATTGCTATGGAAAAGTCTGAGACAAATATTATTTTTATTAAATTGTAGGTAGATTGACTTTTCTGCTAAAATACCTGAAGAGTGAGCTTTTGTCTTGAGATTTATAAATTTTACCAAGCTGAGTCCACGTACTGATCTATGGTTTGAGTCAATTGAAAATAGATGAAGTATTTTGATTCACAGATTCAAATTCTTCAGGTGAAAACATGTTCTTTTATTTTAGCTTTGATTATTTATCTTGTTCTATTTGTTATATTTAAACATACGGACACATATAGAGAGACAGAGAAAATAGAATTTATTAGTTCTTTCTTTTGTTTTTATTATCTCTGTATTTTGAGTATTTTCCTCCCCTCAAAGTTTTGTTTTATCTGACTATGATGTGGTTTCAGTTTTACATTTGTATTTTAGATATTTTAGAATTTCCTCTTAAGTATAATTTGAAGTATGGGGCCACATTTTTCTCTTACAAATGAAATCAGTTGTTTCAACATCATTTATAAGAAAGTTCATAATATCCCCAATAAATACAGAAAGTTCATAATTTCTCCAGTAATTAACGAAAGCTCATAATTTCACCAAATTTACAAATTCCCAAGTGGAAGTTTGTATATAACAAAGGATGCATTCATCCTTTATCGAACACAAATTTTTTATATACTTGGATCTACTTTCTATTCTGTTTCATTGGTCTGTCTATTCATAGAACATTTCCAGAATGGTTTAAATGCAGCAGCTTAGTGCTATATTTTAATACTTGATAGGGTTAGGGCTGCCCCCTCACCCACATTATCTTCCTTTTCAGGGTTTTCTTAGCTATCATTCCATCTTAAAGTGCTAGGATTACAGGTGTAAGCCACCACACCTGGCTGCAACATTTATTTTAAGTATGTTATCTTTTCTGTTGCCCTCTTAAGCAGGGCATACTTTTTCATTGCCTTCTACTGTGCGGAGGTGGCCACAGTGCTTTCTGATGTGTAACACTTCTTTCTATGAATCCTGGCTTTTGCTATGTTTTCCAATTTACCAACAAGCCTCCACATTGCCCTCTTCTTTCCTAGAAGACTTATGCTTCTGGTTCTATGAAACATCAAGCCTCTTTTTTTCAATTCCAGAGTAGCCAATGGATACCCAAGGCCTCAACCTGCTCTCTATATCTCCCATCTCAGGACACTCCTATTCTCTTGAGGGGATGCTTTCTCTTTTCCTCCCTGCTACATCCTCAAATGCAGTTACACCTCTTCCATCCTTGTCCATCTCTCTCTTCAGTCTGGAGTCTGAAACTGGCTCTGCTAGTTTGAGAAGTTCTTCCCATTAAACTTAATGTCTATCTTATTCTTTGTCTTCTAGTTTTCTTGTTCATGAAGGTTGGGGTGATATTTCTTAATACCCTCCTTGATCAGTTTGCTTTCAAAGGATATATGGAGAGATACAGATTCAGGTACCTACTATTGAAGATGGGGAGTGCTACCTGCCACTTTTCAATTTGAAGAGCATGCCGTAATTGTTTGTTTTTGTTTATGATTATAGCAAAGTTAAGTAAGTACTATATCAACACTAAGCAAGAAAAAAACTGATAAGCCTCAAATAATTTGGTCAAGTAGCTTAGAAATTAGGTATTAATTTAATGCATTTTTTTCCTTTGTAATTTAAGTTCTCATTGCAAAGCCCATCCTGTAAGAACCAAGAGTGGTTCCTTCCCCTTGTCCCCACTTCCACCCCAAAACTTTTTTAACTGATTGATATTTCACTTTGCATTACCATTGAAATTTCACTAAGAAATTGCATACATAGTTTATTAGAGACTATGAACATATTTATGAGATAAATAACTCATTTGGACAAACTTCATTGAAATTAGAGTGGTACATCAAATGATTAGCAGTCAATAATTCCGGCTATGAGGTTGACAAAGAAGCCAAGTGATAGATATATGTATACACAATAAGATAAAGTATGCAGAGAACTCTTTTCCTTACATATTTGAAATCAAGGAATTGTCCTTCAAAGTAAAGCATCGAAAAGTTTCCTTTTTTGTCAGCCTATGAAGAAGACAAATTGCTTTTTGAAAATTCAAAGATGGAGAAATCTCATTTTCAAAACAGCTCAGTGGAATTCAGTCAGCTTTTGATATATTATTGCCTCTGATGTTTCTAGATGCCTATTTATTAAAGCAAATGTATAGATAAAGAAAGATTATTTTTACTTTGTTCAATCAAAGGTGAGCTTAAGGGAGTAAAATAGGGTTACCTCAAAGAAGTTTCTACGAATATAAAGGATTTTACAAGTGGGTGGATCATTTTTTCCTGAGAAATTAATTACTATCTTTAGTCATATAATCATTATTTTCTTTGAACATTACCTTTTTCAGCATTCTTTTTTGACAAGACTTTGATTTTGAATCATCATTAAGATATTATTATTTGAATCACATTTAATATTTTAAACAAATGAACTAAACATTCTAGTTTTAAAAATTAATAAACTCAAAGAGTCTGGGATCTGCTACAGTAAGATTCCTCTTGCTTCTCCCTAGTTCTTTTAATTACTGATGTCATATTGTAAATTCACCTTTTTCTCTTATTCCTTGTGCGTGCAGATGTGTAATTTCTTGGTGCTCAAATTGAATTTGCATTTTCTTGTATGTACACAGAGCTCAGGTACTAAGACTTTTCCCTCATGGCTCCCTGCTCATCCCTAGAGCCTGGAGCTCACTTTTTCTCACTGGGGCTATCTCTTCTCATACTTGGCCCCAATCAAAATGGGAACTTCTGCCTTGTTTCCTCTTTGATCTATTTGCTGCAAGCCTTCCTCTCTTCCACATTCCTTTTGCTATCAGCTTGCTGCCTCCCTGATGGGGTTGGAGTTTGGCTGTGGCTAAAACAAACAGCCTGCCTGAAATCATGTTCAACATCAATAATGTCTCCATGCCCTGTAACTTTTTCCAAGTTTTTCTAATGCAAGATCCATTATCTTTCTGAAAAAGAGAATGTTCCAATTTCAATCTCATCTATCACCATTCAGTGTGACACTCGGTTCTCTAACGTCTAGTGCAACATGACTCACAACTGCCCATTTCCATGTGTATCTTAAGGATTGGAACTGGAAATGCCTCCTTTAATATAATTCAGCATTTTCTCCAGTTAATATAATTTACACTCTAGATGAGAAAGTGATCCTTTATCTCCACAAATTGGGGGTATATTCCTGCCCTGAGTGCCCCACAGGGATATGTGGTCATTCACCACTTTGGGAGAAATAAAGACATTTCTATGTTCTATATTTCAAACTACTTCAGCCTCAGCCTTATATATAAGTCAATTTGCTGAACTCCTTAAATCACTCAGGCTAGCCATTTTGGTTTATATTGTTTTGAGATCCATGAAAATGAAAAAATAGATTGTCAAGTTTTGTACAAGATTTCTTTTCAGAAAGACTAATACAAAATTTATACTTTGCTTAATAGCTGGATTGTCAAGCATATCTATTTTATGACATAATTAAGACCAATTCATGGATTTACAAGGAAATCATATTCAGCTCAACAAGAGAAAGGACTTTCTAACACCCAAAGCCCTGGAACATAAAGTAAGTGGATTTGGGATTAATGAGTGTCCCACTGGAGGTGGGTGTGGGTGGAAGTGGGTTCAACAGAGGTCAACTGGTCCTTGGTGATTCAGTGGATTCCAGGGCAGCATGAGGAACTTTAAACAAGGCAGACTCTCAGGTACCTTCCTTCTCTGACAGCTAAGACTCCGAGATAACCAAGCACAGGACAAAAGCTTCTCAACGTTTCAGACAAACCTAATAAAAATAACATTTTCAAAGGTATCCTCAGATGACTCACGTTGAAGGATTTAGATTTAGTCTTAAATATTTTCCTATTGCACACTTGGTTTTATCATTGCACTTGGGTTTATTATTCTTGCTTTGCCTCATTATTCTTTCTGTCTGCCTCATCAAAGGCTTTCTCATCATTTGAAGCAATGAGCAAGAAGAACAAAAACATCTTCCCCATTTCTTTTCCTAACATGATCTCAGGTGGAATGGAAGGGTGGTGGAGGTGATAGCAGATATATCAGATATATTCTGTTGTGATATGCTTGCAAAATGCCTTGATGACAAGGTGGAAGGGAAATAAATAACTGTTGCCTACTTCTTTTTCCCCATCTTCAGCACTGCTATATTTTTCTCTCTTTTGGGGGACATTTCTCACCTTTATAAGTGCCTAGAGGAGTTTAGTAATAACACAAAGGGCCAGTTTCTACCCTCTTTAGGGAGCCAACATACTAAGGAGAAAAGTATATATACAAGTAGATAGAAATCTTATGTTCCAAAGGGCAGAATAAAACGAAAATAAAAGTAATTTGGAGTAGGAGCAAAAGGCATTGATAAAAGTGGAGACCGCCCCCGGCCTCCGGCCCCACAATCTGTCAAGAGCTAACTGTGTGGCTTTGAACCAGATTCTCTGGGACTTAATTTCTTCATTTGTTAAAAAAAAAAAAAAAGCCCTGAGAATCTTCCAGTTTCAACATGCAATAGTTTTGTGATTTTATGAGTTGCCATGATTTTGTGGACAGCAGATCAATTACTAGCCAGAAGTGGGAAATATCGGGAGGTTGTTCTAATCTCTGGAGGCCTGGATCCCTCCTAAGACACCCCTGATGGCCACAGTCAGACTGAGCCTTCTGCTGGAATGATTGCTATCCCTCTGCTGCATGTTATGCCTATGCTTTTTATGCCTCACAGCTATTTCAGCACTCTTCTGCCGGCTTTCCTCCTCCATAGAAAATGGGCAGAGAGAGAAGTCAATACATCAGCATTTCCTTCCTCTTCGCTAATAAGACAAATATGGTTTTACTAATAGCAGCGAGTAAATTATTGCTTATTTGTAGATTTTTCTTCTTCTTGCTTACAACCTGGTGAAGGCTCTCAGGTGAAGGAAATGACTTGGGACTTCTGGTTCCTGTTCTGACATGTAAATACTTTGGAAATCATCATTTCATTCTTACAATTAAAAAAAAGCTGAAGTTTTTCTTGGAAAATCAATTATGTTTCCTGGAACCACGAGAGAATTGTGGCTTTAGGGCAAACTGCCACCTGCAAAACTGGGGAAATATAGCCAAGATCCACTTACCTGAAGCAGAAGCCACAGGAGGCATAAACTCGTAGGAACACTCAATGGTAATTTTGGTCAGCCAGGAGTGTAGACTAGCATGAGAGTCAGAAAGTCCCAGGGGTCCCCGGTCCTCAAGGACCCCATACCATCATTGGCTTTACCTCCAGGAAATTCACAAGTTCTCAAGATAAAGATCTGAGAGATCCCTTAAGGCTCCGGAAAGTGGGGAGAGCAATCTTTGTGAAATGTCTCTGCAATAAAGGCCTACGCTCCAAGAGAAAAGACTTTGCCAGAGTCATATCCAGTGGAAAGCACCCTCCCCACAAACTTTCTGTCTACTTTCATAGTGGGGAAAAAATCCCCACAGTCAACAAGGACCATAGCTTCAAGGAAATATGTTGGGAAGGCTGCAAACAGGAAAGGGAATAGGAGGCGAGAGGGGAGAAAGTGGGGAGGGAGAGTTCCAACGGAGAAAACCTGTGAAAATTATAGCCCCAAGACACAGCCCCATTAAAAGACCGAGATTTATGAATACAATTATAGGATGCTCCTCCTCCCCGGCACCTTACCATCACATCAACCGGAATACAGTATAAACAGCAGAGCACAGCTGAAAGAGCTGACACAGACTCTCTGTAAGGAGTACTTAGGGAAGCCCAAAGACGAGAGGTGAGACAAAGACAAAGACACCAGAGAAATCTGAAACTTCTGGCTCTATTTATATTTGTAACATACAGCTATAGCAAACACTAAACACAAACAAACTTCTGGCCAGACGACCATTAATTCTTACACTAAATGCCTATTTACTTCAGTTCCTATTACTTGATAGATCGTATCTAGCTTTCAACAAAAAATTATACGGCATGCCAAATGACAAGAAAAAACATTCTGAAGGGATAAAACAAGTTTCAGAACTAGACTCAGATAAGAGATACATGTTGAAATTATTATGGAACTTAAAGTAACTGTGATTAATTATTAATATAAAAGGTAGACATGAAAGAACAGGTGGATAATGAAGTAGAGAGATGAAAAGTATCGAAAGGAAACACTAGAATCAAAAACACTAACAGAAATGAAGAATTCCTCTGATAGGCTTATTAGCAGATTAGGCACAGCCAAAGAAAGAATCATTGAGTTTGAAGATAGGTCAATGAAAACTTTCCAAACTGAAATACAAAAAGAAAAAAGAGTGATAAAAGCAGAACAGAACAATTAAGAACGGTGGGAGAGTTTCAAAAGATGCAATAAATGTGTGACTAAACACTAGTAGGAGAAGAAAGATGGAATGGAGCAGAAGAAATAGCTAAAGAAACAATGACTGAGAACTTTCCAAAAGTAATGAAAAACACCAAGCCACAGAGTACACCAAACAGGATAAGTAACAAACAAAATACACATGTAGGCATATCATATTCAAACTTCAGAAAGCCAAAAACAAAGAGAAAATCTTGAAAGAAAAAAACTTAGATATAGACAGAAAGGAAGAAACTTCACTGTTTTGCTTATCATCTGAGAGATTTTAGACTTTCTGTTAAACATTGTTGGTTTTCTCACTTTACACAATGGATGGAATAATGTAAAATACTTCGTTATAGATACTATGTTTTCTTTATATAAGTGAAGATCAAACAAGGTCACATGTATATGAGGAAGCACTTTTTAATTGCCTCATTCTCTAAATATGAAGAGTTACAATGATTAATGAATTGCATTCTTGTCACCCCTCCAAGCACCTGGAAATAAGCTTTCTCAACAAGCAGAATCTTGAGATGTAGTTTGAATCACAAGGCATTACCTAATGGATATAAAATTGGATAGTGTTTTTGGCTTAGATGGGAACAGATCCGATGTTTCCAAGGTAAAGGTTAATACAGAAGGTGAGAAGAGAGTGAGATGCAAACTCATGAAATAAACAGCATAGGAGCAACCCAGTTGATTTAGGTTGGAATCAAGCAGGCAATGCAGACCTGTAAAGGAAAAAAAAAAAACTCTCAGACTTCCCACAGAGGTACCTGAAGCCAAAAATTATGAATTTTTAATTTTTTGAACTTACTAGGGCAAAAATATACCAGCAGCAAAAAGATCAGAAAAACAGACTTTAGTAAGAGAGAAACTGAAATAAAGAAATGACATTTGCACCGAGTACTAAAGTTTACAAAACACTTCCACATGCATTGTTATTATTTGGGTTTCATAACCAAGGGTGCTTAGAGTCTGATAAGTTAAGATATTTTACCACATTGCTTGATATCATTTATGGTTGAATAATTATTCTCCCTGCGTCTATCTTGTCAACTCTGAACCAAATGGCTCATGAAAACACATTTCTATAAGAACAGGAGGTAGTGGTGACAAGCAGAGAAAATTTTCATATAGACATTTAAAATGTCAAGATGGTGCCAAATAAATTATTTATATAGCAGTTTATAAAACACTTTTGTGCAATGAACTCAGGTAGGCAGTAGTGGTTGTGCTCATTCTTGTTTAAAGTAAGTCAGAAAGCAAATCTGTGAAGTGCCATGCCCACCATCACACCCACAGCTATGCCAGAGCTGGGATTCAGAGAATTTGAGAGTTCTGACTCCCAACTTGCCTTAGTCAGATTAGGTTGACATAACCAAGTGTCGTAGAGATGTTGACTTATAAACAACAGGCATTGTAGTGTTTCTCACAGCTCTGGAAATCCAAGATGAGGGATCTAGCAGGGCTGGGTTCTGGTGAGGACTTTCTTCCAAGTTTGTCTTCTAGTTGTGTCCTCACAGCAGGGAAACAGAGAGCGCTCTCAGCGTTTCCTTTTATCAAGGCACTAATCTCATTTATGAGGGCCCCCTCTCATGACCTAATCTCTTCCTGAAGGCTCCAATCCTAATCCCATCACATTGGTGTTAACCTTCCAAAATATGAATTTTAAGGGAACACATTCACTCAATTGCACAACCCAATGTTGGTTTTCATTTGCTTTCCTTGCTGTTGTCTTTTTCCTTTCTCAGAAGCACACTCCTCATTTGACTTCACAAGAAAAAAGCGATGTTTTACTTTGAATCATTCTAACTTTTTAACTTCATGAGCTCATTTCTAATCAAATCTATTTCTTTAATAACTCATTTAAGAAAGGAATTCTTTTTAATTTTCCCTCCTAGCATGTGCCTAAACCTGCCTTTGGAAAAAAAATTTGTTAAGGAATCATTGGTGGATAATTTGCTTAAATGATCCCTTGCTATTTTAGACACCTGGATCAGAGGGTTCTTCATTACCCCTCATCTCTGAAATCTGAATGCAAAGAACCCATTCCCATCAACAATTCTTTATATGTGGCTCCATCAGTTCTATGATGAGTTCCATGGTTCAAAACCCTGTTCTTAAAAAATGCCTGCATTTTACTTCAAATGGGAATCTGGGCTAAATGACATGCCAAACTCTCTCACATCAGCTACAATGGTGACAGGCATTTTCTTTCAACTTGTAGAATATGTTAGCTCTTTTCTGTTCTGAAACACATCTTAATGCTACCATCACTCTACACACAGGGCTTCCTTCTGGGTTAGATTTAGCACAGTGATGTCGAGACATAATCGTACTGCCACACGGTGGCTAATTCAACATCATTTAAGCCGCACTGAAAAGTTAGACGTTTCTGACTGACTGCATTGCTGCATAGTACTGCTGGGTTGCATTCCACATTCCACCTCTGAGCAATTGGCCATTCATCTGTGTCTCAGGCCCATCCCACCCAGCCCTGAATTAGGAGGAAGGCATTGGTGTGTATTGATAGCATGTCTTAGTGTCTGAGGCTTGTTAACCTTACGTGCTCACTTATTAATAAAAGGATTAGTGAACGTAGAATCAACAGGCATTTTGAATGTCACAGATAATTTCCATGGAGATGGGCAGAACTAGTAAAAGCTTAAATGGCATTAAATGATGTTGCCATATTTCGTCTCTTAAATGATAACTAAATACTTGCAGAGCATTTTGGAGTTTACAAGCTCTCTATGTTATTTCCTTTGATTGATATGAAGTAGATATGGGGAGAGATTAGAGAGGGGGGCAGCCAGATGAAGCTGATAAAAGCAACACTGAGTGCTCAGCCTAAGGGGAAGGGGCATCAAGTTTTTCCAGACCTTCGTCTTCTCTCCATTGCTCACTGGGTTACTCTCAGTTCAGTTTAACACCCTGCAGACAGATCCTCATTTAAGATAGTGCTTTTTGGTGATGTTCTGTATTCCATTTTCCAACCTCTTGGGTTGTGTTCATTATTAATCTTTTAGGGGTGAAGGACATATTTGAGAAACTGATGAAAGCTATCAGCTCATTCCCTAGGAAATGTGCACATGCACCTTCCATTTTACGTAAAATTTCGGAAATTCAAGACCTCCAGAAGCTCAGTCATCACTCCCAGAGGTAAGAGAGGTAAGACCCTTGGGTGGAGTCAGGACTCCAGACCCTAAGCTGTATCCCTATCCATGATCTGTCTTCTGAGCTCCAGACCCCACTTCCAACCAAGATGTATAATGTCTTTCCCCTGCCACAATAACCTCCCTCTTCTT
Organism: Sapajus apella; assembly: GCF_009761245.1. Taxonomy (NCBI): domain Eukaryota; kingdom Metazoa; phylum Chordata; class Mammalia; order Primates; family Cebidae; genus Sapajus; species Sapajus apella. Next base: position 7,986,703 of record NW_022436948.1, read on the forward strand.
TTCTGATGGCTTCCTTTCAAGTATGTGTATCTCCCTTGAGCCATCCCTTAATCTCTGAGCCTGTCTCCACCTTAAACTCTCGTTCCAATCCACCCTTTCTCTTTCCACCCACTAGAGTCTCTTCAAAGCATGAACTGGATCAGTGAGTCCTCTGCTTAAAACCTTTCCGAGGCCCTGTAACACAGGAGCTAAATGCCAAGCTCTTTAGCACAGCATATCAGAAGCTTCTCTGGGAGACAGCTAGCCCTTCCAGCCTTAAAAGCCTTTCTTAAGTCCCTTCCTTTCCACCTGTGCAAGAGTCTGGGCCCGCTGCCTTGTGAAAAAACTCTCCACTGCTCGTATGCATTGAGCTCTTTCAGCTACATGAGCATTGCTGGGAATGCCCTGTCGTCTGTCAGCCTCACATCCCATTTCTCTGCTTATTAAACTCTTACCTAGCCTGCAAGGTCCAGCTCCAAAGCTACCTCTTTGGTGGAACCTTACTGACTCCTTCAGGCAGAGATAGCAGTTCTCTACTCTGCATTCCTGTGGAACCTATACACATGTGGATCGGGGCCCTGGGTACATTCTGATTTGCACATTCAGACCAAATCTGCATTCGATTAGAATCTGAGGTTTTTGAGAGCTGGACCAGGCATCCCTTTGATTTTTATTCTCCTACTTTCTATCCCACTCAAAGAAAATTTTGCAACACCTGGAATGTAGTAGGAACTCTGTATGCAAGGATGCCTGGTGCTGTTGAAACGTTCCCAGAAAGCTGGCTGTGGAGAAACAGATTTCAGTCACTTCATTTCACTTCAGTTTCTTATTTTGGTCCATTTTTCCATTTCACAGCCTCCCACTACCTCTAAACCAGAGATAGAAATGAATTTTTTAAAAAGAAACTTAAGTCAAGAGTTAATTATACTCAGTCCTTTAGAAAGCTCTAGATTTAATATACTGAACACCTACATTTAGGACCTGTTTCAACACATGTGGAAATGCTATAAAGAGAAACAAAGTCCCACAGAGCTATAGAGGCAATGAACCTGGATCCCTGCTGTTGGTTATCCAGACAAGACTGACTGACATGTTTGATTGCTGGATAATCACCTTCCCCATCCCTTTGCCTATATCGAATATGCCTAGTGTTTAAAATACAGTCCTAGGAACATTTCAGTCTACAGGGAGGGATGTTGTTTGAATACCTATGAGTAAATACAATGCACATGAAACATTAGAACATAATCAGTTTCCATAGCGTTTTCTTCTTTTAGGAGATCAACCTCATGAGCCTTCTGTACCTGAGAGAGGACTACAAATACTGTTTTATTCCATGACCAATCAGCTGAGTGTAGAAAGAAATATATTGCCTCTTGTTCAGGTAATACTTCCTCTTCTAAAGGATGATTCAGTTTTCCTTTCTTTAGGGGGAGATCCTGAGGAAAGATAACCAATCTTGTCAACCTCCATCTAAGTTTACCTTGTTTTCAATGAGTGGAGGCTCACCCAAAAAGAAAAAAAGTGGATGCTTAACATGGATTATTTAACAACTGGATTCACTCAGTCTTCATTCACTGTAAGACTGGCCACCAGGCTTTGAATCAACCATTCATATAAAGTTAGATTTTAAAACATTCTGTTTTCAAAAGAACAACCTTTTTAAGAAGGTAGATTATCACACCAGTGTTTTCACCCTGATGCTTTCAATCCCTAACGACCACGTCTTTTATTAACTTAATATATGACATTTATTTGGGGTTTGTTGAGAAGCAAGTATGTACAAAGAGAATAGCGGGCAAAAACAAATAAATCAATAGATGAGGAGGAGATATGATAACAGCTAACATATGAAATTAACCCTCAGATTCTGATCTGATAGTCTCACCTGCTGCGTGTAATATACAACTCTTAATGCGGACCAACAGTGATGTTATTTAAAGACTTCCCTAGCTCCCCACAAAAATCTAAATATGGACGGTGCACTTGCTACCTTGTTTTGAACACTTAAGACAGCAAAGTAGATAATGAGACTCAAATAAGTGAGAGTTTGAAAGCCCCTGTGCGCGCGCGTGCACACACACACACATACACACACACACACACACACACACACACACACTCGTTCAGCTATTCTATTTCAGCTATAAGGAATGACAAAAATAAGCAATCGATCCTTTCAGCACACTGAGTTTAGGTCCCTCCGCTCTGAAAACTGCCTTAATTTTTCACAACACATTTAGCAGGCAATCATCTATCCCCCAGTCTAATAACATAGGGTGTATTTTATAATTAGCCACAAAAGACTTCTTTTTGCCAAGCCGCAGAATTAAGTTTGAGCCTCAACAGTGCAAAGACTCTTAGCAGCCAGAAACGGCCTTTTCTTGGTAGTTCACAGCGTGCATTTTCTGTTGCCTTGACAACTGTCTGGCTGGGGCTTCCTTGCTCCGAGAACGAGGACGCCTTTGCCTGATACAACCCTTCGAAAATGGTAATGAACAAAATGATGCCGGCAACAGCAAGCCTGATACATACATGTCAGAACTCTGCCTGAATTACATTTGCAAGAAGGACAGAATGGAAGGAGGGACAGAAGACAGAAGGGGGAGAAAAGGATTGTAATACTGACCAATTTTAATTTTTTAAAAGTTGGCGCTAAGTTCAGCACTCAGCCATGCTACAAAGAAGGGCTGGCTGTGAAGCATATGAGATACCCAAAACTTGTAAGACCCACTTTGGCCTCTGATAATTCTGTCAAAATACAATCAGTATAGATGCTCTGACATTTCATGCGTTAAAGACCAGGACAGCACAAGGGAATGTGAAAATCCCTCTTCTGTTGGGTCACAAACATCTCTGGCTCAACTCATCATTCTCTTTAGGTTTTTTCCCCACTTTTGTCCTTAGGGCTGTGAGTCTTTGGTATTTGGGGTTGGGACAACCTTATCTTGCTGCAATTTGTTATCCCATGACTGTTTCTGATACACAGGGATGATCGCAATTTCACTTTTCAATTTAAAGTGCAGACAGTGGGCTTTTGCTTTGAGGAGTTTCTGACAGCATTTGGAATCATGGAGAGGCTTTGGGGTTTCCTGACGTCTCACTTATAAATTACTCGTTTTTAGTAGCAAGTGCAAATTCTAGCTTTCAAAGTTTGCCAACTTTCCTTGAATTTTAATGTAAAGTACATAATGCCAACTTCACATACGCACTTGACTTAACAGTTAACAAAATCATTTTTCACTCATAATCCTTTTCTAAGCTACACATAAAAAAATCCTATGGGTATTGCCATCCTCATTTTGGGGGTAATTGAAGTGTGGCTGGCAGCTAGACAGTCTTGGGAACACCTGTTTGACTAACTTTAAGGCCCATAAAGAGGCTTCTTTCTGGGGATGAGGCTCTGACCCACAGAGCTAGACCCCATGGGTTATGTGTACCACAAGATGTGATGCTCAGTTTTATAGGTCAACTTGGCTAGTCCACAGTACCCAGAAATTTGATCAAACACCGGGGTAAATGTTGCTGTGAAGATTTTTTTTTAATGGACTTTAAGCAAAGCAGGTTACCCTTGCTACAGTTTGGATATTTGTCCCCTGCAAACCTCATTTGAAATTTGATTCATAGTCTTTAAAGGGAGGCCTAATGGGAGGTGTCTGAGCTGGGGAGGGGTGGATCCTTCATGAATAGATTGATGCCATTCTTGAAGAGGACCAAGCTAAACCTTGTCTTTCCCCCCTTATAATGTGAAATTTGGAAAGGATAAATGAAGATCAAGAATTGTGGGATCAGAGCTATAGTAACAGCAGAGAGTCTACAAACGTCTATATCCTGGGAATATACTGGTCCTCCCTTCCCTAAATCTGACATGTTTTAAAGTTTCCTTCATTTACTAGAATCTTCCAGTATCTTTGCTCTCAAAATTAAAAGTACATAGTCTCTCTCTTTTTTCTTTTTTTATTTAAAGTTAGCCAGAATTGCTTTTTATTCTTTGCAACCAAGATAAGCGTTACTTTTACAGCACATATACAAAATACCTCCATGTTTTGTTCAGCTAGATTCTCCCTCTGGTTGGCGTGCTCCTTAGAGAAAGAGGTCGTCTTTCTAGTCTCCATATCTTCAGCCCCTGCAGCCCCTGACACATAGGAGGTTTTTGGTATATGTTCGCTAAGCAAAAGCATTCGTTTTTTATTGCTGCCTTAACAACTTGCCACAAGTGTAGCCTCTTAAAAGAGCGCCCATCTATTATCTCACAGTTTTGTAGGTCAGAAGTCCACACAAAGCGGGGTTCAGGTTGTTCTCTGCTCTGGGTCTCACAGGCTGAAATCGAGGTGTCAGGAGGGCACTGTGTTCCTTTCTGGAGGTTTGTGGAATAAATCTGCTTCCAGGCTCGTTCCGGGTGCTGGCAGAGTTAAGTTCCATGTGGTTGTAAAGCTGAAGTCCCATTCCCTCGGGACCAATGGTACCCATGCTTGCTTCCTTGCAGGTGCCATTCTCAGCTCCTAGAGGCCACTCACATTCCTCGGTGGCCCCTTCCTCCATCCTCATCTTCAAAGCCAGCAGTGGCAGACAAAGTTCTTCTCATGTTTCCAGTCTCGCCAGCCTGCCCTTCTGCTGCATCTCTCTGGCTTTCTCTTCTGCTTTTAAGGGCTCATGTGATTACACTGTGCCTACCCAGTAACCCAAGGTAATCGCCGTATTTTCAGGTCAGCTGAGTAGCCTCCTTAATTCGAGTTGCAAAGTTCCTTCACAGCAATATCCGGATCAGTGCTTGATTCCATAACCAGGGGACGACATCTTAGCAAGACAGCTTTAGAATCCTGTCCACTGCAGTGAAAGCGTGAGGTCAGTTCCAGACATGTCCAAGCCAGGCAGGAACGGGATGCAGCAGCAGCACCCTGCCTTTCTCTCCTCCCGAGCCCTTGGCTTCCAGTTACCCTGCTCTGTGTGGCTCCCAGGGTGGGGAAGATTAACTTCCAGCAGTACTCTGGCCCCAGTCTTTGGATTTTAGAGAACATAGGGGTCTTTACTGCCAAGAGTAAATTCATTCTACCAATAGTTTTCTCCAGCGAACAATATATATTAAAAATATAATACGTCATGTCCAGGTGGGGTTTACTCCAAGAACTACCAGACTGATTTAATGTTCAAAAAGCAGCCAATGCAATTAACATATTAACAGACTAAAAAGGAAATGTATGTGTGTGTGTGTGTGTGTGTGTGTGTGTTCCATTCAATAGATACAGAAAAAGCATTTGACAAAAGTCAAGATCTATACTTGAAAAAATCTTGTTCTCACCTAGGAACTTGCCTTTAACCAATAAAGGATATTGAAATAATTAATTATAATTATACTTAATAGTGAAAGACTTCCTGTCTTTTCCCCTGAGATCTTCAACAAGTCAAGGGGGTTCTCTCACTCCCTGTACCCAGCATCAATCTGGGTTCCTAGTCTGTGCAATATGGCGGGGGAAAAAAGCATACAAACTAGAAAAGAAGACATAAAACTGTCTCTAGTTATAGATATTATTCTCTACATAGAAAATCCAAAAAAGAATCTAGGGAAAAAAAGAAAGCTCCTAGATTTAGTAAGCAAATTCATATAAGTCACAGGATACAGGGTCAACATACAAATATTAATTTATATACACTAGAAATGAACCACTGGAAATCAACTTTGAAAAATAATTTACAGTGATACCCAAAGTGAAATACTTAGGTATAAATCTTTTTTTTTTTAACGTACAGCATCTGCATGCTAACAACTATAAAAATTCTGATAAATTAAACAAGATCTAAGTAAATTGAGAGATATGCCATGGTCAAAATTAGAACACTTAATATTATTAAGATGTCAATCTTCCTTAATTTGATCTATTGGTTCAATGCAGTTCCAATCAAAATCCAAGAAAGCTTTTTTGGTAGCTACTGAAAAACTCATTCTAAATATATATGGAAAAGCACACAATCTAGAATAGCCAAAACAATTTTGAAAAAGAAGAGCAAAGTTGGAAGACCCATAGCACCCAATTTCAAGATTTATTATGACTCTACAATAATTAAGATAATATAATACTTTTAAAAGACCAGACATACATATCAATGAAACAGAAATGGATCCACATAAGAATAGCCAATTAATTTTGGACAAAGGTACAAAATTAATTCAACGTAGAGAGAATAGTCTTTTCAACAAATGGTGCTGGAATTATGAAAAAAATCATATTCATATGAATATTTCATTCACATCTAAAAAAAGAATATTGAACTATGCTTCACATTTTATACAAAAAAGTAACTCAAAGTTGATAATAGACTTATTTAAATTATAGAACTGTAAAACTTATAGAAGAGAACATAGAAGCAAATTCTAATGACCTTTGGTTAGACAAAAAGTATTTCAATATAATACCAAAGCACAATTTATAAAAGAAAAAATAATGGCTGGGTACAGTGGCTCACACCTGTAATCCTAGCACTTTGGGAGGCTGAGGAGGATGGATCATTTGAGGTCAGGAGTTCGAGACCAGCCTAACCAACATGGTGAAATCCTGTCTCTACTAAAAGCACAAAAACTACTGAGGCGTGGTGGCAGACTCCTGTAATCCCAGCTCCTCGGGAGGCTGAGGTAAGAGAATCTCTTGAACCCAGGAGGCAGAGGCTGCAGTAAGCCGAGATTGTGCCATTGCACTCCAGCCTGGGCAACAGAGCAAGACTCTGTCAAAAAAAAAAAAAAAAAAAAAGCAAAGAAAGAAAAATATAGTAAGTTGGACGTTATAAAAGTTAAAAATGTTTGCTCTGAAAAGGACACACTTAAAAAATTAATAAGGCAATCCACACACTGGGAGAAAATATTTGCAAATCACATTTCTGACAAAGGACATGTGTCTGGAATACTTAACTCTCAAAACTCGAAAATAAGAAAATGAACAACCCAATATTTTTTAAATAGGCAAGTAATCTAAACAGACATGTCAATGAAGATGGTGTATAAGCATATGAAAAATGATTAACATCATCAGTCATTTGGGAAATGTAAATAACACCACAAGGTAATACCACTGCCTGCCTATTAGAATGGCTAAGCCCAATAAATCTTGACAATACCATATGCTAGCAAGGATGCAGAGCACATAGAACTCTCATATGTTGCTATTTGCTCAAAGAAAAATGGCCAACCACTTTGATAATCCGTTAAGCATTTTCTTATAGTGTTCAATGTGCACCTACCATATGACTCAGCAATCCAACTCCTAGTTGTTTACCCAAGAAAAAGAAAATATATGTTCACCTAAAGACCTGTATGTAAATCTATATAGAATCGTTCTTCAGAGTGGCCAAAAGCTGGACACAACTCATGTGACCTTCAAACAAAAATGAGTAAACTATGGTACACTCATATCATGGAATACTACTCAGGAATAAACAAAAACAAATTGTTAATTTAAACAACAGCACAGATTAATCTTAAATTCATTTCAATATGTGAAATAAGTTCATCCTAAAGGCTACATATTGTATAATTCTATTTATATGACATTCTGGAAGAGGCTAAGTTTATAGCTTCCATCTCTATAAGATGGAAAACAGATCAGTGGTTGCCATGAGTTGAGTGACGGTGGGGAGAACTGACTACAAGAAGGTATCATGAGGAAATTAGGGGAGTAGGAATGGAATTGTGCTCTAAGAAACTGTGGCAGTAAATAGATGACTATCAATTTGTCAAAATGCATAAAACCATACATCACAGAAAGTGACATACAAATTTGACGTACAGAATTACAATTTTGCTATATGTAAGTTAAATTTTAAAAATCAACCAGCATGTTGGCTGGATGGAAGCAGGGGCACTTGAGAAGAAACATGGACAATGAGAAAGGAACTCCACTGTATCAGAAATTAATCAATCACCCAGGCTCACTAAGGAGGCTGGGGGACAAAAGAGCTGCCTCAGTAACTTTGGAAGCCCTGTTTTGACTCGATACTGAAAGGCTAAAAACAACAAGAACTATACTCCATGCTGTACTTTATTTGGTAAATTTGTTTATATCTGGGTTATGAGTTAGCAAAATAAGAAATGTACAGTAGATGCTATAAGTCTGGTTCTCACAGTCAGGGAAAGATATTACAAACAAGGAAGAAGGCTAGAGTACATCATGTGGTGCTGAATTTGAGTCAGAAGTATCAACTCAAACTTGCATTTATTTAAAACATATACACAGATAAATATATGCAGAAATAAACATAGATGTGTGTATTCATATGGGTTGGTACACCTTACATGCATTTCCTAGTTCTGTCTGCTGAAAGGACCTAGAAGCAATGACATTCCAGTAGCAATGAGCACATCTATTGCCCAGATCTCCAGATCTTAGTTCTAAATTCGATTCTGCAATAAAAGAAAACAAGGCTTATAGAGTGATGGTTGATTCCAAGGCTGAGGCAAAGAATATATAAGACGAACGTAGAGGATTTGTGGTACCAGAAAGTAAAGAAGTGTTCAAACAAAAGGAATGGAGGCGTGCAACAGGAGGCACAAGCCAGCCTGTAAGAGCTCCCAGCGGGCAAAGCTGAAACAATGTGATCAGGAAAATAAATTGTTATAGTATTGCATTATTGCATTCTTATCCAAGGAATACAATAAATAATGCTGAATCCACACTAATGTAAATAAATAAATGAATAAATAAATAGATGGGGGAAAAGGAAAACACATCCTTCTAGAGAAATTGCAATTAATAAATTTGGAGAGAATGCAGAAAATACAACCAGTAATAAAAATTTCTCCAGTCAAAATCTACATATGGATACCAAAGTTGATGGGCAAAATTAAAAAAAAAAAACAGTCATTTTTATAGCTTCAAAGGATCCCCTTTAACATAAATGTCTTTTAATCACAAAAAGAAAACTAGTAACTTTCCAGTGGAGACTTTTGACAAACCACCTTAGCCTAGTAATTGAAGTTAATGCCAGCAATAGTAAAACAGATAGGCATCATGTACTGTCTGTCCTGATGCCCTGAGAAGTCCCTCTGTTATTCAGCCCCAAAATGCACAAGCTCAATCTCATCATGAGAAACATCAGACAAACACAAATTGAATGGTGTTCTATGAAATAACCAACCAATGCTCTTCAAAAGTGTGAAGGTCATGAAAGACAAGGAAACACCAAGGAGCTATCACAGATCCAACCTAGGATATCACCCTGTATTTAATTGCCACGTCTCCTTGGAAGAAACCAATAAATACCTGGGGAGAAGGAATAACGCTTCCTTCTAGAGAAATCGCAGTTAATAAATGTAGAAAGAATGCAGAAAACAGCCAGGTGCCATGGCTCACACCTGTAATCACAGCACTTTGGGAGGCTGAGGCAGGTGAATAACCTGAGGTCAGGAGTTCAGGGCTAGCCTAGCCCATATGGTGAAAACCCATCTCTACCAAAAACACAGAATTAGCCAGGCATGGTGGTGCGAGCCTGTAGTCCCAGGTACTCAGCAGACTGAGGCAGGAGAATCACTTGACCCCGGGAGGCGGAGGTTGCAATGAGCTGAGATTGCACCGTTGCACTCCAGCCTGAGCAAAAAGAGAGGAACTCTGTCTCAAAAAAACCAAAAAGTGCGGAAAAACAACCAGTAATAAAAACATGGACAAAGCCAAGTAGATATGACAATTAAATACAGGGTGATATCCTGGATTGGCTCTGGATTCGAAAAAGGACCTTGGTGGGAACACTGGAGAACTCTGAATAAAGTCTGCAGTTTAGTTAGTAGGATTGTACCAATGTTAATTTCTTAGTTGTGATCTTGATTCTATGGTTTTGTTAGATGCTAACATTAGGATATGCTGAATTAGGGGGATTCGGAACTCTGTACTATTTTTGCAACTTTACTGCAAGTCAAAAAGCATCATAAAAGCTTTTGTTGTTGTTGTTAAAGGAAATGGATTAATTTTCACTGTAAATGTTCTAACACCTGAAAGCTTTTGATCTCTGGGTGAGATGTCTTCTCTCCACAGAAGTCACTTTGATTTTCTCCTGCCAGCCTGATACTGATTAATGTTACGGGCAAATGCGTTCTTCCCTTTTTGAGATTCTGTTGTTCACCAGCTCAATGCCCACACCATTCATGTCCATCACCACACAGGCAGACACACTGAACTTGCTGTCAGTCCCTGCCTCCTATTTGTAGCCCTTATGTTTCAAACAATGGAACTGTTGATTCAATGCAACTTGCTACTGTGTCTCACGAAATCAGACATCTTGTGCAGGAGTCATTTAATTAAAACTTTCAGAGAGAAGTACAATTGTCTGTTGGGAAGGGGTGCATGAAGGAGGTTCAAGGCCTAATCTTAGAGGGGTCAACACAAAACCCAGTGGCTTTTGTGGTTGCTGAGTGTTGGGTGCTTATGGCCTTGGCCCTGACAAACTCAGTCTCCTTCCCCAGTCAGGTGGGGCAGGCATCAGTGGGAACAGGCTGCTTGGCTGGTAGGGGGTGTCTGCAGGGAGGTGGGGAAGGAGGTGGGGAATGAGCCTAGACCTCGGCTCAGCATCTTCTCCCGGGCTCGTGCAGCCGAAGGCATTTTGTGTTAAGAGGAACTCCCAGGGATTTCCGCAAAGTCTTAGAAACTGCCTAAGTTGGGGGGTGTAGTGGTGTCTGTATGTGTGCTGGGGGTGGAGTGAGGGTCATTGATGATACTGTAGGAACGTTGACTAGAAGGAAAAGAGCAGGAACAAGCCATATTGATCTTCTGAGTCCTTTTGCTCTACTCCAAAAACAGAACTAGGAAATGACGCTGAGGTTGGGCAACAGATTTCAGATTTCCCAGGATTTGTGATCTGAGTCAAGGAGCAGTGCAAGCTTGGAGGGGAGGTATTGAGGAAGGGCTTAGTTTCTTCTCAAGACATGCTCCTGGGTCAGAACCTGGTCAGCACCTCCTCCTCTGTTGATTCTGTTTGTCCTCGTCTCTCATTGGGTTTGCCAAAGTCTCCCAAACATGACGGGGTGGATTCTCGAACAGAGCAGAATCACTTGAACATTAGAAGATGGGTTATAAGTTAGAAGACAGAAAGGTTCAAGGCCTATTCTTAGAGGGCCTATCAGTAGTAAAGTTTACAAATCTGGGATGAAGGAGCCAGTGTTTGATTTTTTCATTAGCCTCCAGCTCAGAATTAGCAACAAACATCAATGAGTTGAATATTTGGTGAGGGAACCCCTTTCTCATTTGAGCTCATGTAGAGACACACAATCCAAGTCTTTCCCTTTCTGTCCCGAAAGCAGCTGCCCTGGAGGCATGTGTACATCGGCATATTCTTCTAAGTGTATGTACTTGCATCTATGCTTATACATGAAGTTCTGCTTGTTTTCATTTGGGACACATGGGAAGTGCTCCCTCCCATTGCAGACCATGGAAGCATCGCTAAAATCTGCTGTGTCCCCTGCGCAGGTGTTAGCGATGCATTCGGTCTAGCAGCACAGCCAGAAAAAGCAGCATGAACTGGAGTTAAAGGTGAACAGTTGACACTTTGAGAGATGCTGCTTGAGCTAGTGAAAAATCTTAACAAGGGTAATCAAAATAGTCCGTAGACTTCTCTAGATGGAGGAAGCTCAAGAGAGTAAATTTGTCTATTATAATACCATGTATTATTCTTGCTGTTAAAGGATGATTACAAACATGCAAATAAAGTTATACATTTCTCTTCGTTTTTCATTTCACCCTGGACCATGTCCTCCCAGCACATAGGACAAAAGATAAAGGGAGACAGCATCCTGACTGATGATGACACGAAGCAGGGAAGCCTTTGTCATGTTCGGGTCTAAGACTTCCTGAGATATGACTGAGTCTTCATTCTCTGCAAAACAAAAGGCTGGGGGGAGGGGGTTGTTAAATCAAATGTATTTTCTGAACTCAAGGCACATAGTCTTCAAAGCAGTATTCCAGCGTGAATATCTACCTCCCGAAAATAGGCAACAGCTCACCATGGGCACTCAGAATGAAAGTGTTGTGTTTCTACTGTGACTTCCACTTTCTGATTGTGGGTCAGGAACCCATGATATGAACAAATCAATAGCAGCAGTGTGTGTTGTGGGAAGGAAGGTGACATCAGAGGACAAGAACAAAAGGAAAATCGAAATGAATTTTTTAATGTTAAAAACTTGAAACAGTAACATTTAAGTCTAATATGTGGTTATGTGACATAGACAGTTATATCTGATACAGTCCGTGACAGTCAGATGAGCAGTTTCTCTCTCTCTCATACACACACACAATCACACAAATGCACACACTGTCACATGCACACACTCCACTTGCAGATGTGCACATTCTACAGTTGCTGAGTAAGAAACATTACATTTACTCTTGCCACTCTGTTAAGACTGCACATCATGCTGCAGGCTGATGTGTGGAAAAGAGGCTGCCCCAGCCAGGAACATCCACAGAGAGGAGGCAGCCCCGTGTCTTTGGAGCAGCTTTGAGCACAGCACAAGGGCCAAGTGTGCATGAACAGATTCAGCTCCCCAAAACCTGACTGCATAAGGACGTGCAACGTGCTAATGCAGAGACCCCACCCCCGCTAATCAGAGAAGGTGATAGTCTGGCACGCGGTAGAGGACAGGCATGTAAACCCATGTGTGCATTGCTCGGAAACACAGTGTTAGGGACAAAGGGCCATATAATAAAAGTCTCAAGTAGGAAAGGACTCATTCCGACTGCAGTTGGGAAATGAAGTCTCAGAGAGGGTGGCTTGGTGGAGGAGGCAGGATTTGAGTTCAGTTATGACAAGTGAATCAAATTTCTATGGGTGAGGAGGAGGGGAGGAGCATTCCAAGAGAAAAAGCAGAGCACAATCAGATGTCCCTGCTTGATTTCATATGAATAGCACACAGAGCTGAGGATACGGTGAGAAATGCAGCTCACAGGATGTGAGTTTGTTGGGAAAACGGTTTTCTTCAACCCTCCAAAGGCCTGGCCCTTATCATTCCATATTTAATATGCTGCCAGAACTCTCTGATTTTTAAAATCCCCATCGCTTTGTTAATAATGATAGTGGCTCAGCAAACTGGTTCTCTGCTGCATTCAGAAGCTCTAAGACCCGGACTGCAGGCTGCAATCCCCTCTGAGAGCGACTGAACTCAGTCGTGTGAAGTCATGCTGCCAAGGACAGAAATATGAAAGTCAGTCACTGTCACCCACGTGTCTAAAACTGTGGCAAACTGTACTGATCACAGGAGCCATTTCCTCCAACTGTTGGAATTACATATTCTCAGTGTAATTCTGTTTAAATCCAGATGCAAATATTTTAGTGTCTATAGATATTAAATAAGAACCTGCAGACTCTGACTTAAGTTTCCTACTGTTGCCACTGTCATATTCTCAGTAGATAAGAGCTAAATGTTACTGGGTGCCAAGTAAATATGGGAAGCTCAGACACATTGCTTTTATCAGTGTTTGGATGGCTTATTCCGTTTAAAGGCTAAACCAAAATAATATCACATTTAGAGGACCTGACTGTCCTTAAAATGAAATTATTATACTGAAGAAGGAAAATATCAGCCTATGCTTCTGCCCAGTGGGACGAGAGGAAGAAGTCTAGAATGCTGCTCTTGGGTAGCCAACAACTTGAAATTTCTTAGAAGAGGAAAAAGAAAGTCCAGCAACATTATTGAGTTATTTCCTTTATTTGAGATAAGAAAAGTCACTAGGCTTGAGCAGAGGATATTTTTACCTGTTTTCTTTTTCCATTAAAGTTGGGGTTCTCTTGCAAGTCCAAGCAAATTATGGACACAGAACCGATCAACCTTGAATCCCTGGGAATATTTTCCATAAGAGTAGAGGTATTACCTCTCTTGATATTGAACTCTTAGGGTCTTCTGCCTTGCCATACCTCTCCCTTGTCTCTGAAGATCCAGACCTTTCCTTTTTCTTCCTTCCTATTTTACTTTCTTGTGTCTTGATGACATTAGCTTCTTGTTCTCAACTTGTTTTTTATCCCCACTACTTTGAGATAAATATATGCCACTGAAATTATTTAATCAATGGAGCCATAAGAAAAACATAGACTACTAATCTGAAACTATGATAGAGTTTGAACACTTGGTTTGAAAAACAAAAAATTTTGAAAATCGTAAAAACCAAAATTATGGGACTGTGGTTCATGGTGAAGAGTCAGTGAAAGACAGTTCAGTTTAGAGGGTGCCCACTGTCTGGTGGGGTATCTGCCTGGTCCCTAGGTCCTCGCAACCACAACGTCCACTGCCACTCCCTAATCCAGGCTTTCCTTTCTTCCAGCAGGTCTATCATGAAGGGCAGTACAATGAAGTTGTTTGGAAATATTGGGATTGTTCAGCATTGTGATTTTAATGGTGGCTTGTAAGTCCATGCATTTGTCAAAACTCATAGATCTATACACAAAAAAGAATGGATTTTACAGTATGCACATTTAAAGATACACAATCTATGATTACTTACAGTCAGCTGGAGTCAGTCCTTTTACAATCCTCACCTTTCCATTTCCTAGAGTTTTACCTCTCATGGGGTGTTATCTGTGGAACAGTTTTTAGTCTAGCGAGGACCTGCCCTGGGGTCTGCTCACATTCCTCCAATGTGCCTTGTATTTTTCATGCCCCATGCCTCTCTCCTGCCCCTGCCCTCTTCCTCCACACGATGGCAGGTACCCCCAGCCCTACCCTCTACACCGTCCCTTCCATCTTTGCCATCTTATGAGTCTCAACTTCTCCATGAAGCTTCCTCAGGTCTCTGCTGTCCTTACATTTCTGGGTCATTTGGATTCATGGAACTTATTATCAAGATCCGTTTTGGACATTTGTTCTACTGCATGGTCTGGTGATATATTTCAGTCCTTATTTACTTATATTCTTACCATCTCACATCTTCCCCACTTCATTTCCCCAATTAAATAAACTATAATTGCCTTAAGAATGGATCCAGCTCTGTGTACATTGTAAGAATAATACTCATGATGGAGAGCCAGAATGCCTACTGGTGGATAGCTCAGAGTTGGACATCCCTGGATTCAAACTTCATCTATGGCCTGTGTCCTAAATTATTATCTCTAAGCCTTGTTCTCTTTATTTGTCAAATGGGGATAATAGCAGCATAGGATTGTCATGACATTAAATGTAGTAATACAGGTAAAATACCAACAGAGTGAATAGCACACAGGAAGCAATGCATTTTCGGTTTCGTATGTATTTCACAAAGGGTTAATTGAACACTTGCTGGGGGCTTGGGACATGGCAGGGAATAGGACGGGACAGACGAAATCCTATTTTTGTAAAGTTTACCGTCTGTTGGGGAAGAAGCAGGAAAAATAAGTGATTATTATTCTTACCGCACTCTCTGCTATAGGAACCAGGTGTTCCCTAGCATCACGCTATCCATTACTAAGCAAATACAGACAGTCACCGACTTGCGATATTTTGACATAACAGCTTTTTTATTTTACTGTGGGTTTATTCAGGTATTAAATGTATTTTTGACTTATGGAATTTTCTACTTACAATGGGTTTACTGGGGTGTAGCCCCATCACAAGTCAATACCCGCTCTCACATATTGTGGAAAACTCAGAGCTCTTCCACATCCTTCTGAGGATCATTCAGGTATCTTAGAGTCATTCAATCACCTCTCCCCCAGTCTCTGCTCCCATAAGTTCTCTACCTCGCTGAGACTAGGACTCCTCTCCATCACTGCTTCCCAGGAAGAAACACAGCCTCCTTGTCTGCCTTTGCTCACTGTCACTATGTGCTGGGGGAAGAAAAGCACAGACTAAAACAAAGTACAGAACAAAAGCCACCTGCACATGGAAGGGCAGGTGGGCAGGTTAAAGATGGCCACCAAGTCTCTGACTTTCTTCCCATGGAGGGATGGGCCTCTGCCCCCTCGCCTTGAGTGTGGGTGGCCCAGGACTGCTTTGACCAATAGAATACAGCGGGAGTGATGCTGTACCAGTTTCCACCTGGGCTGGCAGCTTTCGCTTCCTGCCTCTTGGAGCACTTGCCTGTGGAGCCTAAGCTTTCCTCTGAGGCATTTGACTGATCTATAGAAAAGACCCAACACCCACAGAGAGGGAGAGAGGCTAATCCAAGCCCAGCCTCCCAGCAAGTGAGTAAAGCCTCTTTGTGCCCCAAGCCAAGCCCAGGTGTCAGTTGAATACCAGTGAGTAACCCCATCAGTGACACGTGGAGCAGAAGAACTGCCTGGCCACAGAATGTGAGCAGCATAAACAAGTGTTATTATAAGTTAGTGGATTTGAGGGGCTTTGTTACCCAACATAACCAGGGCAGCAGGTAGCATTTATAGTTCTCATTTTCCTTGCATAGATTCAGCCCCCAGTTCTCTTCATTGCTGAGCCTCCAAACTCCCTGG
This sequence comes from Sapajus apella, assembly GCF_009761245.1. NCBI lineage: Eukaryota > Metazoa > Chordata > Mammalia > Primates > Cebidae > Sapajus > Sapajus apella. Next base: position 8,003,065 of record NW_022436948.1, read on the forward strand.
CCCACCACGTAAAAGCAGAAAATCAAACCCCTGTTTCAGTCCTGTTCCAGGTTAGTTAAGTACCTGCCTACCTTTGCATATATATACAGTTCCATTGCTCGATGTCCCAAACCGATGCTGTCAACCTTGACACTACACTTCTAAAAGTTACAGTAGCTGAGTGTGATGGCTCACTCCCTCTCAGCACTTTGGCAGACCAAGGTAGGTGGATCACTTGAGCCCAGGAGTTCAAGTGAGACCAGCCTGGGCAACATAGTGAAACCTTGTCTCTACCAAAAATACAAAAGGTTAGATGGCCATGGTGGTACACACCTGTAGTCCCAGCTAATCAGGAGGCTGAGGAGAGAGGATTGCTTGAGTCTAGGAGGTTGAGGCTGCAATGAGCCCTGATCACACCACTGCGCTCCAGCCTGGGTGAGAGTGAGACCCTGTCTCAAAAAAAAACCCTTTTTTTTTTTTTTGATAGTTTTTTTTTTTTTATTTGTCCTATATCAAACTCTCTAAGAGGAATTCCCTCCCCCTACCCTCATCAAGACATAACCCAAAAGGCGGCTTCAGTGGATATTTCTCCAAGCCCCCAAACAGGCATAAGCATACCGTCTAAGCAAACCTGCTACAGGACAGAAGGTCTTGACTGTGAGTTGTCCAGCTTCTTGGCGTGTTGAACAAAGAATTGAACAAAATGCACAAAGCAACAAAGAACGACGCAATGAAAGACAAGCAGCGGAGAACAGAGTAACAAAAGCACAGATTTATTGAGGCAAAAGTACACTCCACAGGGTGTGAACGGGCCGAGAAGGCAGCTCAAGAGACCCCCAAACAGGGTTTTTATAAAGCTAGAAGAACTTGGTAACACCCCAGGTGCCCTTCAGAGGCCTCCAATTGGTTACACCCTAGGAAGGATTGGCCCACGACCAATCAGAGACTGACGTGGAGACCTGGCTCACAGCCAATCAGAGGCTGAAGTGGAGACTTCCGTCTTGTTATCTCGGGAGTGGGGTGTGGCCTGCATGGCCTAATCTTCCCCAGAACTGGCAGCACCTGCTGTTCTTTTGCTTATGCCTTAACCCTTGGTCACCCTAACTCCCTATTCTGCCCCGAAACCAACGTGCTTGCTATATGCATACCCAGCTTCCAGACAATTCCCCTAGTACCTCCATCACACAGCCAGGTAGCTGCTCATAAACCCTTTCTAGAGAGTGATGGGGACTGCCAACTTGCCCCTACCAAATATAACTTGGAAAGAACAATCAGATATTTATATAAATGCATTTAGAACAAATACCAGAAGCCCTGCTTTTAATTCTTCAGATTATATTATTCAGGTCATTATGATTTGATTAACTGTGCATCCTCTGAAGAACCTGCAATATATGTTAGTCATCTGTCCAAACAGAATGACAACAGGTGTGCACACAGGTATGCAAACAGCTATCTAATGGTCAGAAGCCACGGCCGAATGAAGGGAGGACGATTTACTCCATTCCTTTTAGTCTCGGTGGGACAGCTTTCTAGCTACCCGTTTTATAAATAAAGCAATATTTGGACCCGTACACCCTGAAGACATGATCCATAGAGAAGGGCTGGAGTTTTCTTCTCCCAAAAGCTGTCAGGGGTACCAGGCAGGGTGCGCCTGAGTTGAGCACAGAAAAAGAGAATGTGTAGGAATGTATGACATGCTATGAGAGTGACTGCAAACGGACCACGGCCAGGTCAAACAGAGGGGCCAAGAGGGCAGTAGAGGTCTCCACGCAAAACACTATTGCCGGGATCAGAGGTGACCTCAGGCCCCGCCTGTCCAGATTCACCTTATGTAATCCACTCCGTGTTTCATCCTTGTCATGAAGGAAGGACTCTGTTAAGTACTTATCAGTTGATTTGAAAGCTTTTGACCTCAAGTAGGCTCCTATTTAAAATGTCACATCCAAGGGCCCATATAATCTTTGAAAACGTTGTAAATCTTCATTTCTGTCTTTGTACTGGCTTAGTACCTAGACTACAATCCAACAGAAGGAAAAAACACAGCGGGGCAACTGGCATAAACCATCTAGTCAAATAAATGCACTTTATTTTAAGCTAACTCAATTGCAAATGAGGTGAAACATGTATCTTATCTTAGAAAAAACTGTAAATATCTTATTTGGCTTCGTATTGCTACGTGGAAATACATCCAACCAAACACTCCTAGTGCAGATAAAAGGAGTAAATACATTCACTCACTACCTCCATCCTTTGGCCATTAGGGCAAAAACAAAGATAAAAGGACCACGTTTATAATCTTTAACTATATGACAAGATATTATTTTGCAGAGATTACCTGAGAATATTGTGCACACATGCAAAATGAAAGTTGAGACACAGTTCCCATAATCCAAGTGAGCAGGATAATTTTTTCCCAGACATCTGCAAATCCTTAAGTCATTATGTAAATGTGGATGTCTAAACTTGTGGGCCTTTGTAAATCTGGAGTCATTGTGCCTGCAGCTGCAAGCAGCTGAGAGTGCACGAGGCAAAAACCACCATGCTTCAGACTGCGGGCTTTGGAGACAGGCTAGATGAAAGCAAATTTCAGTCTGCCACGCCGTAGCTGTGAGCAAATTCTGACCACGTGGGCCGGTTTCTTTATCTTTAATATATGTTTCTCTGCATTAGCGCACTAATGCAGAGTTGCACCTGACACTGAGTAAACACACAATGGGCATTAGCTATTTACACTAAGAAATCACGGGGTTCGGGTGGGTGGGATATTGATTGCCTCATTTCACAAATGGCCTTGCTGAGGACCAGAAAGAATCAGGACCCTAAGAATAGGTGGTGTCCTTCTGAGGAACACAGTCACGCTCACCTGCCTCGAGCAGCTCCTGCAGAGAGGCCAGCACTCTAGGCCCGTTAGTCACTGCAGAAAGGCGCATGGCAGGTATACATATAACATTCTATATGCCAGTTAATATATAGTGTGACTATTGCAGGGTCATCCTTTTGGTGCAAACACTGCAGAGATGCAAACGTTCCTCCAAAAGACAGCCCCTCACGACTCAGCTCAGAAGGTGCATGGGTGTCTTCCATTCTCTGTGCCAAGTGATCTGTGTTCCAAACTCACCAGGAGAGACTTTGGAAAGGACAGCCACCAACAGGAATGTCAATGAAAATCCATTGCTTTACTGTCTCACAACTGCCATGCATGGTCGTGTGTGCGTGTGTGCATGTGCGTGTGTGCGTGTGCGTGTGTGTGTGTGTGTGTGTGCAGGCTTGTGAGACCACATTCTTCCTTCAGGATGAAGGTTGTGATCACACCACTGTACAATTGTATATTTAGACATAACTTATATGCACATATTATTGTATTAATTTTTTATACATTACAACATACAGTTTTAAAAGACTGAGATAAAAGTTACTAGCATAAAAATTATTTTCTTTCTCCTTGGGGACTCCTGAAGACCACACATGATATGAATCATTTCAGATGGTCCAGTTAGCCTGTTCCAGGAATACTTCTAGAATCTGAGCCGTCTCCATTAACACTATCATATCAGCTCAATAATGAGTATCTCTGCTTACAAGTTCACTTGGGAAGACAAGTGATTTGACTCAAAAAGACCCCATTACCGTTCAAGGGGTAACGCCTCCAAAAGCTGAGTCCTCTGATGTGGAGCTGCTGGTCAACCTTGCAGGTGTAGCCCAACAAAAGAGCCAGAAGGAGTGAAAGGCCTGGGGGAGAAGAGAGGCAAGCACGGGGGTATGGTTGTCAGCAAAATGTTCATGTCCTTTCCCAAAGGCATCCTTTTGCTCAGCATTCTAGACTTTCTTCTTATAAACGTCATAAACATATTTAGTGCAATCATAAAAATGCCATTTGGATCAAAGTGATGCAGTGTCATCTCCTTCTCCACATCCAAATTTTGGATTATTACTCCCAAGTCGTTATTACAGCAGTATTAATGTGGGAAGGCCGAGCTGGTGTGCTGCCAGGAATTTTTATTCTTTTCCATCTCCTCCCGCTGGCAAATCTACAGATCGACCTCCCCTGTTTCCCTTCCTACTACAGTGAATGCCATGGACAGATTCCTCTGCGTGTGTCCTGGGTCCCATCTCCTACATGCTCCTCAAATACTCTCTCCCCAAGTACTTTTTTTCTCTCTCTCTCCTCTCTGTCCTTTCATCTCCCTTTCTCCCCTTCTCTGTCTCTCTCATTCCTCCTCTCTCTCTCCCTTCTCTCTGTCTCTGTCTCTCTCATTCATCCTCTCTCTCTTCCTTCTCTCTCACTTTCTCTCTCTGTCTCTCTCATTTGTCCTCTCTTCCTTCTCTGTCTTCTGTCTCTCTCATTCATCCTCTCCCTCTCTCTGTCTCTCTCATTCCTCCTCTCTTCCTTCTCTCTCTCTCTCTGTCTCACTCTTTTTTCTTCGCTCTCTCCCGTTCTCTCTTTCTTTGTAAGTCCACTTATCCTCCCCTACCAGATCAGTATACAAATTTGATTCATCTTTTTAAAAAATTTAGGTAAAATACA